>NW_027632956.1:15419630-15612928 GCF_902686455.1 Sciurus vulgaris | reverse complement strand
AAATTTTACATATGCCCTATTGATGACAGGTCCTATAATAGAACATTAAATGATAGGTTTACCATTACAGACAAGTTTAATTTGGAGAATAGCAGCTTGATAAATTTTCTGCTTTAAAGGCTTGTATACCTGGAAAATATGAACACATTTAAAATATAAAGAATAATGTTTTTAAGTATGTTACTCCATGGAATAACTTTATAAATTAATCAGATGTCTCTAACAAACACATTTGAGTAATCCCATATATGTCAACTATAATTCACTCATCTTATTTTAGAAAAACCAAGATATCAGACAAGTGTACCAACAGTATTTGCCGTCTCTTTCCTGTTGAAGAAAAGTCCTAGAAAAATTGATGTTAGACATTTTATAAACATCAACATTTTACTAATCTGACCACCTAGAGACTTGTGAGTTAATTTTAAGGACATTTTACTTCTATTAGTTTACCCAATTTAAATTGAACCTCTTTAAATCATGTGAATTGAAAATATTTGGATCCATTTTTAAAATTTTAATTTTTTTTTGCTAAAAATCAATTCATTGAAATCACACTCATCAGTAATTCACAACATCAGTAGACATAAAAATAAGAATCACACGATCATCTCAATAGATGCAGAAAAAGCACTTCACAAAATACAACATACATTCATGCTCAAAACACAAGAAATGCTATGGAAAGTAGGACCATACTCCAACACATTAAAAGCTATATACACTAAACCAAAGGCCACCATCACTCTAAAGTGATAAAAACTGAAAGCTTACCAACTCAAAACGGGAACAAATAAGGGATGCCCTCTTTCACCACTTCTTTTTTTTTTTTTTGATCCTTTTTTTTAATTGTAAACAAATGGGACACATGTTGTTTCTCCATTTGTACATGGAGTCAAGGCATACCATTTGTGCAATCATAAATTTACATAGGGTAATGTTTGATTCATTCTGTTATTTTTTCCCTTCCCCCACCCCTCCCACCACTCTTTTCCCTCTATACAGTCCTTCCTTCCTCCATTCTTACCACCCTCCTTAACCCTAACCCTAAACCTAACCCTAACCCTAATGCTAACCCCTCCCACCCCCCATTATATGTCCTCATCCGCTTATCAGCGAGATCATTCATCCTATAGTTTTTTGAGATTGGCTTATCTCACTTAGCATGATATTCTCCAATTTCATCCATTTGCCTGCAAATGCCATAATTTTATCATTCTTCATGGCAGAGTAATATTCCATTGTATATATATATGCCACAGTTTCTTTATCCACTCATCAATTGAAGGGCATCTAGGTTGGTTCCACAGTCTGGCTATTGTGAATTGAGCAGCTATGAACATTGATGTGGCTGTATCTCTGTAGTATGCTGATTTCAAGTCCTTTGGGTATAGGCCAAGGAGTGGGATAGCTGGGTCAAATGGTGGTTCCATTCCAAGTTTTCTGAGGAATCTCCATACTGCTTTCCAGAGTAGCTGCACTAATTTGCAACCCCACCAGCAATGTATGAGTGTGCCTTTTTCCCCACATCCTCTCCAACACCTATTGTTGCTTGTATTCTTGATAATCACCATTCTAATTGGGGTGAGATGGAATCTTAGTGTAGTTTTGATTTGCATTTCTCTTATTACTAGGGATGTTGAACATTTTTTCATATATCTGTTGATTGCTTGTACAACTTCTTCTGTGAAGTGTCTGTTCATTTCCTTAGCCCATTTGTTGATTGGGTTATTTGTATTCTTGGTGTAGAGTTTTTTGAATTCTTTATATACTCTGGAAATTAGTGCTCTATCTGAAGTATGAGAGGTAAAGATATTCTCCCACTCTGCAGGCTCTCTCTTCGCATTGCTGATAGTTTCCTTTGCTGAGAGAAAGCTATTTAGCTTGAATCTATCCCAGTTATTGATTCTTGCTTTTATTTCTTGTGCTATGGGAGTTATGTTAAGGAAGTCTGATCCTAAGCCAACAAGGTGAAGATTTGGACCTACTTTTTCTTCTATAAGATGCAGGGTCTCTGGTCTGATTTCAAGGTCCTTGATCCATTGTGAGTTGAGTTTTGTGCAGGGTGAGAGATAGGGGTTTAGTTTCATTCTGTTGCATATGGATTTCCAGTTTTCCCAGCACCATTTGTTGAAGAGGCTATCTTTTCTCCATTGCATATTTTTGGCACCTTTGTCTAGTATGAGAAAATTGTATTTATTTGGGTTTGTGTCCGTGTCCTCTGTTCTGTACCATTGATCTACCTCTCTATTTTGGTACCGATACCATGCCATTTTTGTTACTATTGCTTTGTAATAGAGTTGAAGATCTGGTATTGCGATACCCCCTGCTTTGCTCTTTCTACTGAGGATTGCTTTAGCTATTCTGGGTTTTTTATTCTTCCAGGTGAATTTCATAATTGCTTGCTCTATTTATGTAAGGTACATCATTGGAATTTTAATTGGAATTGCATTGAATCTGTATAGCACTTTTGGTAGTATGGCCATTTTGACACTATTAATTCTGCCTATCCAAGAACATGGGAGATCATTCCATCTTCTAAGGTTTTCTTTAATTTCTTTCTTCAGTGTTGTGTAGTTCTCATTGTAGATGTCTTTCACCTCTTTTGTGAGATTGATTCCCAAGTATTTTATTTTTTCGATGCTATTGTGAATAGGGTAGTTTTCCTAATTTCTCTTTCTGAAGATTCATTACTTATGTATAAAAATGCATTGGATTTATGAGCATTGATCTTGTAACCTGCACTTTACTGAATTCACTTATGAGTTCTAAAAGTTTTCTGTTGGAATTTCTGGGTTCCTCTAAATATATAATCATGTCATTAGTGAACAGGGATAGTTTGAGTTCTTCTTTTCCAATTCTTATTCCTTTAATTTCTTTGGTTTGTCTATTTGCTCTGGCTAGAGTTTCAAGGATGATGTTGAATAGAAGTGGTGAAAGAGGGCTTCCCTGCCTTGTTCCAGTTTTTAGGGGGAATGCTTTCAGTTTTTCACCATTTAGAAAGATATTGGCCATGGGCTTATTGCAGATGGCCTTTACAATGTTAAGGAATGTTCCCACTACCCCAATTTTTTCTAGTGTTTTGAGCATGAAAGGATGCCACATTTTATTGAATGCTTTTTCTGCATCTATTGAAATAACCATGAGATTCTTAACCTTAAGTCTGTTGATATGGTGAATGACATTTATTGATTTCTGGATGTTGAACCAACCTTGCATCCCTGGGATAAAACCCACTTGATTGTGGTGCACTATCTTTTTAATATATTTTTGTATGCAATTTGCTAAGATTTTGTTGAGAAGTTTTGCATCAATGTTCATTAAGGATATTGGTCTGAAATTTTCTTTCCTTGATGTGTCTCTGTCTGGTTTATGTATCAGGGTGATATTGGCTTCATAGAATGAGTTTGGTAGGGTTCCCTCCTCTTCTATTTGAGGAGTATTGGAATGAGTTCTTCCTTAAAGGTTTTGTAGAACTTGGCTGAGAACCCATCTGATCCCGGACTTTTGTTTGTTGGTAGGCTTTTGATGACCTCTTCTATTTCATTGCTTGAGATTGATTTATTTAATTTGTGTATATCATCCTCGTTCAGTTTAGGTAATTCATATGTCTCTAGAAACTTGTTGATGTCTTCGAGGTTTTCTGTTTTGTTGGAATATAGATTTTCAAAATAGCTTCTAATTATGTTTTGTATTTCACTCGTGTCTGTTGTGATATTTCCTTGTTCATTCTGAATTTTAGTAATTTGAGTTTTCTTCCTCTTTCTCTTTGTTAGTGTGGCTAAGGGTTTATCAATTTTGTTTATTTTTTCAAAGAACCAACTATTTATTTTGTTAATTTTTCTGATTGTTTCTTTTTTTCAATTTCATTGATTTCGGCTCTGCTTTAAACTATTTCCTGTCTTCTACTACTTTTGGTGTTGGTCTGCTCTTCTTTGTGTAGGGCTTTGAGCTGTAGCATTAAGTCATTTATTTGTTGATTTCTACTTCTTTTGTTGAATGTGCCCCATGAAATAAATCTTCCTCTAAGTACTGCTTTCATACTGTCCCAGAGATTTTGATATGATGTGTCTTTGTTCTCGTTTACTTCTAAGAATTTTTAAATTTCCCTCCTGATGTCTTCTGTTATCCATTCATCATATAATAGTGTATTATTTAATCTCCAGGTATTGGAGAAGTTTCTGTTTTTTATTCTGTCATTTATTTCTAATTTCAATCCATTATGATCTGATAGAGTACAAGGTAGTATCTCTATCTTCTTGTATTTGCTAACAGTAGCTTTGTGGCATAAAATATGGTCTATTTTAGAGAAGGATCTATGTGCTGCTGAGAAGAAAGTGTATTCGTTCTTTGTTGGATGGTATATTCTATATATGTCAGTTAAGTCTAAATTGTTGATTGGGTTATTGAGATCTATGGTTTCTTTATTCAATTTTTGTTGGGAAGATCTATCCAGTGGTGAGAGAGGTGTGTTAAAATCGCTTAGTGTTGTGGTCTATTTGATTTCTGAAATTGAGAAGGATTTTTTGACGTACATGGATGAGCCATTGTTTGGGGCATAGGTATTTATAATTGTTATGTCTTGCTGATTTATGCTTCCCTTAAGCAGTATGAAATGTCCTTCTTTATCCCTTCTGACTAGTTTTGGCTTGAAGTCCACATTACCTGAAATGAGGATGGATACTCCAGCTTTTTTGCTGTGTCCATGTGCATGGTATGTTTTATCCCATCCTTTCACTTTTAGTCTATGGGTATCTCTTTCTATGAGATGAATCTCTTGCAGGCAGCATATTGTTGGATTTTTCTTTTTAATCCAATCTGCCAGTCTATGTCTTTTGATTGATGAGTTTAGGCCATTAGCATTCAGGGTTATTATTGTGATATGATTTGTATTCCCAGTCACTTGACTCATTGTTGTTTTTTGACATGATTTGGTTTCTCCTTTATTTGGCTATTCCTTTAGGCTAGTTCCTCCTGTTGCTGATTTGCATCGTTGTTTTTCATCTCTTCCTCATGGAATATTTTGCTGAGAATGTTCTGTAATGCCAGCTTTCTTTTTGTAAATTCCTTTAATTTTTGTTTATCATGGAAGAATCTTATTTCATCATCAAATCTGAAAGTAAGTTTTGCTGGGTATAAGATTCTTGATTGGCATTCATTTTCTTTCAGGGCTTGGTAAATGTTGTTCCAAGCCCTTCTAGCTTTTAGGGTCTGGATTGAAAAATCTGCTGATATTCTTATTGGTTTCCCCCTGAATGTAATTTGATTCTTTTCTCTCTCAGCTTTTAAAATTCTGTCTTTATTTTGTATGTTAGGTATTTTCATAATAATGTGCCTTGGTGTGGGTCTGTTGTAATTTTGTGTATTTGGAGTCCTATAAGCTTCTGGTACTTTGTTTTCCATTTCATTCTTCAGATTTGGGAAATTTTCTGATATTATCTCATTGAATAGATTGTTCATTCCTTTGGCTTGTTTCTCTAAGCCTTCCTCAATCCCAATAATTCTTAAATTTGGCCTTTTCATGATATCCCATAGTTCTTGTAGATTCTGTTCATGATTTCTTACCATCTTCTCTGTTTGGTCTACTTTGTTTTCAAGATTAAATATTTTGTCTTCAATGTCTGAGGTTCTGTCTTCCAGGTGTTCTATCCTATTGGTTATGCTTTCTATGGAGTTTTTAACTTGGTTTACTGTTTCCTTCATTTCAAGGATTTCTGTTTTTTTTTTTTTCAGTATCTCTAACTCTTTATTGAAATGATCTCTTGCTTCCTGTATTTGCTCTTTTAACTGTTAATTGGTGTGATCATTTAATGCCTACATTTGCTCTTTCATCTCCTCCTTCAATGCCTGCATTTGCTCTTTCATCTCCTCATTTGCTTCCCTGATTGTTTTAATTATGTACATTCTGAACTCCCTTTCTGACATTTCTTCTGCTGTGCTGTCATTGGGTTTTATTGATATAGTATCTAGGTTTGTTTGGGACATTTTCTTCCCTTGTTTTCTCATATTGGTCAGATGTCAGTGGGACTCTGAGATATTGCAGATTTCCTCTATTGGCTTATAGTGTCCCTGTAGATTTCCAGAATATCACCTCCCAGCCTTCAGTAGCCTGAAGTCTTAGAGGAACTTGATAATGCAGTGCTTTCAAAGAAAGCTGCCCTAGCCCACTACTGGTTCCAGGCTTGGAGCTGGCTCTGTATGGAAAGGCTCTCACTGGGTGGGCTGCTCTGAGAAGCTGGCTGTGAAAGGAGCCTGCCACCAGTGGGAGCAGGGCTGCTTAGGGAAGTCCCTGGCTGCCCTGTCCTGGTCCCTGAAGCTGCCTGTGGGCCAGAGCTTGCTGCTGGCTCCGGGACTTGGAGCTGATTCTGTACAGAAAGGCTCTCACTGGAGGGCCTGCTCCGAGAAGCTGGCCGTGTGGAAGGAGCCCACCATCGGAGGGAGCAGGGCTACCTGGGGAAGACTCTAGCTGCCCTGCCCTGCTCTGTTAAGCTGTCCCTATCTGGGCGTGATGCCCAGGCCGAGTTTCACCCAGTGGGGGAGACTCACCCATGGCTCTATTTTAGTCTGAGTCTCTCAATGCCTCCCCTTCTTGAATCCTGGGTTCTGGAGTGACAGGAGATGCAGTCACCCTCTAGTCCACCATCCTGGATCACCCTGTGGAAAAAGCTAAAATTTTAATTTTTATGCTTGCTTATACTTAACACAAAAGCAAAGGCCTTGTAATATTTATCTCCATTGCAGTGTAATGGATGTTCAAAAATAACTCTAGAGTTGGATAAAAAGAACTGATCAAAAATCATTAACCTAGGTATGTAGGATCAAAATTGTGAGCTCAAAAATATAGCATTTAAGAAAAACAAATGTCCTGGAAGAAAAACGGTAATGGTCATTAATTATAGCATGAGAAAATGAGAAGGAAAGAAAAGGTGAAAGGGAGAAAAGTATTCTGAGTTGTAGCCCAGGAGAAATTTAAAATGGACACTTTTTTTCCCTTGGGCTTGAGACTGGTTTCCCACAGCACCTTCCTCCATTTACATTTCAATGTAAGCCTTGACTGAGATCTGAATTTGAAAGTGGCTAAAATGTTCTAGCATAAGCTTGATGCTTAGGTCCTTTTAACCCTTTTTCCTGGTTAGTAATTAATGTAGGTTTGGATGCAGAAACTTGTTAAACAATTATCTCCCACTACTTGGTGAATGGGGCTACTTATATTACATGGGGAAGCAGGGGAAGATGGAGAAGCAGAGTCTGGAGGCGCTTGAGCCTGTAGGAGGAGCCAAGAACCAAGAAAGAAAAGACTTGAAAATAAGGAATCCCTTTCCATCTGCCTGCTCACTCACAGAAGCTGTGTACCATTACACAAATGGATTTTGATGGCTTTAAGTACTGGGGGTCGGGCAAAGGGTTCCCAGGGTGGAATCTGCCAGATTGGAGGACCCAGATTCCATGGTGGGGACTGATACAGCCAAGTCTGTGGCCAGGGTGTCCTGAGGCCAGAGTACTGGGCTGGAGATGAGGGGCAGCACGTTGATTGTGTCGTCACATAAGCACCAATGTGTGCTGGACAAAAGCTGAGAAGAGTTGAGGACCTGATATCAGGGTTTTCGAGTGTGAATGCGAGTACAAGGTGAGCCTCAACCCTGAGAGAGATCTCCACCATAAAATCAGGAATCCACCCAGCAGATAAGACTGACTATAGGGGCCAGCTGTAACTATAAATTGGCCTAGGGGAACTGGCCTACTCACCAACCTGAAGTCCGGTGATAAATGCAGAGCAGAATGACCGGGCAGAATGGAAGGTGGAGCCGTGTCCAGGGGCACTGGGGCGTCAGATGGTGTTCCACTCGTGACAGTGGAAGGACCCATCCGAGTCATGGCACCAGATGTAAGGAAATCCCACGAAACCACACTGGACATGGGAAATCACATAAGGGGCTTTATTAAGCAAACAGAGTGTCTCCCTGCAGGGTAAGAGAGAAAATGAGAGGAAAAGAGAAAGGAAAAGAAAGGGTGCACACTAGAGAAAGTGGAAAGCGAGGAGGATAGAGAAAAGTGAGGAGGACAGACAGAAGGAAGGGAAAAGATGGTGGGGAAGCTATAGTAAACAGTTGAATTCTACCAGGCTAACAGGGGACCAATATTGGAGAAGGATACTTGCAAGCTGACTGATGAACCAATAGCTAGCTAGGATGTTCACAGATTGACAAGTGGTTGGGAGGTGGGGAAAATGGCTGCACCTGATGGGCAGGAGAGCAGCTTTATACATTACAGCCTCTGGGTTGGAGTTCCTGTGGGCAGCCCCTGAGAGGGTGATGCAAGAAGAAGTGAGAATGAAGCTAAAGCTGCAGTGGAGACCCTTGAGATTAAGAGATGGAAGTCCTCCCAAGGAAGGCTGTGGGAATCAGATATAAGCTGGGTTGCAACTAGCAAAGTCATAGAGCAGAGCTGCGTATGCTCTTTGGAGAGAACATCACAATGCCACATGCTTCAGATGCTGGGTATGGAACTACAGGTCTTGTTTGCCAGGCTGAATTTCAGTATTTGGTTCCATCCCTTCTTTATATGTCCCTGTGTCATTATATATTGATTTGTATGTATCTTGCTTTTGACTTTTTGGGGGCCCCTGCTGAGAGTTTGCATTGAATCTCAGAAGATTTTGGACTTAGACTTTTGGGCAATGCTGTTTAAAATCTATGGACAATTGGAAATGGACTCAATGTATTTTACATGGTGAGATGGGCATGAACTTTTGGGGGCCAGGGTCAGAATATTATGGTTTAGATATGAAAACTCATGTGTGAGAAAATTTAAGAAAATTTGCAGATAAAATGATGGGGTTATGGAAGCCTTAAACTAATCAGTGTGTTCATCCACTGCTAAGGATTAACTTGATGGTAATTATAGGTATGTAGGCTGTGGTTAGAAGAGATTGGGGGCATTCCTTTGTGGTTTATATTTCGTCCCTAGTGAGAAGAGCTCTCTCCCTATTTCTGGTGTGTCATTTCCTGAACTACTTTTCTCCTCCACACCACTTGTTCATTATGTCTGCCTCATTTTAGACCAAGAACAATGAAGCTGGCCCTCTAAGGACTGAGACCCTGGAAATTGTGAATGCCAAATAAAATGTTAATTCTCTTAAATTGTTCTTGTCAGTATTTTTAGACACTGGAAAAAATGATGACTAAAACAATAGTCAATAACATCATGTCAACACTATAGCATCCAAAACTAATATAATGCCTGCATGATGACCCTTAATGCTACTAAAATATCCATAATATAGCAACTAAACTAATGTGATAGTTGTCCTGTGATGTAATATTAATAATGTGTAATAACATTTGTCTTGTGAACTTTTAATGCTAATGTGACATTTATACTATGGCATCAAAACTAATATTATAGCTCCCTTGTGAACTTCATAATGAATGTGATATCCACATTATGGCATCTAAAACTGATAAAATAGATGAAATGTGAAAATTAATATTATATCCATACTGTGGACTTAAAACTAATATTATAGCTCCCATATGGCCTTTAAAATTAATACAATAACCATATTCTAGCTTCTAAAACTAATATAATAGCTGCCTGTGGTTTTTGGTGTTAATATAATACACATACTATAGCATCTAAAACTGATATAAGAACTGCCCTGTGGCATTTAGTACTAATAAAATATCCATGCTATAGCAATTAAAGTGACATCATAGTTGCTGCTTTGTCTGTAATACTAATATGATATCTATGCTATAGCACCCAAAACTGGTATAAGAACTGTCTTGTGTGGCCTTTAATGCTAACATATTCTTACTATAGTGTTTAAAACTGTTATAATATCTGTCCTGTGCCTTTAAATATTAATATATTATCTACATTCTTAGATCTAACACTGATAAAATGGCTGTACTGTGGCCTTCAACAATATTATGATATTCATATTATTGCATGTATGTTATTTTTAAATTGCTTTAATTAGTTTTTTAATTGCTGTGACTAAAAGACCTGACAAGAACAATTTTAAAAAGGAAACATTTATTTGGAAGCTCATAGTTTCAGAGGTCTCAGTTCATAACTGGCTCCAGTCCTTGGAGACTGGGATGAGGCAGAACATCATGGCCAATGTGTGCAGTGGAGGAAAATGATTCAGACCTGGCACCAAGTAGCAGACAGAAAGAGAGAGAGAGAGAGAGAGAGAGAGAGAGAGAGAGAGAGAGAGAGAGAGAGAGAGAGAGAGAGAGAGAGCTCTATTCAATCAAGACAAAGTATAAAGTTCAATAAAGAGTTAGAGATATTGAAAAAAAACCAAACAGAAATCCTTGACATGAAGGAAACAATAAACCAAATTAAGAACTCCATAGAAAGCATATCCAATAGGATAGAACACCTGGAAGACAGAACCTCAGACATTGAAGACAAAATATTTAACCTTGAAAACAAAGTTGAACAAACAGAGAAGATGGTAAGAAATCATGAACAGAATCTACAAGAACTATGGGATATCATGAAAAGGCCAAATTTAAGAATTATTGGGATTGAGGAAGGCCTAGAGAAACAAGCCAAAGGAATGAACAATTTATTCAATGAAATAATATCAGAAAATTTCCCAAATCTGAAGAATGAAATGGAAAATCAAGTTCAAGAGGCTTATAGGACTCCAAATATACAAAATTACAACAGACCCACACCAAGGCACATTATAATGAAAATACCTAACATACAAAATAAAGACAGAATTTTAAAGGCTGTGAGAGAAAAGAACCAAATTACATTCAGGGGGAAACCAATACGGATATCAGCAGATTTTTCAATCCAGACCCTAAAAGCTAGAAGGGCCTGGAACAACATTTTTCAAGCCCTGAAAGAAAATGGATGCCAACCAAGAATCTTATACCCAGCAAAACTTACCTTCAAATTTGATGATGAAATAAAATCCTTCCATGATAAACAAAAGCTAAAAGAATTTACAAAAAGAAAGCCAGCATTACAGAACATTCTCAGCAAAATATTCCATGAGGAAGAGATGAAAAACAAAGAAGCAAATCAGCAAAGGGAGGAATTATCCTAAAGGAATTGTCAAATAAAGGAGGAAACAAGTTGTGTCAAACAAATAAATAAATAAAATTTAAAAAATGAACCAAATGACCGGGAAACCAAATCATATCTCTATAATAACCCTGAATGTTAATGGCCTGAATTCATCAATCAAAAGACATAGACTGGCAGATTGGATTAAAAAGAAAGATCCAACAATATGTTGCCTGCAAGAGACTCACCTCATAGAAAAAGATACCCATAGACTAAAGGTGAAAGGATGGGGAAAAACATACCATGCGCATGGAATCAGCAAAAAAGCTGGAGTATCCATCCTCATTTCTGATAATGTGGACTTCAAGCCAAAGTTAGTCAGAAGGGATAAAGAAGGTCATTTCATACTGCTTAAGGGAAGCATAAATCAGCAAGATATAACAATCATAAACATCTATGCCCCAAACAGTGGCTCATCCATGTATGTCAAACAAATCCTTCTCAATTTCAGAAACCAAATCGACTATAACACAATAATACTAGGTGATTTTAACACGCCTCTCTCACCACTGGACAGATCTTCCAGACAAAAATTGAACAAAGAAACCATAGATCTCAATAACACAATCAATAATTTAGACTTAACGGACATTTATAGAATATACCATCCAACCAAGAGCGAATACACTTTCTTCTCAGCAGCACATGGATCCTTCTCTAAAATAGACTATATATTATGCCACAAAGCTAATGTTAGCAAATACAAGAAGATAGAGACACTACCATGTATTCTATCAGATCATAATGGATTGAAGTTAGAAATAAATGAAAGAGTAAAACACAGAAACTATTCCAACATCTGGAGATTAAACAATATGCTATTATATGATGAATGGATAACAGAAGATATTAGGAAGGAAATTAAAAAATTCTTAGAGGTAAATGAGAACAAAGAAACATCATATCAAAATCTCTGGGACACTATGAAAGCAGTACTTAGAGGGAAATTTATTTCATGGAGCGCATTTAATAAAAGAAGTAAAACTCAAAAAATAAACGACCTAACACTACAGCTCAAAGCCCTAGAAAAAGAAGAACAGACCAGCACCAAAAGTAGTAGAAGACAGGAAATAGTTAAACTCAACTGAAATCAATGAAATTGAAACAAAAGAAACAATACAAAAAATTGACAAAATAAAGAGTTGGTTCTTCGAAAAAATAAACAAAATTGATAAACCTTTAGCCACACTAACAAAGAGAAGACGAGAGAAAACCCAAATCACTAAAATTCGGAATGAACAAGGAAATATCACAACAGACAGGATTGAAATACAAAACATAATTAGAAGCTATTTTGAAAATCTATACTCCAACAAAATAGAAAATTTCAAAGACATCAACAGGTTTCTAGAGACATATGAATTGCCTAAACTGAACGAGGAGGACATAAACAATTTAAATAGACCAATTTCAAGTACTGAAATAGAAGAAGTCATCAAAAGCCTACCAACAAAGAAAAGTCCAGGACCAGATGGGTTCTCAGCCGAGTTCTACAAAACCTTTAAAGAAGAGCTCATTCCAATACTTCTCAAAGTATTCCATAAAATAGAAGAGGAGGGAACCCTCCCAAACTCATTCTATGAAGCCAATATCACACTGATACCTAAACCAGACAGAGACTCATCAAGGAAAGAAAATTTCAGACCAATATCCTTAATGAACATCGATGCAAAAATTCTCAACAAAATTTTAGCAAATCGCATACAAAAACATATTAAAAAGATAGTGCACCATGATCAAGTGGGCTTCATCCCAGGTATGCAAGGTTGGTTCAACATCAGGAAATTAATAAATGTAATTCACCATATTAATAGACTTAAAGTCAAGAATCACATGATTATCTCAATAGATGCAGAAAAAGCATTTGATAAAATACAGCACCCCTTCATGCTCAAAACACTAGAAAAAATAGGGATAGTGGGAACATTCCTTAACATTGTAAAGGCCATTTATGCTAAGCCCATGGCTAATATCATTCTAAATGGTGAAAAACTGAAAGCATTCCCCCTAAAAGGCAGGGATGCCCTCTTTCACCACTTCTATTCAACATCGTTCTTGAGACTCTGGCCAGAGCAATTAGACAAACCAAAGAAATTAAAGGGATACGAATTGGAAAAGAAGAACTCAAACTATCCCTGTTTGCTGATGACATGATTATATATTTAGAGGAACCTGGAAATTCCACCAGAAAACTCTTAGAACTCATAAGTGAATTCAGTAAAGTAGCAGGTTACAAGATCAATGCTCATAAATCCAATGCATTTTTATATATAAGTGATGAATCTTCAGAAATAGAAAGTAGGAAAACTACCCCATTCACTATAGCCTCGAAAAAAATAAAATACTTGGGAATCAATCTCACAAAAGAGGTGAAAGACCTCTACAATGAGAACAATACAACACTAAAGAAAGAAATTAAAGAACACCTTAGAAGATGGAAAGATCTTCCATGTTCTTGGATAGGAAGAATTAATATTGTCAAAATGGCCATACTACCTAAAGTGCTATACAAATTCAATGCAATTCCAATTAAAATCCCAATGATGTACCTTACAGAAATAGAGCAAGCAATTATGAAATTCATCTGGAAGAATAAGAAACCCAGAATAGCTAAAGCAATCCTTAGCAGGAAGAGTGAAACAGGGGGTATTGCAATACCAGATCTTCAACTCTACTACAAAGCAATAGTAACAAAAACGGCATGGTATTGGTACCAAAATAGAAAGGTAGATCAATGGTACAGAATAGAGGACACGGACACAAACCCAAATAAATACAATTTTCTCATACTAGACAAAGGGGCCAAAAATATGCAATGGAGAAAAGATAGCCTCCTCAACAAATGGTGCTGGGAGAATTGGAAATCCATATGCAACAGAATGAAACTAAACCCATATCTCTCACCCTGCACGAAACTAAACTCAAAATGGATTAAGGACCTTGGAATCAGACCAGAGACCCTGCAGATTATAGAAGAAAAAGTAGGTCCAAATCTTCACCTTGTTGGTCTAGGATCAGACTTCCTTAACAGGACTCTCATAGCACAAGAAATAAAAGCTAGAATCAACCACTGGGATAGATTCAAACTAAAAAGCTTTCTCTCAGCAAAGGAAACTATCAGCAATGCGAAGAAAGAGCCTACAGAGTGGGAGAATATCTTTGCCAATCATACTTCAGATAGAGCACTAATCTCCAGAATCTATAAAGAACTCAAAAAACTCTACTCCAAGAATTCAAATAATCCAGTCGACAAATGGGCTAAGGAAATGAATAGACACTTCACAGAAGAAGATCTACAAGCAATCAACAAACATATGGAAAAATGTTCAACATCTCTAGTAATAAGAGAAATGCAAATCAAAACCACCCTAAGATTCCATCTCACCCCAATTAGAATGGCGATTATCAAGAATACGAGCAACAACAGGTGTTGGCGAGGATGTGGGGAGAAAGGTACACTCGTACATTGCTGGTGGGGCTGCAAATTAGTGCAGCCACTCTGGAAAGCAGTGTGGAGATTCCCAGTATAAAAGGTAGACTGTACTTCAATACTAATACAATACTAATATATTTTACTGTAGCATCTAAAACTAATAAAATATCTGCCCTGTAGCCAATAATGTTAACATCCATGTTATTGCATCTGTAACTAATACAATATGTGCCCTCGGACCTTTAATACTAGAACAGATGTTCATATTATAGCATCTAAAACTGACATAATAGCTGCCCTGTGGACTTGAATATTAATGTATTATCCATTTTAAACCATCAAATATAAATATAATACCTGCCTGTGACCATTAATATTAATGTAATATTCACACTACTGCATCTGAAACTAATATAATAGCTGCTCTGTGGCCTTTAATGCAGAATCCATAGCATTACATCTTAAACAAATCTAATGTCTTCCTTGTGGCCTTTAATATTAAGATAATACTGTGACCTCTGAAACTGAAATTATAACTGCCCTGTGCCCTTTTAATACTAATGTAGTATCCATATTGTAACATCTAAAAGTGATATAATAACTATTCTGGGGCCTTCCCAACTAATATGATATCCATACTGTAACATCAAATATTAATATAATATCTGCCCTGAAAACTTTAAGACTAATATATCCAAACTGTAGTGTCAAGCTAACAAAATTGCTGTTCTGTGTACCTAAATACTAATGTGATATTTATATTATACAATAAAAATGTAATATAATAGGTGAAATGTGACTTCATTACTAATATCATTAATTATATGATATGCAAACTTGTTATGGTTTGGATGTGAGGTGTTTCCCAAAAGCTCACATGTAAGATAGTTCAAGAAGGTTCAGAGGAGAAATGGTTGGGTTATGAGAGTCTTCACCCAATCAGTGAAGTAATCCCCTGATAGGGATTAACTGAGTGGTAACTGAAATGGTAAGTGTGACTTGAGGAGGTAGGAATTGGGGGCATGGCTTTGGGGTATATATTTGTATCTGGCAAGTGGAGCCCTCTCTCTCTGCTTTCTGATCACCATGTGAGCTGCTTCTTTCTGCCACACACTTCTGCCATTATGTTTTGCCTCACCTGAAGCACTGAGGAATGGGACCAGCCTTCTATAGACTAAGACCTCTGAAACCAAGAGCCCTAAAATTTTTTTTCCTTTGCAATTGTGCTGATTGGGTCGTTTAGTCACAGTAGTGAAAAATCTGACTAATACAAAACTATAGTGTCTAAAACTGATATATCTGTCCTGTGACCTGTAGTACTCATGCAATATCCATACTATAGCCTCTTAAAGTAAGGTAATGATGGACTGATGGCCTTTAATACCAGTAGAACATGTACACTGTAGTATCTTAAACTAGTGTAATAGGTGTCCTATGGCCTTAATACTAACGTAATGTACATATTATGGCATCTAAAGTTAACAAAATAGGTGAACTCTAGCTTTTACTATTAATGTAATAACCATAATACAACCTCTGAAACTAATAACTGCTCTGAAGGCTTTATTACTAATATATATCCATAGTATAGCATCTAACACTAATATTAGAGCTAAACTGTGACCTTAAAATGCTAGAGTTATATACTAACATGATATCTGTAGTGTGGCATTAATACTAATGTATATCATGTATCAGATATTTGTCATTTAAATAACATAATAGCTTTTCAGAATGGATGCACCAATTTGCTGCTCCACCGGCAATGTATGAGTGTGCCTTTTTCCCTACATCCATGCCAACACTTATTATTGCTTATTGCTTCTGTTCTTTTTTTTTTTTTTGCTTGTGTTCTTGATAATAGACATTCTAATTGGAGTTAAATGAAATCTTAGGGTGGTTTTGATTTTCATTTCTCTAATTACTAGAGATGATGAGCACTTTTTCATATTTTTGTTGATCTCCTGTATATCTTCTTCTGTAAAGTGTCTGCCCAGTTCCTTACCCCATTTATTGATTGGGTTCTTTGTATTTTTGGTGTAAAATTTTTAAGTTCCTTATAAGCTTTGGAGATTAGTGCTCTATCTAAAGTGTGTGTGGAAAGATTTTCTCCCATCCTGAAAGCTCTCTTTTCACATTGTTGCTTGTTTCCTTTGCTGAGAAAAAGCTTTTTAGTTTGAATCCATCCCATTTATTGATTCTTGCTTTTATTTCTTGTGTTCTGGGAGTCTTGTTAAGGAAATCTTGTCCTAAGCCAACACAATGAAGATTTGGGCCTATTTTTTCTCCTATTTGGTGAAGGATTTCAGATCTAATTCCTAGATCCTTGATCCATTTTGAGTTGAGTTTTGTGCAGGGTGAGAGATAGGGGTTTAATTTCATTTTATGGCATATGGATTTCCAGTTGTTGAAGAGGCTGTCTTTTCTCCATTGTATGTTTTTGGTACCTTTGTCTAGTATGGACCCACCATTTGACCCAGCCATCCCACTCCTCGGTCTACACCCAAAGGACTTAAAATCAGCATACTACCGTAAAGCAGTCACATCAATATTTATAGCTGCTTAATTCACAATAGCTATATTGTGGAACCAACTGAGATGCCCTTCAATTGATGAATGGATAAAGTAACTGTGGTATATTTACACAATGGAAAGCTACTCAGCCATAAAGAAGAATGAAATTATGGCATTTGCTGGTACATGAATGGAGTTGGAGAATATCATGCTAAGTGAAATAAGCCAATCCCAAGAAACTTAAAGCCAAATGTTCCCTCTGATAAGTGGATGATGTTACATAATGGGGGTGGTGGCAGGGGCTAAGAGAAGAATGGAGGAAATTTGGATTGTGTAGTGGGAAATGTGGTGGAAGGGGTGGGGAAAAAAGATAGTGGACTGAGACAGACATTATTACCCTATGTACATGTATGATTACATGAATGGTGTGAATCTACATCATGCATAACCATAGAAGTGAAAAGTTGTACCCCATTTGTGTACAATGAATCAAAACGCAGTCTGTAAAAATAAAGAAATAATAAAAATAATATAATAGCTGCACTGTAGCATATAGTGCTAATGTAATATTCATAGCATCTAAAACTGATGAAAAATCTGTTCTCTGACCTTTAATACTAATATGATATGTACACTATAGCACCTAAATTTAATAAAATAGTTGATGTTTGGCTTTTAATACTAACATAATATGCATACTATATCATCTTAAACTACTATAAGACCTGGACTGCAATTTTTAATATTAATGGAATATTTGTACTGTAACATGCAAATGGAAAATAATAGATGTTCTATGGTCTTCAATATCACAAGATATTAGAATCATAAAATGATATTATAGTGTCAAAGTTAATACAAGAGATTTTTTTGACCTGTAATACTAATACAATAGCCATACTCTAGCTTCTAAAGCTGATATAATAGCTGTCCTGTGGCCTTTAATATTAATGGAAGATTCTTTCTATGGCATCAAAACCCTTTCTACTACATCCTTTACCAGGGATATAGTAGCTGCACTATGGTGTTTATTATTAGTATTATATGCATACTGTAGCATCTATGCTAATATGATAGCTGAGTTTTGGCCTTGAATAGTAATATACATACTCTAGCACCTAGAAAAAATATAAAAACTGCACTACAGACTTTAATATTGATGTAATATCCATACTATAGCATATTTTGCTAATCTATTTGCTGTCCTGTGGCCTTCATACTAATATAATATCCATACTATAGCATATAATACTAATATAGAATATATTCTCTTTGACCTTCAATATTAATGGAATATCAATATTGTAGCATCTTATTATAATATCTGTAATATAATAACTGTGCTATGATTTGGTAAGACTTTTAATATTCATAATATAGATCTAAATTTGATATAATAACTGCCCTGTGACCTTTATATCAATAATATAATATCAATACTATAGCATCCATTCTAATATAAAAGCTGCCCTGTGACCTTTAATACTAATATAATATACATACTGTCTCATCTCATCTAATATAGCAGATGCCCTATGTCCCTTAATAATAATGTAACATCCATATGTGACATCTTAAACCAGTATTATCCCTTTGCTTCTAATACTAATATGATATCCATATTGTAGCATCTAATACTAAAATAATAGCTGCCCTCAGGCCTTTAACACTAATATGATGTCCATACTATGGCCTCTAAAAGTGATATAATATCTGTCTAGTGGCCTTTAATATTGTTGTTATATCCATATTATAGAACCATATGCTAATATATTAGCTGCTTGTGACCTTTTACACTAATATGATATCCACAATATAGTGTCTAAAGCTAACATAGTAGCTGCTGTGTGTCTTTAAAACTATGACAATTTTCATAGTGTAGCATCTAAAGTAATACAATAGATCCCTGTGACCATTTTTATTAATATAATATCCATGCTATATTTGTCCAACACTAATATAATAACTGCACTGTAGCCTTTTGTAGTAAAATGATATCCATGCTATAGTAACTCAAACTAATACCTGCCCTATGGCCATTAATAGTAACATAATATTTATAGTACAGCATCTAAACTAATGTAATAGATGTCCCAGTCCTGCAATACTAATGTATTATCTATGTTAGAGTATCTAAACTAATATGAAATGTGACCTGGGCTTTAATTTAATGTAATATCCATACTAAAGCATCCAAAACTAATATTAAAGTGATCTTTCATATTAATATGATACCACATTATAGCATCTAATACTACTATAATAGTGGCTTGGAGGATCCAAGATGGCAGACTAGAGGGAGGCTTCATTCCTTGTTGCTCTGTAACTCGGGTTACAAGCAGAGGATATCTGTTTCTTGGTGAGGCAGTTTTTGCTGCTTATCGATCCATTGCTGTTTATCCCACTTGTCTTCTGTGATCACCTGCAGTCAGCCAGCATATCAATGCCTTTTTGAGTGCAGATTGCTCACTGTCAGGCATCTATCATCTGCCATTTGCCTGCCTCTTGCCTGTCCATCGCCTGCCTTTCACCTATCCATCAACCATCACCTGAGGTTCACCTCCCGATCATCTGACAGCAGTCAGCAAACTGACTGTAGACTGCCAGTGGAGTGCCAGCTGACTGCTGTTGCCGAGAAGTTCACTGTCACAGTGCCTGCAGGTTTGGTTATACGTGGCTGCTGCCATTTTGAGACAACAGCCAGGCCCCATTGGACCCCTGGCCAGACTGACTGAGCCCCGTCTCCAGGATCCCACAGCCCAACTGATCACTCCCTGTCTTCGGGGTCCTCACACAGACTGACTTCTCCCTGCCACCAGGACCCCCAGACTGACTGACTGCACCCCACCTCCAGGACCTCCAGGTGACCATGCCCACACCCAAAGCTGCAGCTCCCCATTTGCCAACACATTTGGAAGGCAGAATGGCCATATTGGATAATCCTGGAAGCCGTAGCTCTGATCTCTAGGTGGGGCAAATCACATCCTGAGATGCCTGCTGGTGACTTGAAGCTCATTGTCAGGTACCTCTCATACATCAGGCTACTGAAGACGGGGAGGTTTGAATACCATGTGACTGTTATAGTGTAGATTTTCATTTTTCTCCTTATTGAAAAAAATTAAGTTTTTATTTCTTTACTTTTCTTGCTCTCTTTTCCTTCTGTTTACCTGTTCCCTCAGAGTCTCTTTCTCCCTTTTTTGCATGCTAACATCCAATTTCTTTTGATTACACTCTCACACTTTCTATTATCTAGAACTTCTGTATATTGTTTTCTTATCCCATTAACAGTCACATTCTACATCCCTCTGCATCCTCTTTGTCCTCCATTAGAAACTGCAGACCTTATTGCAAATCTGTTTGTTTTACTAAAGATAATATTTGAACCCATTCTGTTTATTATGACAATTTTGTTATTGTCCTCATAGGGGCTATTTGATCTAGGATTGCATAGTATCTAAATTGGGCACTGCTAATATTGTTCTCCCCTTAAAGAAAGGGTTTTGGAAACCTATAGGGCCACTATAAGCCTATAGGGGGAAATCTGCTATACCCCAGATCTGCACTGCTAGAGGGGAAGATACATGAACAACATGAAAAAAGGAGGGAAGAAAATGATCCAAACAAATCTAGATGCTATATTAATAGAAGCCAATGACAGTATGTTAGAAGAAATGTCAGAAAAGGACTTCAGATTATACATGATTAAGATGATTCATGAAGCAAAGGATGAGATAAGAGAGCAAATGCAGGTAATGAATGATAATATCAATAAGCAGTTGAAAGAGCAAAGTACAGGAAGCAAAAGATCATTTCAACAAAGAGATAGAGATTCTCAAGAAAAAAACCAAATGGAAATCCTTGAAATGAAGGAGACAATAGACCAAATAAAAAACTCAATGGAAAGCATCACCAACAGATTAGTCCACTTGGAAGACAGAACCTCAGACAATGAGGACAAAATATTTAATCTTGAAAATAAAGTTGCCCAAACAGAGAAGATGGTAAGAAATCATGAACAGAATCTCCAAGAACTATGGGACATCATGAAAAGACCAAATTTAAGAATTATCAGGATTGAGGAAGGCACAGAGATACAAACCAAAGAAATGAACAACCTATTCAATGAAATAATATCAAAAATTTCCCAAGCCTGAAGAATGAAATGGAAAATCAAATACAAGAGGCTTACAGAACACCAAATGCACAAAATCACAACAGATCCACACCAAGGCACATTATAATGAAAATGTCTAACATTCAAAATAAAGATAGGATTTTGAAGGCTGTGAGAGAAAAGCATCAGATTACATATAGGGGGAGACCAATACGGAGAGCAGCTGACTTCTCAACCCAGACTCTAAAAGCTAGAAGGGCCTGGAACAACATATTTCAAGCCCTGAAAAAACCAAGAATCCTATACCCAGCAAAACTTACCTTCAGATTTGAAGATGAAATAAAATCCTTCCATGATAAACAAAAGTTAAAAGAATTTACAAATAAAAGCCCGAGTTACAGAATATTCTCAACAAAATATTCCAGGAGGAGGAAAAGAAAAACAACAATGTAGGTCAGCAAAGGGAGGAACTACCTTAAAGAAACATCCATTCAAAGGAGAAACCAAGCCATGTTAAAAACCAAAAATAAGCCCAAATGACTGGGAATACAAATCATATCTCAATAATAACCCTAAACTCATCAATCAAAAGACATAGACTGGCAGAATGGATTAAAAAGAAAGACTCAACAATATGCTGCCTTCGAGAGACTCATCTCATAGATAAGGACATCCACAGACTAAAGGTGAAAGGATGGGGAAAAAACCTACCATGCACACAGACTCAGTAAAAAAGCAGGAGTTTCCATCCTTATTTCAGATAAAGTGGACTTCAAGCCAAAGTTAGTCAGAAGGGATAAAGAAGGACATTTCATACTGCTTAAGGGAACCATAAATCAGGAAGACATAACAATCATAAATATTTATGCCCCAAACAATGGTGCATCCCTGTACATCAAACAAATCCTTCTCAATTCCAGGAATCAAACAGACCACAACACAATAATTCTGGGTGACTTTAATACACTGCTGTCGCCACTGGATAGCTCTTCCAAACAAAACTAAACAAAGAAACCATGGAACTCAATAACACAATCAATAACTTAGACTTAACAGACATATATAGAATATTCCATCCATCAATGAGCGAATTCACTTTCTTCTCAGCAGCACATGGAATCTTCTCAAAAATAGACTATATGTTATGCCAGAAAGCAGCCCTTAGTAAATGCAAACAAATAGAGATGCTACCTTGTGTTCTATCAGATCATAATGGAATGAAATTAGAAATCAAGAACAAAATTAAAAATATTATTCCAACATATGGACACTAAGTAATACTCTATTGAATGAAACATGGAGAACAGAAAACATCAGGGAGGAGATAAAAAAATTCTTAGAGGTAAATGAGAACGATGATACAACATATCAAAATCTATGGACACTATGAAAGCAGTACTAAGAGGAAAATTCATTGCATGGAGTGCATTCAAGAAAAGAATAAAAAGTCTACAACTGAATGACCTAACATTACATCTCAAAACCCTAGAAAAAGAAGAACATAATAACAGCAAAAGTAATAGAAGACAGGAAATAATTAAAATCAGAGCTGAAATCAATGAAATTGAAACAAAAGAAACAATTCAAAACATTGACAAAACAAAAAGTTGGTTTTCTTTGAAAAGTGAACAAAATAGACAAACCCACACTAACAAAGAGAAGGAGAGGGAAAACTAAAATTACTAAAATTCGTGATGAAAAAGGAAATATCACGACAGACCCCACTGAGATACACAACATAATGAGAAGTTACTTTGAAAATCTATACTCCAACAAAATAGAAAATACCAAAGACATCAACAAGTTCTAGAGACATAAGATCCTCTCAAACTGAACTAGGAGGGCATACACAATTTAAACATATCAATTTTAAGCAATGAAATACAAGAAGCCTACCATCCAAGAAAAACCCGGGACCAAATGTATTCTCAGCCAAGTTCTATAAGACCTTCAAAGAAGAACTCATTCCAATACTTCTCAAAGTATTCCAAGAAATAGGAAAGGAGGGAACCCTTCAAAACTCATTCTATGAAGTCAGTATCACTGTGATATGAAAACCAGACAAAGACACATCAAGGAAAGAAAATTTTAGACCAATATCCTTGATGAATATAGATGCAAAGATACTTAACAAAATCCTGGCAAACTGCATCCAAAAACACATTAAGAAAATTGTGTACCACAATCAAGTGGGGTTCGTCCTTGGAATTCAAGGATGGTTTAACATCCATAAATCAATAAATGTAATCCATCATGTCAATAGATATAAGGATAAAAATTATATGGTTTTTTAAGTTGATGCAGAAAAAACGTTCAACAAAATACAACACCCTTCATGCTCAAAACACTAGAAAAAATAGGGATAGTAGGAACATAACTGAACATTGTAAAGGCTATTTATGCTAAGCCCACAGTCAACATCATTCTTAACGGAGAAAAACTGAATGCATTCCCTTTAAAAACAGGAACAAGACAGGGAAGCCCTCTTTCACCACTTCTATTCAACATCATCCTTGAAATACTACCCAGAGCAATTAGACAGACTAAAGAAATTAAGGGATGTGAATAGAAAAAGAGTAACTCAGGCTGTCACTATTTTCTGATGACATGATTCTCTATTTAGAGGATACAAAAAACTCCACCAGAAAACTTCTAGACTTCATAAATGAATTCAGCAAAATAGCAGGATATAAAATCAACACTCAAAAATCTAAAACATTTTTATACACAAGCAATGAAACATACAAAAGGAAAATGAGGAAAGCAACTCCGTTCCCAATAGCCTCAAAAAAAAAAAAAAAAAAAAAAAAAAAAAAAAAAAAAAAGTCTTGGGAATCAATCTAACCAAAGAGGCGAAAGATCTCTACAGTGAAAACTACAAAACATTAAAGAAAGAAATTGAAGAAGACCTTAGAAGATGGAAAGATATCCCATGTTCTTGGATAGGCAGAATTAATATTATCAAAATGGTCATACTTCCAAAGGTGCTATACAGACTTAATGAAATTCCAATTAAAATCCCTATGACATTTCTCATAGAAACAGAAAAAGCAATCATGAAACTCATCTGGAAGAACAAAAGACCTAGAATAGCCAAAGCAATCCTGGGCAGGAAAAGTGATGCAGGAGGTATCACAATGCCAGACCTTAAACTCTACTATAGAGCAATAGTAACAAAAACGACATGGTATTGGCACCAAAATAGACAGGTAGATCAATGGTACAGGATAGAAGACACAGAGACAAACCCACATAAGTACAGTAACCTCATACTATACAAAGGTGCCAAAACCTTACAATGGAGAAAAGATGGCCTCTTCAACAAATGGTGCTCCAAAACTGGAAATCCATATGCAGTAAAATGAAATAAACACCTATCTCTCATCCTGTACAAGACTCAACTCAAAATGGATCAAGGATCTAGGAATGAGGCCCGAGATCCTTCACCAAATAGAAGAAAAAGTAGACCCCAATCTCCATCACATTGGCTTAGGACCAGACTCCTTAACAAGAACCCCATAGTGCAAGAAATAAAAGCAAGTATCAATCATTGGGATAGATTCAAACTAAAAAGATTTTTCTCAGCACAGGAAACAATAAATAATGTGAAAAGAGAGCCCATAGAGTGGGAGAAAATCTTTTCCACACACACTTCAGACAGAGCACTCATCTCCAAAGTTTATAAAGAACTTAAAAACCCAAAATACAAAGAACCCAATCAGTAAATGGGCTAAGGAAATGGGCAGACACTTCACAGAAGAAGATATACAGGTGATCAACAAATATATGAAAAAGTGCTCATCATCCCTAGTAATTAGAGGAATGAAAATTAAAACCACCCTAAGATTTCATCTAACTCCAATTAGAATGGCTATGATCAAGAATACAAGCAATAATAAGTGTTGGTGTGGATGTGGGGAAAAAGGCACACTCATAAACTGCTGGTGGAGTTGCAAATTGATGTAGCCAGTCTGGAAAGCAATATGGAGATTCCTCAGAAAGCTTGGAATGGACCCACCATTTGACCCAGCTATCCCACTCCTTGGTTTATACCCAAAGTACTCAGCATACAAAAGTGATGCAGCCACATCAGTGTTCATAGCAGCTGAATTCACAATAGCTATATTGTGGAACCAACCTAGATGCCCTTCAATTGATGAATGGTTAAAGAAACAGTGGTATATTTAACAATGGAATATTACTGAGCCATGAAGAAGAATAAAATTATGGCATTTGCTGGTAAATGGATGAAGTTGGAAAATATCATGCTAAGTGACATACGCCAATCTGAAAAAACCAACTCCACCATCTCTTCTCATCCCATTCTCTGTAGCCCTCCACCAAAACCTCTCAAATCTTGTGTCTTTCTTCACCAACTGCTCTCATCTCCTATATATTACTCCACCACCTCCTTTCTCAGCCCACTATGTAACCCTTGACTACAATATTTTATAGGCTACTGTGTAGTCCTCCACTACTTCCTCTAAAAACCTTGTGTGACTGTGTACCACTTATTCTCATGGCCTCCTGCATAGCCTCCATTTCCTCCTCTTATCTCCTCTTGTACAGCCCTCTACCACCTCTTCTCACTGCCTCTTGTGTATGCTTTCACAACCTTCTCTTCACTCACTCTGTGTAACCCTCTACCAACTCCTCTCATCACTTGTGAAGACTGCCATCACCTCCTCCCAACTCCCTCTTTTAGTCCTCTACCATTTCCTCTCATCTGTGTAGCACTCTACTACCCCCTCTCATCTCCTGTGTATCCCTTCACTACCTCCTCCCCTGGTAGTACACCACTACATATTCACATATGTGGTGTAATCCTAAACCTTTCCTTTCAAGGTCCCAATTTAGCCCTCTACCACTTCCTCTCATATTTTCTTGCACAGCTCTCCATCATATCCTGTAATCTCCTGTGTAGCCCTTCACCACCTCCTCTACTTCTCCCTGGTCAACGTCCTATCATCTCTCCTTATGGTCCCTATGTAGCCTTCCCCAACCTTCTCTTCCCATGTAACTCTCCACCAACTCCTGTCATCTCCTTCCACCACCTCCTCTCGTTTTAGTGACTGCTTACACCACCTTCTTTTGAGGCCTCTGAGAATCCCTCCACCACCTCCTCTGTCTCTTCCTGGTTTGCCCTCTACCATGTCCTCTCACAGTCCCTGTGTATCCCTCTACACCACCTGCTCTCATGGTCTCCAGTGTAGTCATCCACCATCTCCTTACATTCTATGTAGCTCTCCCCCACCTCTTCTCATCTCCTCCTGTGATGCCTTCTACCACCTCATCCCATGGCCCCATGGCTAGCCCCCCTTTCATTTTCTCCTGTGTCACCCTACCACCTCCTCCTCTCATCTCCCCTGGTGTAGTCCTCCAGTACCTCTTCTCATCTCCTCCTGTGTTGTCCTCTATACCTCTTCTCATCTCATGTTGCCCTTACCACCTCCTGTCTCCTCCTCCTTTGTCACCATCTACCACCTCATCCCATGACCCCCTTTTCCCCTCCCACCTTCTCTGTTGCCTTGTATGTAGCTCTTCACTACTTCCTCTCATGACAAAACTATCCTTCCCATGGAAGTTCAGCCATCCTCAACTCAACTGTGTTCCTTAGATTTTGACATATTCCAGAAGTTGTTTAAGATTCTCCATGTCTTCTAATGACTTGTCCATGTAATTTGATTTTTAGATATTTCTTTAAATTTAATTATTTAAATTCTAAAACTCATGTTACCCAGATTTTTCATCAATCTTTGATTTTCTTCATTTGTACTCTGAGTATCTTCAAAAGGCCCAAATGCTTACTTACTCGTGGTTGATTCTTAGTATGTTCCCAAGATGAGGTAAAGACTACTT
Organism: Sciurus vulgaris; assembly: GCF_902686455.1. Classification (NCBI taxonomy): domain Eukaryota; kingdom Metazoa; phylum Chordata; class Mammalia; order Rodentia; family Sciuridae; genus Sciurus; species Sciurus vulgaris. The sequence goes on along the minus strand of NW_027632956.1, from coordinate 15,585,917 downwards.
TTATAAGTCTATGCTTTTCTTTTTTTTTTTAATAGTAAAATTTAAAGAATTTATTTCAACTTTACTCATTATATTTCTTGGAATGGGAATATATACATTATTCACCAATAAATGCTTAATGGTTTAAATTTACACTTACTCCATTTGCGGAAACTTGAAAATCATTCCAATTGAATGAAAAAAAATTTTACAAAATTTTTTTCTCTAACAATTGAAAATATATTCAAAATAACATTTTTACAACAACCAAAAAACCAAATCTACAATCTCAGAAGTTTAACAAAATGACCTACATTTAAGTTATTTTGATTATTAATACTAAAAGGTGGCTCCTAAAACAAGGTTAAATGAGCAACTGAGTTTTCCCTTCTGGGCACTCAAAGCTTTGCCTAATTTATTATTTTTATCTCGTCTTTTCCAAAACAGACAATTGCTCCAACTTGAAAGACAATTCACATGGACTTTTTGCATTGAATATTGGTGATGCATGCTAAGATTTAAGAACTCCCAACAGTGAGAATCAGAAAATGACCCACAATTAAAAAAAAGAAAAAATCCTAGAAGTCTTACTACACAGTGGAATCTTGTACTCAACATTAATAGTGTTTTTTAATTACATGATATTTTCTCACAAACGTAGCACCTCATCAAATATCTGGTAAACACACTGAAAACACAATTAGGTTTGGGAGACCAACTTTCAAAAAGAATTGTCATTCACTTAAGGTAACATTGCAAGACAAGTCTCAGGCACAATCAAGTTTAGGAATGCAGTCTGTTGGTTCCCATGCTCCAGGGGATATTCATCCATATGGACACCATCCTATTAAGATGTGGTACTATGATAACAAAACCAATGGAGTAGCTAAACATTAAAACAAATACTGTTTTAAAAATAATCTGTTAAATGTGTTTGTAAAACTAAAAAAACTTCCAAAATGTCAAGAGATATGATTACTTTATCTCCTTATTCCAGGCAATTCTGTTAAAAAGATAATAAATGATGTCCAATTTTATCTTGTAAAGTCTCACTGTAAAAACTAACTGAAATCCAGGAAAATTTAATTTTCATCTTAATTTAACAAAACTACCATTCATTTTGGTGAGTTTTCACAAACTGTATTCTTGACCTGAAGAATCACTTTCCAGGCGAGTCAGTTCCTCCATCAGAAGTACTTGGTGATGATGCCAGATAGGGAACTTTCTTTCTTCCAAGGAATCCTCCCCCTTCAAATCCTCCTTTCTTCCATAACTCCACTTTATTTTCATTTTCATCTTCTGATGCCCTCTTCTTGGGTTCAGAAAAAACTTCAGCTGTTTTGTGCATTTCTAATCCACTATCCAATTCTTTCAAACTTTTTATTTCTGCTCCAGGAGACTTTCTCTCTAATATATTACATTCCCCTGTTGCTCCCTTCACTTCAGCTTGTATTGGACCCAAGTTACCATTTTCAGGAACAGCTCTTTCTACATTTCTGTTTAAATTAATAGTCTGGAAGTCTCTGTAACTATGAAAGCTCTCAGTCCTTCTTGCCCTTGCTAACAAAGGACTCTCTCTGTAAGGCCTCATGGAACCATAAGTAGCTGCTTCATGAATGGTTTCATGGTGCTGAAGCTGAAGGCTAGAATTTGATTCTCGAAGGCGGCTATGCTGAACTACAGAAGTTGCTGGACTGATGTTGGGCGTAGCACAGCGAGATGTGCTGAGATCACACTGATCTAGTAATTTGAGTAGTTCTTCTTCAGTTGGACCACCTACATCCTTATCTTCACTTTTATTAACCATATCCATAGCAGTGGTCAGATCCCACATTTGAATGCTGCCATTTGTATGGCCTGTGAACAAGTAACGCCTTGGCTTTGAGCCCATCCTACTGGATCCCTCACATTCTCTCACTGTAAATGAGGATATTGTAGTACGGTCAACAGCTTGGATCTCACAGATTCTTTTCCCAGTAGATGAGAGTCTTACAAATAGTTTGTTAGTGATGGGAACAACTTTCTGGATAAACACCTGTTGATCATCTCGCTCTCCAAAAGGCCCTATGTCATTTCCAGAGGAATAGCTACCATGACTTTCTGTCTCCTCCAGAGACAGTATCTTGAATGATGCTAAAGGAGTGGAACCTGGCTGAGTAGAGATCATTCCTCTGAAACGTGTTACTGTCCATGTGCGCACATGATTATTATCTGCACAGACTGATACAAGATGCTTCTCTGACAGCATGATTTTTGTAACAGGGCTTCGGTGAACTGTGAAAGTTTGAAAAAGCTGAGGGCCTGACCCAACTGTCTCTGGGTGCTGTACAATCACACGTACTGCTCCAGAACTTGTACCATATGCAATCTCAATCCAGTTATCACTGACACTTGTTTTGGGTGTGAGGTAAACACTCAGAGCAGTAATAGCATCATTTGAAGGATCATGATAGAGTTTAGTAACAAGAAGATCATTATCCTTCATTCGCAAAGGGAACTTCTGCATATCTATGTAATATATTGATCCATTGTTACATCCCAGTAGAAGGAATGACCCAGCAGTGTCATAATTGGTTATAGGAACAACATCTTGAACCTGCCAGTGCTGAGTGACAGCATTCCACACTCCTACTTTCCCTGTGTGACTCGTGGCCACCAACTGGTTACCAATAAAGAAGAGGGCATCTACAGGAACACCAAGGCTGAACACTTCAATTTCACTTCCACTTCCCCCATCCTGAACACTCCACAGGATGATGCTGCTCTCCGAGGCAACAGCAACCATTTTGTCTTTGTCTCCATGTGGACCTCCAACCACTTTTGCATTTAGAGCCACTCGTTCAATAGTCCAGTCTAAATACGGGCTTGTAAACACTTGTTGCCATCCTGAAGATTCTTTGATTCTGTAACACACAGCAAAATGAGCATATGCAGCTACAATCCAGTTGTGATGGCCAGCGACTATTAGCACCTTTTGTGGATCCACAGGAAATCCCAGTCTAACAGTCTCTTCTCCAGTTCCAGAAAGAACAGGCTGAGTACCATTTCCTCGGGCTTCACCTTCTGCAGAATGTAGTCCATTCCGAGAATCAATAGAAGATCTAGCTGTGTTGTTTATTTTACGACTAGGAATGCCTGGTGGAGGCAAGTAACCATGAAAAAGGACACTGCCACAAGATGAACGCTCCAATTCTTCACATAGGGGAATCCTTCTTACTAATGGAGTGATTCCATAAAATTCTGCTTCATGCCTAAGAACATTAATACTTACTCCCCTTAAGTCTAGTTCTTTTGTCCGAAGAAAATTCAAAATGGGTGCAAATGCTGCTGGATCTCTATCAATAAATATAGCACCAGTTTCATCTCGAAGTGTTGAAATTCTTCCACTCAATAAACTGGAAAAAAAAAGAATCTGGAATCCACATAAGAGTTTGTCTTGAGGTACTAAATCTGGTCCCCCCCACGTTCAGCTGGACGATCTCGCCGATGCCAGCCGCCGCCGCGGCAAAGCTGCCGCAGTGTCCTCCCGCCATCTCCAGAGACTCCTGGCGCGCACGCCGCCCCGCCTCCCCGGCCAGGACCGCCGGACCCGGGGCTGAAGCCCGAGGCGGCGGCAGCGGCGGCGGCTGCAGGGCCAGCAGGGCGGCCGGAGGGCGGGAGGTGAGCGGAGCCTCCCCCACCTTCCAAGCGGCCGGGCGGGGCTCGCTCGCGTCCGCCTCTTCCCCTCCGCTGGTGCGGCGCGCGAAGGCAGCCCGGCCTCCGCCTCTCGCGGCCTCCGCCTCTCGCGGCCTCCAGGCCCCCGGGCCGGCCCCGGCCTCTCCTCAGCGCTGGGCCGCCACCGCTGCCGCCGCCACCGCCACGGCGGCCGCTGCAGCCGCCAAGTCTATGCTTTTCTTCAAATATTCAAAAATGTCATGTACTTTCTACATTGTTGTGATGCCTTTGTCAACTTAGTGTTTACCTGGTTTTGCTTTTTGTGAACTCACTTCCCCCTGCCTTCCTCTGTCTCTCTCTGAAGAGAATTGGATCAGATGGATTGGATCCCACATAGCATGCTACAGAACAGCCATGGCTGTTAGGTAAAGGTCCTGGGGCCCTGGTGCCTCCCACATCAAGTAGTCCTGTGTCTGACAAGGACTTAAGCATGGTGGGCCAATACTGATCTGTGACCCCTGATGCTGAGCCCTGGTGCAGGTTCAGTTCCTCCCCTGACCTTCTCCTATCCAAGATACTTTGCATCCTATGTTGGGACCTGTTTTTTCTTCTGGATGAAATTTGGGACCAGGAGAGAAAAGGAGCAGGAGGAGCAAGATTACCCCCCACAGCCCTGAACATCCCATATCCTGTCCTCTACCTCCAGATGGGTTACATTGAGTTCTCTGGAACATCAACACCAATGACTCCATCCTTGGGGAACCCCTCAAGCTACCCCATCTGAGTCTCTGCCCAGGGGATCTATTGATGGCTTTTCATTTTCCTCCGGTCCCTGCCTCCTTCTGCATCCCTGAGATGTTTTGTATTTGGAAGATTCAGGTGTGGGAGTGGAAACTTGCCCACGTTCATACCCAGATTATCTGTGGGCAGCCTCAGGCCTGGCACCCATGACCCTCTCTCCTTGGGACCTCCTGTTTCCAGGTGTTGGGACCTTGCGTAAAAGAACCAGAGTTGGGGGAGTTTTCCCTAGTCACAGGTTCAGCTCCATCTCCAAACATGCCTCAACCCTCAAATTCCCACCCTGGGATTTCCATGGTGACAGCAAATACTCTCAGATCTTGGAAACATCTCCCTTCTGATACCCCATCTGATGACCTGGACCCATAGAGAATGGGGACCAAGTCCTAGGTGAGTGGTTGCAGATGGAGCTGGGGCTGGAGGAGGACTAAGTAGTAAGCTTCCAAGTAAGGAAGGGCTTCCACCAGGGATCAGGATAGGGACTGGATGACCTGGGGTTAGGACTGGCTGCCTGAGAATGATCCTTCACCCCCTTGAGTATCTGTACTAGTATCTGTTTAGTCAGCTTTTGTCTCAATGTGACTGAAAGACCTGGCAAGAACAGTTAAAGAAGGAACAGTTTATTTTGGCTCACAGTTTCAGAGGTGTACATTCCATAGCTCTGAGCCTGAGGCGAGGCAGAATATCATGGTAGAAGAAAGCATCTCAGTACATGGCCACAGGAAGCAGAGAGAGTTCTGCTCACCAGGGACACAATAAAAACCCTAAAGATACACACCCAGTTACCTATCTCCTCGAGCCGCAACCAGCCTGCCTTACAGATACCACCCAGTCCATCAGTGAATTGGTCCACCGCTTAGGTCAAAATTCTCATAATCTAATTATTTCATGCATGAAATTTCTTGCATTGCCTCACACGAGCTTTTGGGGGACACTTCATATCTACACCATAACATACCCAAGATAAAATTTAAAATAAGTTAAAAACCAATGGCTCAGGGTAGTTTTGTGGCCACTGGTGTGCAAGCAAATTGGACAGGAAGGTGGACCTCTAAGATAGGAGAACATGATTCCCTGAGCAGGCGGGACTGGCCAGTGGACCAGGAGTTCATCACCAGATGGTCCCAGTCCTCATGGGTTGGTGCTGGAACAGCAACTTGTCATCTCAAGACTCACTTCCGCCTTCTTTTCCACAAGAGATCAGCAATGTGCTAAGATCATGGCTCTGGTGTGGTCACATGCCTAGGCTGAGGGATTTCTAGGAAGGAGACAGAAGGGAGGCCACAGTCCCCTACTGCTGTCTCTACTTCCCAGAGCAGGTGGGGAGCACACAAGTGACAGCTGGAGGCACTCCAGAAGGGAAGCTGCAGAGGTCTGCAAAGCAGAGGTGCTGAGGGGACCCCACATGGGTCCACCTTGTCCAGTGTCGACCTGCTGTGGCTCCTGTCTCTGTCCTATTTGATCTCTCCTATTACATTATAACAAACCCCACCTGCTGTACTTGGGTGTGGATTGTGTCACGAACCTCAAAACCTTTAGGTAAAATGGCTTTCCCCCTGTTTTTCTTTTTTTTTTCTATCAAAGAGCCTTCCTGCAAACTGTTATGAATTCAAGAGAAAAACGAGAGCCCGGCTTCCAGCCCTCCTTTGCCTGTCTCAACTCAGTCTGGTCACCTGCAGCTTTCCCCAGATCTATCAGCCAGCTGCTGGAGCACAAGGATGTGCCCATGACACCTGCAGACAGCTGGTACTGCCTGTCCTTGCAGGGGGTGTGTCCTTCCACTGGCTTCTCCAGGACACTTGTGCTCTCCAGGCTGGGGACCCACAGGACCCCTGCTGAACCCTGAGTCTGGCCACAGTATGGCAACTACAGGCATAGGTAGGTCGTGGCCTGAGGTCTGAAATTCAGGTTCAGAAGAGTAAGAGACCATGGTGGGGGTGGGGGTGGCCACTGACACTGCACAGCCTGCTTCCAGCGATCTCCGAGGCATCCCTCCACTTTGTCTACTTTCAGGAAGGTGCCCTTAGCCTCCTGAAATGGAGGCCATTGCTGCTGTGAGCATGGATCAACTTACAGCAAACAGTGATCATTCAGCCTGGGGTCCAGGACCCAGGCCTGTGTCCAGGACTGTCAGAGTGGATGATCTCCACCCAGTCCTGGGTGCATGATTCTGTGATAGTGGACAGTGTCCTCTAAATTCTGTATCCAGGGAGTCTGAGTGGACAGTGTGTACCTGTTCCTGTGTCCAGGACTCAGTCACAGTGGATATGTGCACCCACCCCAATGTGTAAACGATTCTCAGTCATAGTGGACTGTGTGTTCCTGGTCCAGTGCTCAGGATTCTTAGTCACAGTGCATTGTATGCACCCAGCTCTGCCCAGGACTTTCAGTCACAGTGGACCATGTACACCTGGCTTTGTGTCCAGGAATCTCAGTCACAGTGGACAATATACACCCAGCCCTGTGTGTCCAGGACTCTCAGTCATAGTGGACTGTGTGTAACTGGTCAGGAGTTCAGGACTCTCAGAGTGGAGAGTGTGCACCCTGCCCTATTTGTCCAGGAGTGTCAGACACAGCGGACAGTGAGTACTCTGCCCTGTGTGTCCAGGACTCCCAGACACAGTCACAGTGTGATCTCTACCCTCTGTGTCCAGGACTCTCAGACACAGTTGACAGTGTTCACCTAGCCTTGTGTGTCCAGGACTATCAGTAACTGGACAGTGTGCACCCAGATCTATGATCCAGGTCTCTTAGTCAAGGTGAACAGTGTACACCCAGCCTTGTGTGTCCAGGACTATCAGTCACTGGACAGTGTGCACCCAGATCTATGATCAGGAACTCTCAGTCAAAGTGAACTGTGTGCACCCTGCCCTGTGTCCTGAACTGTTAGGCACAGTGGACAGTGTGCACACTATCCTTTGATTTTAGGATTTTCAGTCCCAGTGGACGTTATGTACCCAGTCCTGTGTATCTGGACTCTCACTCAATGGAAGGCTCCACCCAGTCCTGTGTTTAGGACTCTGCTGCAGTGGACAACATTATCCCATCCAGGACTCTCAATCACATTAGACAGTAGGTACCCAGCCAAATATATACAGGATTCTCAAAGTGGACAGACTCTATCTGGCCCTGTGTCCAGGACTGTCTATAGTAGTCAGTGTGCATCCAGTCCTATGTGGCAATAGATCCACCCAGCCTTGTGTGTCCAAGGTTCTGTCACATTGGACAATGTGCTCCTGGTCCTGTGCTCAGGAATCTTACGTTGGACAGTGTGCCCCTAGTCCTGTATCCAAGACTCTACTGTAGTGGACAATATCCTCCCAGTCTTGTGTCCAGAACTCTCAGTCACAGTGGATAGTGTGCCCCTGGTCCTGTGTTCAAGAATCTCACATTGGAGAATGTGCACCCAGCCCTGTATCCAAGACTACTACAGTAGACAACATCTTCATCTTGTGTCCAGAACTCTCAGTGGACAGTGTGCATCTGGTCCTGTGTGTCTATGACTCAGTCACAGTGGACAGTGTGCACCTAGTCCTGTGTGTCCTGGACCCTGTCACAGTTGATAGTGTGCACCCAATTCTGTGTGTCCAGGACCCTGTCACAGTGCACAGTGTTCTGGTCCTGCAGTTCCAGACGTATTCTCCTGGCACGATTTCTCCCTCATTGTACCCACAGGATGTCCCCATGGGGGTGGACAGCAAAGCCCATATCCTCTGGGAGAAAAGTTGAGTGGCGTAATATGGGGACAGATGCGGCTGCCTAGAATCCAGGGCTGGAAGTGATGACATCGTCCACATTCTTCCTCATGGATCTCAACTGCCTGGAATCAGGGAGGTGGGAGGGCATTAGGTAGACACAGGCAGGGCCTCAGGGAAGCCAGGAGGGAAGATACTTGTATTGGGTTAGGGTTGAGTTTGGATGGAGACTTGGTTTAGGATAAAGGTAGTATTTAGAGATTACCCAGCAAGAACGAGGCCTCCACTTTCCCTCTGACAAAATGGCTGCATCCAGCCTGAATCCACAACTCCTATTCTGCACCGAGTCCTGCTACTTTCAGTGCAGATATGAGGGAGCAAAGTGAGTCCTAAGTCAACTGAGTGTATATAGGAGAAAACCATGTCCTCAGTCAGTAGGATGTAGAGTAGGAGGAAACTGTGTCCTGAGTCAGCTGAGTGTAGACATAAGAAAACCTAGTCCAGTGAGTGTAGATAGTAGGAAACCAAATCCTGAGTGTAGAGAGGGGGGAAATGTGTTCTGAGTCAGCTGAGTGTGTATTGAAAGTGGATACTCTGTCCTTACCTAACCCTAACCCTGTCCACTATGAGCGTCCTGAGTCAGATGAGTAGACGAGAGAAAGCCATGTCCCGGGTCAGCTCAGTGTATACAGTAGGAATCTGTCCTGATTATGGTGAGGGCAGATGGTAGAAACTGTTTAGAGTCAGCCAAGTATAGACAGGAGGTGTAATGCCCAAGTCAACGAGTCCCCCAAAGACCACCAGGGAGCCAGAGTCCGATGCAAGCGCAAAAGGACCAGTTTATTCAAGCAGCTGCTTGGGCACTCGACACAGACCAGCTTAGCAGTCCATGCCGAGTACCCCGAGCACAAATTTACAAGCTGTTTTATACACTTCAGACAAAGGGACTGTTTCTGTTTTACAATTGGAGGGTTTGTGTCCTTGTTTGCATATCAGGATATGTTTTGGCTGCCAAGTTTTAGTCATCATAGTAACCACTGGTCTATATGAGGTCAGCGGTGAGGTCAGCTCGACCACAGTTCACAGTTGGGAGGATCCCCCATTACCCCTAGCAACAGCCTAAATTAGCTGCCAAGGTCATCCTGTTATCTAGCTAGGCTGACTTCAGCTCATCTGGAGCTTTTCATTTTTAACCCCTTTTTGGCATCAGCAGCTCTGGCCACTTTTTAAGTTAACTCATTGGGGCCTTATATTGAGAACCATGTTCTGAGTCTACTGAGTGTAGAAAGGAGGAAACTGCATGCTTAGCTGAGTATAGATAGGAGGAGAAAGGTCTGTCATGCAGTATCTGAGTGTAGACAGTAGGACACTATATCCTGAGTCTGCTGAGTGTAGTCAGGAGGAGGGCTCTGTGTCCAGAGTGTTCTGAGTGTAGACAGGAGGGCACCATGTCCTGAGTTTACTGAGTGTAGACAGGAGCAGGAAATGCACTGATTCAGCTTCGTGTAGTTAGAAGGAAACTGTCCTCAGTCTTCTGAGTGAAGACAGGCAGGGGACACTGTCCTGGGGGCACACAGCACTATGGCCCTGCCAGGACTCTAGGCTCTGTGCCCCTGAGCTCCGTCTGACCTCCTGTGAAGGGTGTTGGCTGGGTACTTCTTCAGGGAGGCTCCCTGTGGGACCACACAGGCTCTCAGATCTGTCCTCTTCCTGCTCCACATAGTGACCATAGCAGTGAACAGCACTTCCTTGTGGCTGTTTTCATGCTGCATCTGAACTGGACTGACCCTAAAGGGGCACTCTTAAGGACTGAGCTCAACACCATGAAGTCCAGCACACTGGGTCTCCTCATGCATAAAGGATCTGCAAATACCCTTGGCCCTTTCACATAGGCAGAGCTGCAGGGTCTCTTTATGGTAAAGCACTTGGAAGTTTGCTTGTTTGAAGTGTTTTAAGGGCTAGAAGGCAAGTCAGGAAAGTATTTTAAAAGTCCCAGAACATGTCATTCCTCTGATAACCCTCACAGCTACCTGAGTAAAGAAACAAGTCAGTCAAGTCCTGCAGATGTCCCTACCAGCTCTCCTTCACACCTACTTCCAGGAAAGGAGACCAGAGTCGACCCCTTGGGCTGCATGCACGTGACCAGTGACTGGTGCAACTTGGGTTTGGAGGGTCTCTCCTCTCTCCAGTAATATCCCAGAGTCTCCACTTGCACCTCTCCCCAGCCAGAGCTTCCAGGTGTTGCTCTCCTGGGTTCACCAAGCCTCTGGGATCCTGGGAGCTCTGGCCATCTCTGAGCTCCTCAGTAATTCCACCAGCACTGGGCAAGATGGTGCCCAGTAGAGACGTTAGCAGTCAGTTCACCTGGTCTGTCTGTGTGCCAGCCCCTGAGGACCCTGGCCTGCACCACTCTGCACCAAGCCCCCTCCTCTGGCCCCCAACCTCCAGGTCCTCCATGGTCACTCCCCCTGCCCCATGATCCCCACCCATTCTGGGCTCTTCCTGTTGCCCCTCCAGGCTTTCCTAGTCACTCACTACTTCACTCCTTCCCCTGTTCTACCCTGTTCCAGGCCCTCCTCAGTCCTACCACCCACGGGCTCACCAGGTCCCACAGCCTGACCGTTGCTCCAGACCTGCTTACCCCCTGTGGCCCTCCCATTAGCCAGGGCCTCTGGGTGGTTCCTACACCCTCCACCCTTTCTTTGCCCCTGATTCCATCAATCTCCCTGCCTAACATCAGTTCTTTCCTCCCCTTTTGACTATTTTGACCCTCTCCTTAGGCACTTAAGGGCACTCAGCTCTCCCAGTCATCTTTAGCCCTCTCCCTATATCCTTAGGCCTTCGGAGACCACTTAGTTTCTCCCTGTCCTCTTTTGTCCCTATCTTTGACTATTGCTCTTTCTTTCCACCCTCTGTCCACCTGGTGCACATTTCAGACCCTAGGATCCACTGCTTTTCACTGTTTGTGTTATTCTGGGCCTTGGCTGAAATCCCACCTTCTGGAGGAGACTCCGCTGACCATGCAGGTGTCATTTCTGTGCACCTTGAGGAGTGCACTCTGCTCGCCAGCTTCACTCAGACCCAGCAAGCTCTGGAGCTATCTGCACAGGTCCCTGCCAACCCAAATGTAGCAAGAGCCCACACTTGATGACCCATCATCTGATGTCGGATCAGGTTCCTCACCTTCCACACTCCCCAGCTGATGTCTGATCACCCTGATAGTTCATCACATTCCTCTCCCCCCTCAGGTGATGTCTGATCACCCCAATATCTGACCAGACTTCACCCTCCCCAGGTGGAGTCCAACCACCCTATATCTGACCAGACTCCTCACCCTCTCAAGGTGATGTCCAATTATTATATCTGAGCAGACTCCTCCCCATACCCAGATGATGTACAATCAATTGTCCCAATATCTGACCGAACTCCAACACCCCTAATGTGAAGTCCAATCACTCTGATATCTGACCAGACTCCTCAGCCTCCAAGGTGATATCTGATCACCCCCAAATCTGATCATTTTGGGGGTGCCAGCCCTATGTCCACACTGACTGTGGTGAGAGTAAACAGCCCAATTGTCCAGGGTGCTGGCTGATTGTAAGGGTGACTGAGATTGCTGAGCCAGTGCCATGAGGTGCCTCATTTGGAAACAATATGAACCTGTGTCCCTCATTGTCCCCATTGAGGACCCCCACTCTTCCCTTAGTCCCTGAGCTCCAATCAGTGATCTTGTTTTGGCAGAACTCAGCTTCCCCTCTACAACCCTGGTTTGTGGATTTCCTTACAGCTTAGCCCCCAGGCAGATGAAGGGCAAGAAGACTGAGGGTCCAGGTCTGCTCCCTTACCTCCAGGGACCACAGGTATCACTGGACCATTAATAGCCCTGACCTGTAGCTTGTGTCCTGCCTTGATGTTCTCACTCTAGAAAGCATGACACCCTTGGGCTGGGAGGATGGCATGGGCTAGGGGTCATCCCACCAGGTCACAACAGGTCCCTTAAAGCAGAATAGCTTCTGGTCCCACCCCAGCCCACTGTGTGACCAAGCCTGGTAGGCTGCCCCTCAGTTCCAACTGGTGTCCCTGCAGTGGGTGCAGCTTCCCTCAGTGCCTGTCTTAGAGAGTCTTCTAGGAATTGGGTATTGCACTGAATGTGCAGATCAAGCTTGAGAGAATTCCATCTTAACATTGAGTACAACAATCCTGATCAAGGAGTATCTGTGCATGTATTTATGTTTAATTTTATTTCTTTCTACTTTGTTTCAAGTTTTTCTGAAAGTACAATTGTACTTTAAGATATATTTAAGGACTTCAGTTTGGGGGGATGCTATTATAAATGAAAATGCTTTAAAATTTTCTTACTCTAGTTTTCGAAGTCCAATTTTTCCTGTGTATTATTGCCTTTACACAGGAAGTCAAAGAACCTTTGTCTACTGGCATTGTACTTTGCTTCTTGCTATATCCACCCATTCTGATCAAGGCATGGGATGGTGGGCTCTATTTCTGCTTCATTTCTAAAATGACCTGGAATAATCAGAACAATGTCTGCCAGAGCTTCACTGGGAGTGCCACAAGGGGGCGCAGGGTCACCACTGAACAGTGAGTGGGGAGTGTCCTGCTCTGCCCACAGGTCAGCAGGCAACAACTGGAGCCACTTTTCCTGACCCCCTTGAGGCTCCCTCTTGCCAGGAGTGTGGATTAGGATTGTGGGTAATTTTGTCCCATGGTTTGCCTGCTCACTGTAGGGGACTCAGGAGCTTCCACCCCCTTAGGATTTGCCCACACACTTTTGCCTGGAGTCACATGGAAGCTGCTTGTCCTGGTACCCTGAGGATTCTGAGCAGTGTTAGGGACAGGGTTAGTGCAAAGGCTAGGGTTAAGGTTGGCAATTTGCTTACTATCTGCTGAGGATCCTGATGGCTTCTGTCACATAGAATTGTGGGTAATGTCGTCCTGTGTTTTGTCTTCTCACCAAGTGGAGACCCTGGGGACTTCCACTCCTTGGCACTGTGGGTCACAGTTCTGGATTTTGCCTACTCACATTTTCTGAGAGTCCCATGGAAGCTGAAGGTCAGATTACCCTGGTAATGTGAGGATTCTCAGCAGTGTTAGGGTTAGGGTTAATATTAGGACAAAAGCTCGGGTAGGGTTAATATTTTGCCAGCTCTCTGTTGGGGATCCTGGCAGCTTCTGCCAATTAGGGTTCTGAATAATGTAATTCTGAATTTTGCTCACTGATCTCTGCCAGGAGTCCCATGGAAGCTGAAGACCACATGCTTACCCTGATATCCTGAGGATTCTGAGTAGTTTTAGCGTCAGGTCAAAGGCTATGGTAGGTTTAGCATTTGGCAGGTTGTCTGCTGGAATCCTGGCTGCTTCCACCACTTAGCACTGTGGGTAATGTAGTCTTGTGATTAGCCCACTCACTGTGGAGATTCTTCATCCTTGGGAATGGGGGTAACACTGTCTGTGTTTTGTCTGCCCACTGCTCTAGGAGGGGGAAACTCTGGTGATTTCTATCAGTTGGCATCATGGGTAATGTAGTTCTGAGTTCTGTCCCCTTACCTCTGGCAGGAGTCCCATGGAAGCTGAAACCCTGGTGCCCTGAGGATTATGTCTATGGTAGATTTAATGTTTGTTGGTTTGTTTGTTTTGGTACTGGGATTAAACCCAAGGCACTTAACCACCAAGCCACATCCCCAACCCTTTTTCTTTTAATTTTGACACAGGGTCTTGTTAAGTTGCCTAGGGCCTCACTAAGTTGCTGAGGCCTTTGAACTTGTGATCCTCCAGTCTCAGCCTCTGAAGCTGCTGGTATTACAGGTGTGCAACAATGTTTAGTGTTTTGCTGATTGTCTGCTGAGGATCCTGGTGGTTCCTGCTATTTAGAATTGTGGATATTGTAGTCCTATGATAAGTCTACTCTCTGTGGGTAATCCCAGGAAATTCTTCCTCTTTGGGAATGTGGGTCATGTAGTCATGCATTTTGCCCATTCACTACTAGGGGAGGACCCAGGAAACTTCTAGACCTTGGCATCATGGCTAACCTGGATTCTAAGTTTTGCCCACACATCTCTGCCATTAGTCACATGAAGCTGAAAGTCACATGCTTGCCTGGGCACACTGAGGATTCTGGGCAGTTTTAGGCTAGGATTAGTGCAAGGATGAGGGCTTGGGTGAATATTTGCCCTTTGCTGAAATTGTTTACATTTTTTTCTTATTCTTGTTTTTAAATTCCAATTTTTCCTATACGTTATTGCTGACAGATAAGAAGCCAATTGACTTTTGTCTGTCAACCATGTATTTTACTTCTTCTTACCTTTATCCGTTATGATCAAACATGGGATGGGATGGGATGCTGTTCGATTTCCAAAATTATGGCTTAGAAAAATCAGAACCGTGCATTTCAGAACTTCACCGGGACTGCCACAAGGGGGCGCAGGGGCACTGTTGAACAGTGAGCACTGAGCACTGAACTTCTTCAGCTGCCATAGGGACCAGCAGGGGGTGCTCAGAGTAACTTTTTCTGATACCCTGGAATCATCTGCTTGCCAGAAATGGGTGTCCTGTGCCCACAGCAAGCTTTCTTCTCAGGCCTCACCTAGGGAAATGCCATGGCTGGGTCACATGGGGTCTACGTGCACAGTGAGGTAACCCTAACCCAAACCTTCAAGACCTGTCCTAATCCTCACCTTTGTGATCCACCAGAGGAGAGACCATGTCTGTGGACATCTTGGGGCTATGGCTGTGGTGAGAAAAGTTTCCTTCACCTTGGGAACCACACGGGGAGAAGCTGTGACTGGGGACACCCGGGGGCCATGTCCACAGTGAAGTAACCCTAACCCTAACCTTGGACCCACCTAGGATGAGACCATGACTGCAGACATCTTGGAGCCATGACCGTTGTGGCAGAGATCCCTTGGTACCCTCACAGGGAGATGCCTTGCCTGGGGACCATGTGTACTGTGAGATTTTTTCTTGGCATCTACATGAGGACATGGCAGTGTGGTTTGGGGATAACTGAAGTCAACCTGAGGAAAATCCTATTATTCACTGTCCCACGCACTGAGGAAGAAGCTCTGTTGTGTTTTTTACTTTTGTAGGTAATAATTTAGTGGGATTTAATTTTATAAAACTATTCCTTGTTGAGGCTTTGGCTGCTCATTGCTGTAATATCCTAAAATACACTTTATGGGGAGAAACCCCAGGATACTAAAGAAACACTAATACACAAACTCAAGATAGTGCAGAAGGGATGGAGTTGTGGCTCAGTGCTAGAGCACTTGCCTAGCATGTATGAGGCACTGGGTTAAATTCTCAGCACCACTTATAAGTAAATGAATAAAGTAAACATCCATAACATCTACAAAGTATTTTTTAAAACTTAAAAAAAAAAACAGTGTAGGGAGGCATGGGGGTCCCAGCCCTGGAACCTCACTAGTGCCTAATGGGCTAATGTCACCTCGTTGTTTTTATTGTTTTTGTGACTCACTTTTTTCAGTGTTAAAGTGACTTGAAAAATATTGAGAAGTTGATGTATCAATGTGATAATAATATTGTGGTTGTATTGAAGAGATTTCTCCAGTATGCGATTGAGTTCTGTAGACAATACCAGGGATTATAGGTAAATTTGCACACAGTGGAGTCGGGTGTCTGAAAATTCCCAGAAGCCAGTGTGGTGATAACTGTGCCAGACCACACTGCCCATAATCCCTGGAGTGCCTTGGAAAACATACTGCTTTAGCTCTCACAGTCCTGTGGAGAGGGCTAGGCAGGCAGTCACTGAGCTACCCTATCCACAATCCTTAGGATACCAGGAAAGGACATGACCTGAACTTACATGGCCTCCACTTGGTGAGGGCTGAGCAATGGAACATCAGACTTCACTGGTACAATCCTCAGGGTCCCTGGGTATCCATGTGGCATGCATCTCCCAGCCTCTGGGGTGAGGGATGCATGGGCAGAACACTAGATAACACTAACCATGAACGTTGGGTGCCTGCAGCTCCAAGATGTCTCTGCAATGAGGCCTGGACTTCACTGCCTAGAGTTCCCAAGCTTACCCATGTGCCTGTGCAGCCTGGAGCTCCCATGGCCCTCTGTGATGAGGGCGGTACAGGCAAAATACTGCGCTACACCGCTCAGGATACCTGGGGATTCCTGGGAGAAATGTGCACACTGCATCTCCAAGTCTGCAGTGAGCTTCATGGGTAGATCACCGGATCATAGTACTAAGAACCTTCGGGGTGCCTGGGCAAGTATGCAGCCCGCAGCTCACATAGACATCTGGCAGAGGTGTGTGTGTGTGTAAAACACTGGACTACCTTACCACAATTCTAAGGGGCAGCAGCAGCTCACATGAGTGCTACTCACTGTTAGATGGGAAAATGTGGAACTACATTACCCACAATCCTCAGGGGGTGGTGATGGGAAGCTCACAGGACTGATCCCCATCATGACCTGTAATAATGTGGTACTACTTTACCCAAAATCCTTGGGGGAGGCAGAAATCACAGGTATCCCCTGCCTCCTGTGACCTGGAAAAACATGGGACTAACTTACAATCCTGAGGTGGCAGAAACTCAGGTTCCCCCACAGAAAGCAAGCAAAATGCTGAACTACATTACCCACAGCCCTCAGAGGCAGAAGATTGCAGGAGAATTCCTTCCACCATTTTTCATAAGTAGGTAAAATTCTGGACTAAATGACCTATAATCCTAAAGGAGTTGAAGCGCCCAGTATCCCCCATGAGGAGCTACCAAAACACTGAACTACATTACAACTATCAGGATTAGAATTAGGGTTCAGGTTTGGCTGGCTCTCCATGGGGGATTCTGGGAGATTCCTCACCCTAAGGATTATGGGTGATGTAGTCCTGGAATGCACCCACTCACCTCGGGAGAAACAGAAGCTGAATGCTACATACTTTCCCTCATATCCTGAGGATTTTGAGTAATTTTAGGGTTATGGGTAGGGTCAGGCAAAGACTAGCTGCAGGGCTAGGGTGAGATTGATGAAACCAAAGGGTTTCCTCACATTTCTGTCACTAAGGACCATGGGTAGTATAGTCCCAGGTTTGCCACGCATACCCAACATCCTGGAAACTTCCTCCCCTTAGGATTATGGGCAACATAGTCCCAATATTCACTCGCACATCGTTTGGTATTCTTGGAAGCCCCCTCCTCTAAGGATTGTGGGTGAAATAGTCATGGGCTTACAGTTCACTTTGAAGAATTCTGGGAACTTCCTCCCCGCCCCGCCCATAGATTTGGGGGTAATGTAGTCCAACATTTTACACTGAGGAATTATTGGAACCTCCACCCCTATTAGAATTGTGGGTAATGTAGTCCATGAGTCGTCCTTCCCATTCAAAGGATCCTGGGAACTTCCTCCCCCTTAGGGTTATGGGCAATGTAGTCCCAATATTCACCCGCTCACTGTTTGGTATTCTGGGAGCCCCCTTCTCTAAGAATTGTGGGTGAAACAGTCATGGACTTACTGCTCACTTTGGGGAATTCTGGGAACTTCCTCCTCCCCATAGAATTATGGGACATATAGTCCCATGTTTTTTTCACTGTGAAGAATTGTGGGAGCTTCCGCTCCTGATAGAATTGTGGGTAATGTAGTTTCATGAATTTTCTTCTCTGTGCAAAGGATCCTGGGAACGTTCTCCCACTTGGGATTATGGGTAATGTAGTTCCAACATTAGCCTGCACTCTGCTAGGTTTTCTGAGAGCCTCCTACCCAATGATTGTGGGTAATGTAGTCCCATGGCTTGCCCTCTCCATGCAGAGGATTCTGGGAACTTCCTCCCCCATAGAATTGTGGTCATGTAGTTCCATGATTTATCTCCTGTGTGCAATGAATCCTAGTAACTTCCTCTCCTTAAGGTTATGAATGACATAGTTCTAACATTTGTCAGCTTATCACTGGGTATTCTTTGGGCCTTCTTCCCTAAGGATGGTTGGCGAAATACTCACATCAGACTACTCCCTTTGGGGACTTCTGGGAACTTCCACCCATAGAATTTTGGGTAATGTAGTCCCATGGTTTGTCCTCTCCAAAGGATCCTGAGAACTTTCCCGCTTAGGATTATGGGTAACATAGTCCCAACATTTGCCCTACTGACTGCTTGGTATCTTGGGAACCACCTCCCTTAAATACAGCTCACTCTGGGGAATTCTGGGAACTTCCTGCCCTTATCGAATTCTGGGTCACGTAGTCCCACATTTTACAGTGTGAGGAATTGTGGGAGAGTCTGCCATGTTGGAATTGTGGGTAATGTAGTCTCATGATTTGTCCTCTCCAGCCAAAGGATCCTGTGAACTTCCTCTCCTTACAGTTATGGGTAATGTAGTCCAATATTTGTTCGCTCACTTCTGGGTATTCTGGGAGCCTCCTTACCCCTTGGCATTGTGGGCTATGTAATGCCAGGTTTTGCCTGCTTATTGCAAGAGATCCTGGGAGATCACTCATGTTAGAATTGTGGAAAATAAAGTTCCATGCTTTGCTTGCTCACTGCTGGCCGTCCTGGGAGACTCTTCCCCCAAGGAATATGGGTAATGTAATCTAAGGTTTACTCATTTGGGGGAATCCTACATAATTGTGGGCAATGTAGTTCTAGATGTAGCCACTTCTGATGGGGGGCGGATACTGAGAACTTTCTTCCCTTTAGGATCATGGGTAATGTTGTCTCAGGTTTTCTTGATAGCTGCAGGGACTCATGGGAGCTACTCTCCTCAGGATTGTGGGTAATGTAGTCTTTGGTTTATCACTCACTGTGGGATTCTGGGAGTTTCCTCACCCATGGAGGTTCTGTGATGACAGGACTCTCAGGTCCTGGTCTCTATTTGTATCACAAGAGATTTGACACTCTATAATGGTGAAACTCACAAAGTTACTGGGATTCATGTGTCCTAGGGAAATGGGGCTCTATTATGACAGAATTCACATGTTTTCTGGCCTCTTAGTGAAGATTGAGAGATCTTGATTTCATGTTGACAGGACTCACAATGCTTTTTTGGGCCATCTGGAAAACAAAGAAATGGAATTCTGTTGATGGTAGAATTCCTAATGTGTTTGAGCTGTGCATGGATAACCAACCAAACAAACAAAAACCAGGTTTTATGTTTATGGCAGGATGCACAGGCCTCCTGGACTCTACCTTAAGTGCTACAAAACTGGTATTCTCTGATAGCAGGGCTGTCAGGACAACTGAGCTCTATGTAGAGGACAAGAAACTGTTTTCAATAATCGCATAAACCCCAGACTTGCCGTGATATATGTAGAGAGCCAGGGAACACAGATTGGATAAAGACTGACCTTCCGTATCTTCTTGGCTCTACTTGGAGACCCAGATAAATGGGCTTCTATTATGTCAGAACACAGTTCTGCAGGTTTGTATATGGAGAGCAAGGGAACTTGGTTTCTATTATTGCATGACTGTCAGGACTGCTGTCCTCCATGGGTGTAGCAAGTGAACTTTTAAAAATGTTTCCAGTTCTCTCAAGTCTGCAGGACTTTATTTGGAAGTCCCAAGGGATTGGTGCCATATGATGACAGGAATTCTGGGCTCTTGGTAAAGAACAAGAAAATGGATTACGTTGATGGAAGGACTCCTGGAGTTGATGGGCTCTATGTGCAGAGACAGAGAACTACATTTCTATGGTTATAGCTAGCCTGGATTTCATTGCTGGCAGGATGTGTAAACTTACTAGGTTCTCTGAAACTGAGATTTTTATGGTAACAGAATTCACAATTCAACTGAGCTGTATGTGAACAGAAGGGAACTTGGTTCTGTGATGGCAGGAATACCAAGGCTGCTGAGATCTATGTGTAGAGCCTGGTACCTTAGTTTCTATAATGACCACCCACCAGGGATGCTGGACTCTACATTGAGAATCAGGGAACTTGTGTTCTATTCATGGCAGTATACTCAGTGCTACTGTGCTCCACACTGAGTCATGTAAATGGTGTTCTCTAATGATATTACTAGAAATACTAAGGAATCTACTTGGAGATCCAGGGGAATTAAATATCATGGTGTCAGGATCTGCAGGGATTTTGGTCTCTATGTGGAGAGCAAAGTAACTTGGCTTCTATGATGGCAGGACTGCCAGGGCAGCTGGCATCTATGATCAGAACCAGGAAACTAGGGCTAGGGATATAGCTCAGTTGGTAGAGTGCTTGTCTCACAAGCACAAGGCCCTGGGTTCAAATCCCCAGCACCACAAAAGAAAAAAAAAAAAAAACAGGAAACTAGGGTTCTAAGATTGCTGAACTTGTGATAACCAGAGCTCTTAGTGGAGAGCCAGGGTTATTATATTCAATGAATAGAAAGATGTAACAAAATTGAATTCTAAATTGAGAGAGAGGAAACTAAATTTGTATGGTGGCAGTATCCACCTGAAGCTTAGCCCAGAGTAACCTGGGAACTGAGATTCTATTATATCAGGAATTGCAGAATTGCTGATCTCTATGTGTGCAGACATGGAATGATGTTCTACGATGACAGGACATCCAGCTCTACTAGGTTCTGTATGGACTCCCAGGGAAATAGATTTCTTTGCTTGAAGGACATGCAAGCAGGAGAGCAGGAAAGTGGAATTCTACTATGTCAGGGCCCCCAAGCTGCATGAATCCATGAAGACATCCCACAATATGCTGGATCCATGTGAAGACCCAGGAAACTGAGTCTCTTTATGGCAGAAATCCTAGGCTGCTCATATTTTCATTGAGAGGGAGAGAACTGAGTTTCTATAATGAAACTACTCCAGTGACTGCTGGGATTACCTTGTGAGCCTAGGAACCAGAGTGGAAGATGGCAGAACCAACAGTATTGCAGGATTTTCATGAAATTCAAGGGAACTGGGTTTTATGATGGCAGTACTCACACTGCAGCTAAGTTCTATGAGAAGAATAGGGAACTGGAGTCTATGATCATAGGGAACCAAAGACTAATGTGCCCTACATGGAAAGCCATGAGACAGGGGTTCTGTTGATGGAAGGATGTGCAGAGTTCTGGGCTCTATATGCATTCCACAAAATTGATCTTCTATAATGACAGAAATTGCCATGCTGATGAGCACTTCAGAAGAGCACAGAACTGGTTTCTGGATTTCAAGAAAAATACAACTGCTAGGACTTATGTAGAGATTCAGGAAACTTGATATCTATATTGGTAGCACTAGCAGAGGTTTTGATCTCTACTTGGAGAGCCAAGTAAACTGTGTTAAATGCCTGGACTCACAGTGCTACGGTTCTCTGTTGAGAGCAAGGGAACTGGGTTTCTATGATGGCAGAATTTGTAAGGTTGCTTGACTGTATGTGGTGAGCCAGGGGTCTTATGATGCCAAATCTTTCACGACTGCTGAGTTCAATATGAATAATTGCATTGGAGTCTACTTGGAGATACAAAGAAGTGGGTTCATGTGATGTAAAGTTAACCAGGGTAC
Source organism: Sciurus vulgaris (assembly GCF_902686455.1). NCBI lineage: Eukaryota > Metazoa > Chordata > Mammalia > Rodentia > Sciuridae > Sciurus > Sciurus vulgaris. The sequence goes on along the minus strand of NW_027632956.1, from coordinate 15,564,340 downwards.
TGGACTCTATGTAGAGCTTCAGAAAATTGGCATTCTACCTTGCTGGAATATGCAATGCTGCTGGGCTATGTGGAGAGCCTGGATACTGGGGGTTATATAATGACAGGATTGTAGGGCTGCTATGTTCTGCATGGAGAGCCAGCAAACATGAAACCTAAGATGTCAGGATTTCTAGGGCTGCTGGGGTCTACATGTAAACCGAGGAAAGGGGACTTCTATAATGGGAGAACATCAAGGGCTGCTGGTTCTACATGAAGAATCAGGGAATGTGGGTTCCATGAAGTCAAGACAGACAGAGTTTCTGGGATGTAAATGGAGATCCAAAAAACTGGGGTTCTATGATGGCAGGACACCCAGGGCAATTGGACTCTAGTTGAAGAGTGTGAAGATGGAGTCTATGTTGGAAGAACCAGCAGGACTGTTTGTGAAGTTTCAGGGAACAAGGTTTCTGTGATAGCAGGACTCAAGAAGCTGCTGGACTCTAGGTGGAGACCCAGGGAATTGGGATTCAGTGATGGTAGGATTCCCCAGGATTCTGGATTCTAAGTTAAAAGCCAAGGGAGAGGGGTTCTATGGTGGTGTGGCTCTCAGGTTTCCTGGGTTCTTGCTGTAAATCAAGAAAATTGGGATTCTTGGGGGTGGGGTTATGGCTCAGTTGGTAGAGCGTTTGCCTAGCATGGGAGAGGCGCTGGGTTCAGTTCTCAGCATCACATGTAAATAAATGAGTAAAATGAAGGCCTATCAATATCCAAAGGGGGGGGGGAGGAAAAAGAAAACTGGGTTCTCTAGTGGAAAGACTCCAAGCGCTGTTGGGCTTTACATTTAGAACCAGAGAACTGCGGTCCTATTAAGGAAAATAGTCCCAGGACAACTGGGGCCAGAGCGCTCTCTAAACCAGGACGGCTGCAGAAGCAGCCACGCGCCACCCGGAAGGGAGCTACTCCATTGTCTACCCATTGGCCCAAATCATCCCACGGAACCTCCAGCTGTAGGAGACGCCGGCTGCTTCTTGCACACCACTTCGATGTGCATCACAGGCCCCGAGGCCGCTCACCTAGTACCCACAGCTTGTGTGCAGAGTGACCTGGAAAGAGACCCGCCCTTCGGCGCCCAGGGGGCGGGGCGGGGCGGGAGGGGGCGGGACGCCGCGCGCACCTGCGGCTTCGTTCGCGCCTCCGCTGCTGCCCCGCGCGCACGGTTCACTCGGCTGGGATGCCCGGGTCCTGTTGGCTGTCCGGCGTGAGCGCCTCCACCCAGGTGAGCAGGGCTCTGCGAGCGTCCGTGGGAAGCGACTGGTGCCGTCGGAACGCGGACTGCCAGCGGCGCGGGGACATGGGCGGGGCGGCGGGGCGCGGGGCTGTTGCCGCCGCGGAGCTGGGACGGGGCGCGCTGGGACGCGCGGCCCATGGCCAGCTTACCAGCCCAGCGCGCGTTGAGCTTGGCGGGTCCCGAGGTGCAGCTCAGGCGGAGAACTGCAGCTCCCGGCTGACCGCGAGGGCGACCGGTCGCCTCTTTAACGCAGAAGGGTCTGCGCTGCCCCGGAGCCCGCGTCTCCGGTGGAGGCTGTAATTAGCTGGAGGGACTCTTGGTGGCCTCGAAGCTCCTCTTCCTCTACAGAGGCAGTCCTTGTAACTCCTGGAACTTGAAGGACAGAGGTCATGACCTGTGCTCATTTCTGAGATTAGCCTAGGGATCGGGTCTCCAGGCACTGGGACATTGTGGCTGACACTCAGGGAGTCTGGTTTTTTAAAAAATGTTTCTCTTTCTTTCTCTTTTAAATTTTGCATAACACAGTAACTTTCTGAAATTTAAAAATAAGAAACCTATTTCCATTGCTCAGAGTTTTCAGAAAATTGTCATTTTTGCAGACTGTTGTATTGGGATATGTGATGACACGACACCCAGGTTTGCTGGGTTCTCTGCGGTGCTCCAGGAAACTAGGTAGTGGAAGGACTCCCAGTGCTTCGGGCCCCTTCTGAAATCCAGCGAACTTTCTTTCTCCAATGGAAGGACTTCCAGGGTTACTTGAGTCTATCTGGAGTGTCAGGGAATTTGATTTCTATAATATGATTATATGCAGTGCTACTGAGCTCTGTGCAAACATCAGGGATGTAGAACCTAATATGACTGGATATGCTGGGCTGGAGGACACTTGTGAAACAAGAGAGAATGAGGTTCTAGAATGGTAAGACTCACAGGGATGCTGACCTCTATATGGAGAGAGGAACCTAGGTGTTAATGATGTAGGGCCTGCCAGTGCTGCTGGGCTCTACCTGAGTGCCAGGAAGGTGGAAATCTGTGATAGCAGTACTCACAGTTTTGGTGACCTTTATGTGGTCATCAGGGGGCTGGACTGTGTGCTCACCAGATACACTGGGTTGCTGGGCTCTACTTGGATGCCAGAGAATGGGGTTCTATGATGGAAGGTTTTGCATCTCTGTGGGTCCTGAGGGTCTATGTGGAGAGAAAAGGCACTGGACGTCTGATTTCAGAACTCCCAGCTACTGGGATTCTTGTTGAAGACCCAAGGAGCTGGCGTTCTATGAATTCAGGACTTGCAATTTTCTTTGCTCTTGGATGAGAGAAAGGGAACTGGATAGGCAGCTCTTCTGGGTTCTAGGAGGAGGACCAGGGAACATTATTTGGGTGTCATAATTCCCAGAGCAGATGGACTCTACTTAGAAAGCCATAGAAGATAGGTACTTTAGATTTCAGGATTCATGGGGCTGCTGAACGGTATGAAGAGTGGGATGTAATGATATTTTAAGTTCGCAGTCTGCCCAGGTCTGCTTAGCCCTATTTGGAAAGTCAGAGAACTTGGATTCTATGATTGCAGGGTTTGAAGAGCTACAGTAATCTACATGGAGAATCAGGAAAATGGGATTCTATGATGGCAGAACACATAGGGATCCTGGTGTAATGGGGGAATATGTCTTATGGTAACAGGACCCCAAGGGTTGGTGATCTCTGCATTCCAAGCTGGAAACTGGAGTCCTGTAATGGCAGATGCCATGTTCTTGGTGGAGAGGTGGGGAACATTGGCTCTAGTGATGGCAGACTGTGCAAGGATGTTGAGTTCTACGTGGAGTTCCATGGAGCTAATGTTCTGTGCTTGCAGGATTCATGGGGCTGCTCAGCTCCACATGGTGAGTCAGCGAGCTGGAGGTTTATCATGGCTCAATGTTCAGGACTGCACCATCTTCACAGATTGCCAGAGAACTGGGAATCTACTAACTCAGGACACCCGAGGCTGCTGTAGTCTGTTTAGAGATGCAAGGAACTGGGATTCTGTGCTAGCAGGACATTGAAACCTGGTGGGCTCTATATGAAGAATCAGGAAACTGGTTTTCTAAAGTTTCAGAACTTGTAGAAATGCTGTTTTTCGTGGAGAGCCAGATAACATGGTATCTAAATGGGAAGGAAGCACAAGACAACTCTGAAAAGACAGGATACTGTTTTTCTATTGATGGCATTATTCACAGGGATCTACACTTTTTGAGTCAGGGAAATGGAGTTTTATGATGTAGGACAACCAGTGTTCAGATGTATATGGAGAGAAGGGAATTACCGTGTATAATTCCAAGATACTCAGGCGTTCTGTATCTAGCTGTGGAGTCAGAGTTCCTGTGCTCTATCATGGAAAGAATCACAGGTCTTCTGGCTCGTGTGGGGAGTCAGAGACTGAGATGTGCAGGACTGATAAAATCCTTTTATATTCTGGATATGAATTTTCATAGGATAAATATTTTGTAATTATTTCATCCCATTCTACTGATTATCTCATCACTCCTCCTTGTTTCCTTTGCTGTACACAAGACTCTTAGTTTGATGTGATCTCATTTGTCTATATTTTTCTTAGCCTGTGTTGTTGGAGTCCTATCAAAAATAATTTTAAAAATAAAATTACCTGTAACAACGTCTTGAAGAATATTTTTTATTATTTTTCTTGTTTTCCAATGTATTTCATGGTTTCAGATCTTACATTTAAATTTTGATCCATTTTGAGCTGATTTTATACACTGAGTGAGAGGAATCTAGCTTCATACTTTGGCATGTGAACATCTAAGGAGACTGTCTTTTCTCCAATTTAAGTTTTGGGTATCATTTTCAAAGATTAGTTGGCTATCCATATGTAGATTTACTTTTAATTTCTCTGTTTTGTTCCATTGGTCTGTGTGTGTCTGTTTTTAGGCCAGTACCATGTTGTATGGGTTAATATAACTTTGCAGTATATTATATTATGTTGCTTCCAGCTTTATTCTTTTTATTCAAGAGTTCTTTGTCTACTGAGGATTTCTTGTGATTCCACATGAATTCTAAGCTTATTTTTATTATTTCTGTGATGAATGTTATTGGCATTTTGATGGGGACTGCATTTCACCTGCATGTGACTTACGTAAGACACACTAAGTCCTACCCCTTACTCCTCACTGCTCTTGCAGTGGCTATATTTGCCTCTCATCAATGTCTCAAGTACCAGAGTCAGTGATATTGAAAAATGCTATATTTATTTTACTTCTATAGTAGATTACTCCAAAACTAATGTTTCAAACAACACAAACACATTTTTTAGACTTGCATGGGAGAAGCCCAAGACCAGACTTATTGAACTATGGTCAATGTGCCAGCACAGATGTGTTCTCTACTGGAAGGTTCTAGGCCAAATCTGTTTCTTCATTTTTACCAGCTCTTATTTTTTTATTTTTATTTATTTTTTTGTGGTGCTGGGGATTGAACGCAGAACTTTGTGCATGCCAGGCAAGCACTCTACCAACTGAGCTATGTCCCCAGGTCCCATTTTACCGCTTTTAATGGGAAATTGCAGTCCTTGAACCTTGACTGTTTTCCCCCATCTTGAAACCAGCAACTTTATAAAGTTTTGACTAATCTCCCATGTTCACATCTACCATTCTGACCAATGCTTGGAAAACTTTTCTATTTTTAAGGAATGGTGTAATTAGATTGGGTCTACCTGGATAACACAGGACAACATCCTTATATAAAGAACTTTAAAATTGAACACATAAGCAAATCCCTTTTACCACTTATGATAACATCCTTATACTTTGAAAAGGTAAGATTATTACAAAGAAAATTTCCTTTTTCCCCTTGAGTATTTTCTGTCCAAAACTACATTAAAAAATCCTTTGTCTATCCATACCTATGTATGTTGCATAATGCCTGTGTAACTCCTGGTAGCTGATAATGGAAGTGGTCTCAGATTATTATGGTTCATCTTGAATAACAGACTATAAGCTGGATAATCAATCAAAGGAAAATTTTGGAATCTGTTTTAGGAATTATCATTATAGAAGAGGAGTGAAATGATAAGAATTGGACAAAGGAAGGGATCAGGCTGCTATCAAATAAAGAGCCTACAGAATGGGAGACCTTTGCCAACTGCTACTCTAATAGGGAATTAATATCCAGAATATATACAGAACTCACAAAACTTAAAACCTAAAATAATTAAATAACCCAGTTAATAAGTGGACAAAAAAAAAATAGATTAAATAGACCCTTCTCATAAGAAGAAATACAAATGGCCAATAAATATATAAAAAAATGTTCAACAACTCTAGCAATCCGGGAAATGCAAATGAAAAGTACATTGAGATTTTATTTCACTCCAGTCAGAATGGCAATTATCAAGAATACAAGTAATAATACAAGAAAACAAATAATAATAAATTTTGGCAAGATGTGAGGGAAAAGGTAAACTCATACATTCTTGGTGGGACTATAAATTAGTATCACCACTCAAAAGAAGTATGAAGATTCCTCAAAAAAAGTAGAAATGAAAATAGCATGATCAAGTTATCCCCCTCTTTGGTACACATACAAGAGATCTAAAATCAGCATATTGTAGGAAAGCAGACAAATCAATATTTATCATAGCAAATTCACAGCATTCAAGCCATGAAACCAGTCCAGAAGTCTATCAAATTTTTTTGATTGACAAAATATAGCATATATACACAAAGGAGTATGACTTCTTAGCTATAAAGAAGAATGAAATTATGGCATTTACTGGTGAATGGATGGCACTAAAGAATATTATGCTAAATGAAGAAAACCAGACTCAGAAAGTCAAGGGTTGAGTTTTTTATCTGATATGCAGAAGCTAGTTAAAAATAAAGAAAGGAAAGAAGTAAAGAAGAAAGGAAGAAAAGAGGAAGAAAGAAAGAAAGAAAGAAAGAAAGAAACAAAGAAAGAAAGAAAAGAAAGAAAGAGAGAAAAAAGTGTGGGAGGATTCCATGAAAACAGAAGAGAGATCAGTGCAGTTCAGCAAAATAGAAAATTTCGAAGACATCAACAGGTTTCTAGAGACATATGAATTGCCTAAACTGAACGAGGAGGACATAAACAATTTAAATAGACCAATTTCAAGTACTGAAATAGAAGAAGTCATCAAAAGCCTACCAACAAAGAAAAGTCCGGGACCAGATGGGTTCTCAGCCGAGTTCTATAAAACCTTTAAAGAAGAGCTCATTCCAATACTTTTCAAAGTATTCCATAAAATAGAAGAGGAGGGAACCCTCCCAAACTCATTCTATGAAGCCAATATCACACTGATACCTAAACCAGACAGAGACTCATCAAGGAAAGAAAATTTCAGACCAATATCCTTAATGAACATCGATGCAAAAATTCTCAACAAAATTTTAGCAAATCGCATACAAAAACATATTAAAAAGATAGTGCACCATGATCAAGTTGGTTTCATCCCAGGGATGCAAGGTTGTTTCAACATCAGGAAATCAATAAACGTAATACACCACATTAATAGACTTAAAGTCAAGAATCACATGATTATTTCAATAGATGCAGAAAAAGCATTTGATAAAATACAGCACCTCTTCATGCTCAAAACACTAGAAAAAATAGGGATAGTGGGAACATTCCTTAATATTGTAAAGGCCATTTATGCTAAGCCCATGGCTAATATCATTCTAAATGGTGAAAAACTGAAAGCATTCCCCCTAAAAACTGGAACAAGGCAGGGATGCCCTCTTTCACCACTTCTATTCAACATCGTTCTTGAGACTCTGGCCAGAGCAATTAGACAAACCAAAGAGATTAAAGGGATACGAATTGGGAAAGAAGAACTCAAACTATCCCTGTTCGCTGATGACATGATTATATATTTAGAGGAACCTGGAAATTCCACCAGAAAACTCTTAGAACTCATAAGTGAATTCAGTAAAGTAGCAGGTTACAAGATCAATGCTCATAAATCCAATGCATTTTTATACATATGTGATGAATCTTCAGAAAGAGAAATTAGGAAAACTACCCCATTCCCAATAGCCTCGAAAAAAATAAAATACTTGGGAATCAATCTCACAAAAGAGGTGAAAGACCTCTACAATGAGAACAATACAACACTAAAGAAAGAAATTAAAGAACACCTTAGAAGATGGAAAGATCTTCCATGTTCTTGGATAGGAAGAATTAATATTGTCAAAATGGCCATACTACCTAAAGTGCTATACAAATTCAATGCAATTCCAATTAAAATCCCAATGACGTACCTTACAGAAATAGAGCAAGCAATTATGAAATTCATCTGGAAGAATAAGAAACCCAGAATAGCTAAAGCAATCCTTAGCAGGAAGAGTGAAACAGGGGGTATTGCAATACCAGATCTTCAACTCTACTACAAAGCAATAGTAACAAAAACGGCATGGTATTGGTACCAAAATAGAAAGGTAGATCAATGGTACAGAATAGAGGACACGGACACAAACCCAAATAAATACAGTTTTCTCATACTAGACAAAGGGGCCAAAAATATGCAATGGAGAAAAGATAGCCTCTTCAACAAATGGTGCTGGGAGAACTGGAAATCCATATGCAACAGAATGAAACTAAACCCATATCTCTCACCCTGCACGAAACTAAACTCAAAATGGATTAAGGACCTTGGAATCAGACCAGAGACCCTGCAGATTATAGAAGAAAAAGTAGGTCCAAATCTTCACCTTGTTGGTCTAGGATCAGACTTCCTCAACAGGACTCCCATAGCACAAGAAATAAAAGCTAGAATCAACCACTGGGATAGATTCAAACTAAAAAGCTTTCTCTCAGCAAAGGAAACTATCAGCAATGCGAAGAAAGAGCCTACAGAGTGGGAGAATATCTTTGCCAATCATACTTCAGATAGAGCACTAATCTCCAGAATCTATAAAGAACTCAAAAAACTCTACTCCAAGAATTCAAATAATCCAGTCGACAAATGGGCTAAGGAAATGAATAGACACTTCACAGAAGAAGATCTACAAGCAATCAACAAACATATGGAAAAATGTTCAACATCTCTAGTAATAAGAGAAATGCAAATCAAAACCACCCTAAGATTCCATCTCACCCCAATTAGAATGGCGATTATCAAGAATACGAGCAACAACAGGTGTTGGCGAGGATGTGGGGAGAAAGGTACACTCATACATTGCTGGTGGAGCTGCAAATTAGTGCAGCCACTCTGGAAAGCAGTGTGGAGATTCCTTAGAAAACTCGGAATGGACCCTCCATTTGACCCAGCTATCGCACTCCTTGGCCTATACCCAAAGGACTTAAAATCAGCATACTACAGAGATACAGCCACATCAATGTTCATAGCTGCTCAATTCACAATAGCCAGACTGTGGAACCAACCTAGATGCCCTTCAATTGATGAGTGGATAAAGAAACTGTGGTATATATATACAATGGAATATTACTCAGCCATAAAGAATGATAAAATTATGGCATTTGCAGGCAAATGGATGAAATTGGAGAATATCATGCTAAGTGAGATAAGCCAATCTCAAAAAGCCAAAGGACAAATGATATCTCTAATAAGTGGAGGATGACACATAATGGGGGGGGAGAAAAGGGTTATTGTTAGGGTTAGAGTTAGGGTTAGGGAGGGGGGCAAGTATGGAGGAAGGAAGTACTGTATAGAGGGTAAAGAGGGGTGGGGGGTTGGGGGGAAGGGGAAAAATAACAGAATGAGTCAAACAACATTACTCTATGTAAATTTATGATTACACAAATGGTATGCCTTTACGCCATGTACACACAGAGAAACAACATGTATCCCATTTGTTTACAATAAAAAAATGACAAATTATGTCACCATTACAAAACAAAAGAAAATAAAAATAAAAATGAAAAATATACCAAACCAAATTAATTAGGTGGGAACTTAAACTATTTGAGCAAATGTCTTGAGGAATGATTGCCAATATGTGGCTCTGATATCTACTTAAAAAAAGAAGGCATGAATACCTAACACTCTGGGAGACATGTGCCACTAGTGATTTGAGTAAATCTTCCTAGATGAAACATTCTTTATCTTGAAACTAATCATGTCCCTCTCTAATGGCTACATTTTCTTTTAGTTAAAATCATTAGACTCTAAGGCAACACAGAATTCATATTTACTGGGAATATATAGGCACCATATCAGCAAAATTTACAAGCCTTGGATTTAGTCATACAAATAACTCCTTCACTAGATAAGAAGTTAAAATTTCTTTGGATTTATCCAGAAGTCTAGAATATTTTTTTCATATAATGTTTTGTTGCTACATATTGACTTTTTCCAGCAGCTTGATCTTTCTTGAGCATTCCTTCTAAGGCAGATCTAGTGGTGACACTTTCAGCTTTTCTTTGTCTGAGAAAGTTTCATGTCTTTTTAATTTTTCTAAGAAGAGCATAGTTGGATGTTGGGGTCTTAAGCCCCACTGCTCTTCTCGACCAGCGACAAGGGAAGGGGCTACTCCCCAATAAGGTCAGACCGGGATAGGTAGGGCTGACTGACCACCTGTTCCCAGCCCTCCCAGTGGAGGACAATCAGAAGCATCAGGGAGACCAAGCACTCATTTATTGAGGAAGTCACACAGCTTTTATGTTGGGTGGGGGCCAGGTGGGAACCAATCAGCTTAAATGTCAGCTAGGCATGGTAGTTTCATGCAGGCGAGAGTCCCATAGTACTATATGGCAATCATGAGCTGATCACATTCGCGGAACTGTTGTTAACCAATCCCTGACAGTGGTCCAATTCATTATCACCAACCCTCAAAACCACCTTTAAGGCCCTGATCCTGCTCACCCACCAGGAAGTAAGGAGTCAGCCTGAGTGAGTTAACATGTCATTAGTCCCAACAGTTGGAGATAGTATTGTTGGTTGGAATATTTTGTTATTTTTTCTTACAATTTTCTGAATATCTCATCCTACTCTCTCCTGGTTTGTAAGGCCTCTACTTGAAAGATAAGATGGTCCTATGGATGTTCCATCATATGTAATAAGTCACCTTTATTTGCCAACTTTTAGAACTCTGCTTTAATTTTTAAATGTGTCTTGGTGTGATTCTTTTCAGAATTTCCCTACATAACTTCACTTAAGCTTTCTAATGATGAATTTCCATTTCTCCTTGAACTGAAGTATTCTGGCTTTGTTTCTTTGAATATGTTTTCTATCCCTTTCTCTCCTCTGTCCTGGTGATCAATACTATACTTATTCTTCCATTTGATGACTTTTTTTAAAGCCCTTAAAATATCTTCGTTCCCACTGAAATTTCTTTCTAGTGAAAGTACTTGGGAATTAAATAGACCAAATTATGTGCATGTATGAATATGTAACAATGAAGCCCACTATTATGTGTAAGTAGAAAGCACTAATTAAAAAATACTTAAAAATGCATCTATAAAGATTATTTTGTTTTAGATTTAACATTTTCAGTTACCGGTCTTTACATTCACTAATTGTTCCTTTTGCTTGATCTACTTATGTAACTTCTTTGTTGACTTTTTTAGTTGAGTCATTTCATTTTTCAGTTCTATGAATTGTTTCACTCTTTAAATAACTTTTCTCTTTGTTAAAAGTCTCATTTAGTTCTGCATTACTCAACTTGATGAGCATTTTTTGACTGTTCATTTGAATTTGGTGTAAATTATGTCACATATCTCCACATAATTATTGTTAACTCCTAGAGATTTATCTTAGTTTATTTAGAATACACTTACCTGTATCTTCTTTTCAATTGACCTTTCATGGCTGATTCTGCACATAAGACAACCATTTCCCCTAGTCTAGTTAGGCTGGCCTCATGTAAAAGATGTTTTTTCCCAATGAACCCAACCAGGAGTGTTAAGTCCATCTCAACTCTTTAGGTTTATCCAAACCTCTGTCTTTGCTTTTAGTAGCCCCCCTGAGGTGTTAGAATGCACCATACGGTGCCTTCAAAGAGGTGAGTGAAAAGACATTTCCTTGAAATGCAGCTGTAAAGCCTTGGGTTTTAGAAGTGGATTCTGATTTCTCCTTTCCTTGTGAAGAATCTGAGAGGTAGAGTTGAACTCTCACTCATACTAAAATACATTGAAAAGAGGTTTCAAAGAAGATGCCAGTGCTCTCATTCAAACTGCTCATCTTGAGCCAGTGGAAATAGCTACTGAATAATTTAGTCTAAAAATCACTTTTTTTTGTTATCTATAGTTTAGAAGACTCAGGAATCAAGAGTATAGAAACTCTCAGAGACAAGATATTAAAGTATCAGTCTCTTGGGTTTGAGCCATAAAATGTAGTACTCAATTGTTGAAACTGCTTTTAGGAATACTCTGTAGACCTTCAATTCCTCCTGGGTCAAGCAAAAGAAGGTGTATGAAATGATGCCCCTCTTGTCTTGTTAGAAAAATCTTCCATCCTGTTTCCAAAGAGAGAGATTTCATAGTTGGAATTATCTTTTAAAGAATGTGTAGGGAGTGGTCACTGTCCTGTTCAGGAAATCCAAGATCTACCATCCTACATTCAGGGGCACACCTCTGGTTTGGGGTTATCACTGAAGCCAGTTGAGAAAGAAGTCAGTGGGAGACCCCCTTTCAGATGTGTACATGAAAAATTTCCCAGCCTTCTTCCAACAGGATATTTCAATTCTCTGTCTTAAACATAATAGTACCCTTTAAATTAAACATATTTTCATTTTTCCTGAGTAACTCTGTACGTTGAAGTACTTCATAAGCATCATTCACACCATTCATCTCATTGTAAAGATAGCTCCCAAAAGTTTAATAGACAAAAGTGAATGAACAACTATTTGAATTACCCTCTAGAGTATAACTAATACACATCAAACTACCTATAGGAATTCTCATTCACATGACATCTTTTATTTGAAAAGTGAAGAAAAATGTGCAAGATATAAATTGTATAACAAACTTTCCCATTACTTCTCTATTTATATTTTAAATACTATTTATCTGAGTAAAGTCTGTAACAGTAAACTTTCCAAAATTTTCAAATCAAAATTAACCTTTTTACTTTTTCTACTTGATAAGTATACATGTGTTAATTTTATTTAAATATTAGATCTGGAGACAATCCTAAATATTATTATTATTTTTTTTTCCCCCGTCCTTTTTATTTTTTATTTATTTATTTATTTATTTTTTTATTGTAAACAAATGGGATACATGTTGTTTCTCTGTTTGTACATGGCGTAAAGGCATACCATTTGTGTAATCATAAATTTACATAGAGCAATGTTGTTTGATTCATTCTGTTATTTTTTCCCTTCCCCCCACCCCTCCCACCCCTCTTTACCCTCTATACAGTAGTTCCTTCCTCCATACTTGCCCCCCTCCCTAACCCTAACTCTAACCCTTCCCTCCCTCCCATTATGTGTCAACCTCCACTTATTAGCGATATCATTCGTCCTTTGGCTTTTTGAGATTGGCTTATCTCACTTAGCATGATATTCTCCAATTTCATCCATTTGCCTGCAAATGTCATAATTTTATCATTCTATATGGCTGAGTAATATTCCATAGTATATATATACCACAGTTTCTTTATCCACTCATCAATTGAAGGGCATCTAGGTTGGTTCCACAGTCTGGCTATTGTGAATTGAGCAGCTATGAACATTGATGTGGCTGTATTTCTGTAGTATGCAGATTTTAAGTCCTTTGGGTATAGGCCAAGGAGTGGGATAGCTGGGTCAAATGGTGGTTCCATTCCAAGTTTTCTAAGGAATCTCCACACTGCTTTCCATAGTGGCTGCACTAATTTGCAGTCCCACCAGCAGTGTATGAGTGTACCTTTCTCCCCACATCCTGGCCAACACCTGTTGTTGCTCGTATTCTTGATAATCGCCATTCTAATTGGGGTGAGATGGAATCTTAGGGTGGTTTTGATTTGCATTTCTCTTATTACTAGAGATGTTGAACATTTTTCCATATGTTTGTTGATTGCTTGTAGATCTTCTTCTGTGAAGTGTCTATTCATTTCCTTAGCCCATTTGTTGACTGGACTGTTTGAATTCTTGGAGTAGAGTTTTTTGAGTTCTTTATAGATTCTGGAGATTAGTGCTCTATCTGAAGTATGATTGGCAAAGATATTCTCCCACTCTGTAGGCTCTTTCTTCGCATTGCTGATAGTTTCCTTTGCTGAGAGAAAGCTTTTTAGTTTGAATCTATCCCAGTGGTTGATTCTAGCTTTTATTTCTTGTGCTATGGGAGTCCTGTTAAGGAAGTCTGGTCCTAGACCAACAAGGTGAAGATTTGGACCTACTTTTTCTTCTATAATCTGCAGGGTCTCTGGTCTGATTCCGAGGTCCTTAATCCATTTTGAGTTTAGTTTCGTGCATGGTGAGAGATATGGGTGTAGTTTCATTCTGTTGCATATGGATTTCCAATTCTCCCAGCACCATTTGTTGAAGAGGCTATCTTTTCTCCATTGCATATTTTTGGCCCCTTTGTCTAGTATGAGAAAATTGTATTTATTTGGGTTTGTGTCCGTGTCCTCTATTCTGTACCATTGATCTACCTTTCTATTTTGGTACCAATACCATGCCGTTTTTGTTACTATTGCTTTGTAGTAGAGTTGAAGATCTGGTATTGCAATACCCCCTGTTTCACTCTTCCTGCTAAGGATTGCTTTAGCTATTCTGGGTTTCTTATTCTTCCAGATGAATTTCATAATTGCCTGCTCTATTTCTGTAAGGTACATCATTGGGATTTTAATTGGAATTGCATTGAATTTGTATAGCACTTTAGGTAGTATGGCCATTTTGACAATATTAATTCTTCCTATCCAAGAACATGGAAGATCTTTCCATCTTCTAAGGTGTTCTTTAATTTCTTTCTTTAGTGTTGTATAGTTCTCATTGTAGAGGTCTTTCACCTCTTTTGTGAGATTGATTCCCAAGTATTTTATTTTTTTTGAGGCTATTGTGAATGGGGTAGTTTTCCTAATTTCTCTTTCTGAAGATTCATCACTTATGTATAAAAATGCGTTGGATTTATGGGCATTGATCTTGTAACCTGCTACTTTACTGAAATCACTTATGAGTTCTAAGAGTTTTCTGGTGGAATTTCCAGGTTCCTCTAAATATATAATCATGTCATCAGCGAACAGGGATAGTTTGAGTTCTTCTTTTCCAACTCGTATCCCTTTAATTTCTTTGGTTTGTCTAATTGCTCTGGCCAGAGTCTCAAGAACGATGTTGAATAGAAGTGGTGAAAGAGGGCATCCCTGCCTTGTTCCAGTTTTTAGGGGGAATGCTTTCAGTTTTTCACCATTTAGAATGATATTAGCCATGGGCTTAGCATAAATGGCCTTTACAATATTAAGGAATGTTCCCACTATCCCTATTTTTTCTAGTGTTTTGAGCATGAAGGGGTGCTGTATTTTATCAAATGCTTTTTCTGCATCTATTGAAATAATCATGTGATTCTTGACTTTAAGTCTATTAATATGGTGAATTACGTTTATTGATTTCCTGATGTTGAACCAACCTTGCATCCCTGGGATGAAACCCACTTGATCATGGTGCACTATCTTTTTAATATGTTTTTGTATGCGATTTGCTAAAATTTTGTTGAGAATTTTTGCATCGATGTTCATTAAGGATATTGGTCTGAAATTTTCTTTCCTTGATGAGTCTCTGTCTGGTTTAGGTATCAGTGTGATATTGGCTTCATAGAATGAGTTTGGGAGGGTTCCCTCCTCTTCTATTTTATGGAATACTTTGAGAAGTATTGGAATGAGCTCTTCCTTAAAGGTTTTGTAGAACTCGGCTGAGAACCCATCTGGTCCCGGACTTTTCTTTGTTGGTAGGCTTTTGATGACTTCTTCTATTTCAGTACTTGAAATTGGTCTATTTAAATTGTTTATGTCCTCCTCATTCAGTTTAGGCAATTCATATGTCTCTAGAAACCTGTTGATGTCTTCGAAATTTTCTATTTTGTTGGAGTATAGATTTTCAAAATAGCTTCTAATTATGTTTTGTATTTCCATCCTGTCTGTTGTGATATTTCCTTGTTCATTCCGAATTTTAGTGATTTGGATTTTCTCTCGTCTTCTCTTTGTTAGTGTGGCTAAAGGTTTATCAATTTTGTTTATTTTTTCGAAGAACCAACTATTTATTTTGTCAATTTTTTGTATTGTTTCTTTTGTTTCAATTTCATTGATTTCAGCTCTGAGTTTAACTATTTCCTGTCTTCTACTACTTTTGGTGCTGTTCTGTTCTTCTTTTTCTAAGGCTTTGAGCTGTAGTGTTAGGTTGTTTATTTGTTGAGTTTTACTTCTTTTATTAAATGCGCTCCATGAAATAAATTTCCCTCTAAGTACTGCTTTCATAGTGTCCCAGAGATTTTGATATGATGTTTCTTTGTTCTCATTTACCTCTAAGAATTTTTTAATTTCTTTCCTAATATCTTCTGTTATCCATTCATCATATAATAGCATATTGTTTAATCTTCAGATGTTGGAATAGTTTCTGTGTTTTACTCTTTCATTTATTTCTAACTTCAATCCATTATGATCTGATAGAATACATGGTAGTGTCTCTATCTTCTTGTATTTGCTAACATTAGCTTTGTGGCATAATATATGGTCTATTTTAGAGAAGGATCCATGTGCTGCTGAGAAGAAAGTGTATTCACTCTTGGTTGGATGGAATATTCTATAAATGTCCGTTAAGTCTAAATTATTGATTGTGTTGTTGAGATCTATGGTTTCTTTGCTCAATTTTTCTGGAAGATCTGTCCAGTGGTGAGAGCGGCATGTTAAAATCACCTAGTATTATTGTGTTGTGGTCTATTTGGTTTCTGAAATTGAGAAGGATTTGTTTGACATACATAGATGAGCCACTGTTTGGGGCATAGATGTTTATGATTGTTATATCTTGCTGATTTATGCTTCCCTTAAGCAGTATGAAATGACCTTCTTTATCCCTTCTGACTAACTTTGGCTTGAAGTCCACATTATCGGAAATGAGGATGGATACTCCAGCTTTTTTGCTGAGTCCATGTGCATGGTATGTTTTTCCCCATCCTTTCACCTTTAATCTATGGGTATCTTTTTCTATGAGGTGAGTCTCTTGCAGGCAACATATTGTTGGATCTTTCTTTTTAATCCAATCTGCCAGTCTATGTCTTTTGATTGATGAATTCAGGCCATTAACATTCAGGGTTATTATAGAGAAATGATTTGGTTTCCCGGTCATTTGGTTCATTTTTAAAATTTTGTTTATTTATTTGTTTGACACAACTTGTTTCCTCCTTTATTTGACAAATCATTTAGGATAATTCCTCCCTTTGCTGATTTGCTTCTTTGTTTTTCATCTCTTCCTCATGGAATATTTTGCTGAGAATGTTCTGTAATGCTGGCTTTCTTTTTGTAAATTCTTTTAGCTTTTGTTTATCATGGAAGGATTTTATTTCATCGTCAAATTTGAAGGTAAGTTTGCTGGGTATAAGATTCTTGGTTGGCATCCATTTTCTTTCAGAACTTGAAAAATGTTGTACCAGGCCCTTCTAGCTTTTAGGGTCTGGATTGAAAAATCGGCTGATATCCATATTGGTTTCCCCATGAATGTAATTTGATTCTTTTCTCTTGCAGCCTTTAAAATTCTGTCTTTATTTTGTATGTAAGGTATTTTCATTATAATGTGCCTTGGTTTGGGTCTGTTGTAATGTTGTGTATTTGGAGTCCTATAAGCCTCTTGAACTTGATTTTCCATTTCATTCTTCAGATTTGGGAAATTTTCTGATATTATTTCATTGAATAGATCGTTCATTCCTTTGGTTTGTTTCTCTAAGCCTTCCTCAATCCCAATAATTCTTAAATGTGGCCATTTCATGATATCCCATAGTTCTTGTAGATTCTTTTCATGATTTCTTACTATCTTCTCTGTTTGTTCAACTTTGTTTTCAAGGTTAAATATTTTGTCTTCAATGTCTGAGGTTCTGTCTTCCAGGTGTTCTATCTTATTGAATACGCTTTCTATGGAGTTCTTAATTTGTTTTATTGTTTCCTTCATTTCAAGGATTTCTGTTTGTTTTTTTTCAATATCTGTAACTATTTTTTGAAATGATCTTTTGCTTCCTGTATTTGCTCTTTTAACTGTCGATTGGTGCAATCATTCAATGCCTGCATTTGCTCTTTCATCTTATCATTCAGTGCCTGCATTTGCTCTTTCATCTCATCGTTTGCTTCCCTGATCATTTTAATTATGTACATTCTGAACTCCTTTTCTATCATTTCTTCTGCCATGCTGTCATTGGGTTTTATTGATGTAACATCCAGATTTGTTTGGGGCATTTTCTTCCCTTGCTTTCTCATATTGTTCAGGTATCAGTGGACCGCTGAAATATTGCAGATTTCCTCTATTGACTTATAATGTCCCTGAAGATTTCTCGTATATCCCCTCTTAGCCTTCAGTAGGCTGAAGTCTTGGAGGAAGGTGATAGAACGGTGCTCCAGAAGGAAGCTTTCCTCTAGGGGTGGTGGCCTTCAGGTGGGTTATATTCCCAGCTAGTGGGCAGAGATGCCTCCACTTG
The DNA here is from genome assembly GCF_902686455.1 of Sciurus vulgaris. Classification (NCBI taxonomy): domain Eukaryota; kingdom Metazoa; phylum Chordata; class Mammalia; order Rodentia; family Sciuridae; genus Sciurus; species Sciurus vulgaris. The sequence goes on along the minus strand of NW_027632956.1, from coordinate 15,546,511 downwards.
TTGACCAGTGGTCATCCAAAGGGGAATTAGTCTGCAGGCTGAGGCAAGGCCTGTTTGGGCCTGTGTCTCTGATTTTACCGTCCCTGTGGAAAAACCTCACTCGGCAGGGAAGACTCACCTGGTGGGGATGTCTCGCTGGTCAGTTCCCCTCCTAGAGGTTCCCCTCAATCTATAGCTACTGCCTGGGTTGGGCTGCCTTCCTTTGCAATGTTCCCAGGGACCCAGACCTACCTCCTGGGCCTGGAGCCTCAACCTTCACAGATGAGTCTCCTTAGGCTGCCTCTCCTCAGAGAATCTGCCTGCAGTCCTGGAACCTTTGCTCTACCCTTATGCGTGTCTCTGTGTGGCTCTTCTACCAAGAAGCCTCCTCGGTCCTGGGACCCTGCTGTGCACCTAATCGCCTGCCTATGAGGCCTCTCCTCTGAGCAGCCACCTGGAGCCCCGTACAATTGCTCTGAGTCCCAGTGACCCGCCGCACGCCTCTTCCTTCAGACAGCCACCCCGTGTACCAGTGCAGTTGCTAGGAGTCCAAGCAATTCACTGTGTGCCTCCTCCTCCCGCCAACTTCCCATAGCCATGGGCAGTCACTCCGAGTCCAAGTGATCCGCCCCGTTCCTCCTCCTCCTCCATGTAGCCCCCCAGGTGTTCAGGAGTGGTCACTGTGAGTCGTTCTGAGTCGCTCTGAGTCCACGTGACCCGCAGCACGCCTCCTCCGGGCAGCTGCCCAGAGCTCTGGTGTGGCCACTGGAGACCAAGCAACCCACCATGCTCCTCCTGCAGGCAGCCCCCCGGTGTTCAGGAGCGGTCACTTTGAGTCCAAATAACTCACCACTCACCTCCTCCTCTGAGCAGCCGCCTGGAGCTCCAATGCAGTCACTGTGAGTCCAAGCGACCCGCCGTGCTCCTCCTCCTCATCCTCCTCCTCCTCCTCTGGGCAGGCCCCGTTATTCAGGAATGGAACTTTGAGTCCAGACAGCTGCAACACAGCTCCTCCTCTGGCAACCACCTGTATCTCTGGTATAGTCACTCCGAATCCAAGCGGCCACACTCCTTCTCCTCCTCCTCCAGGTAGGCCCCGGTGTTCGGGGGGGTTGCTCTGAGTCCAAACAGCTCTCCTCGCAGCCCCAACTCTGAGCCGCTGCCCGGAGCCCCAGTGGTTGCTCGAGTCCCAGGGCTGTGATGAGCAGCCTCCTCTGCGATTCTTCCAGTTGTCTGAGTTCCCTGCTCCAGTGGGGGGAGGTGTGTCTCGCCAGGCAACGCTACTTCACAAAGTTCCCTGCATTTCAGGACCCCCGTCCCATCCGGGATGCCCCCCCAGGGGGTGAGAGTCACCCGGCTACTTTGAGTTGGTTCCAAGCGTCTCAATATCTCCTCTCTTGAATCCTGAGTTCTGGAGCAACACGTAATGCAGCCACCCTCTAGGCCGCCATCTTGAAAATCCTTCTAAATATTATTTTCTAAAGAATTCTTGATTTCCTACAGGATCTAGAAATCAGAAAACCAGTCTCGTGAGAATAAGATAAAACATTTTAATAAAGCTTTATTATCTATAACAATTATTTATTCAGAAATAAAATAATAAGTCTACAAAGAATAGGAGAGGAATAAATACTATTTTAGGTAAATATAACTATGACATATGAAAGACAGAATTAGAAAAATTAATGTAAAGCCTGGAATATGTCACTCAGGTGCAGACTTGGGCTTTCACTGCTAGATATCACTCCAGAGTCAATCCTTAAAGATAAAGAGAGACCTTTACATTTAATTGTTGAAATTTATCAGCAAGATCTCAGTTGCATACATTTTGGACTATCACAGAAATGTAAAATATATTTACATTAGATGGTAGTAAATTTTGCCCAATTTAAAGCACACAATAGTGAATTCAGGAAAGTAGTTTTAGGTGATATGTTTTTAAGACCTATTTGTTTTTGTTGTATTTTCACTGGATTATATTGTGGTATACAAAAAAAAAAAAAAAAAAAAAACACTGTCACCTTTGTCTGTGTCCACCCCTTCCTCAGTGAAACCACTTGCCCTACTAGGTGTCTGATCTTTGCTCAGTCTCTCACAGAAGCTGCAGAAGCCAGCACAGCTCTCCTGAGGGCTCCTTAGCACTGCACAGCATTGAGCTGCAATCTCCCTCCAAACACAGAAGAAGATCAGTCAGAAAATTGAGGAGGCAGAAAATTTTCCCCTTTGAGTTGGAGAGGTAAAACCTCATACTGAGGGCACTTTGTCCAATTTTTTTCTCCCTTTTATTAAACCAGTCTCTTCAACTGTGATGTTATAGTTTGTTTCCATTTAGAGAACATTTTTTCATTTCCCTAGTTGGTATCACACCAGGAATGAATGTAGAAGAATTTTTTTCAACTGTGATTAGTTCATCCCCTGCTATTCCTTGTGAAGATGAAGCTCGTCTCTGAATAAAACCTGGAGCCCCCAGCAGTCAGCAGCTCCTGACCCTTCTGCTATAATCTCTGGATTTAATTGCTGCCTTGCCCAGCATGGTCATAACCATTCTCCTCCTTCATGAGTGGCCATGAAAATATGCAAGTCTCTGGATTTTCCATGCTTACAGTGTGATTTGTTTCCCTGGAAGACCATGAAATCATTATATGGCATCCTTGTAATTATACTGGTCTGTTTGTGCTAAACCATCCATTTGTTTTTAAACTCTTCGGTGGGAAAAGAAAAAAAAAAAAAAAGCATTGAAGTTCACAGCTGAAACTAATTTACTTTTTGGCACACCTTGGAATTTTTTCTTAGGCTTTAACATAAATATCAAACTTTGGGAATATGTTTCTTCCTTTTCACAGAACAGGCAAAACTGTAGAAGGGTATTAAATTTATAGTTTCTTCTGATGACCATGATTCTTCATTGGAGAGATTGTGCTTGAATCCATACTTGGCAGCAGAAGAAAATGAGGAATTTTGCTTAAATATCTGTGAGTCAAACTTGCTCCAAGGTTTTTGTATGTAGGCTAGTGGTGAACCAGGCTTAAGTGTTGAGACCGAAGTTTCCAACTGAAAAAAAAAAAAAAAAAAAAAAAAACTAAGAAAACAGTACTACGCACACACCAGAGGAACAGTCCAGTTTGCTAGGGACAACATCCTAATGAGCTTCTGATCGTCAGCAAACCCATCATCTCCCCCATGTCCTGCTGAATTTATTGCTGCATTACTAGTAGAATGTGAGAGTCTTTGTCACATGACAAAGGCCCAGGGAATCCAGACTCAGTGATCCTTACTGGTTTTCCCTGGCCACTGTCAAATTTTCAAATGTGGTACTCAGTGATAAGAAAGACAGCCTACAATGTTCCTGTGCTTTTGGCATCTATGTAGTTAATGAGCCTAGCTAGTAAGAATTGTCCTTCTATTAAGCAAGGTCTGAGGGGTCTTTGCAAGGTCAGAATCATTAAGGGTGAAGCCTGGAATAAAGAGCTTATACTTGAATTGTGATGGGCCAAAGGAATATCCAGATGGCAAGAACAACATCTAGTGGTTTTTGAATGCTTAACTTCATTTTCATGGAAGAACCTAAGAAAAAATTCAGTTGAAAGACTCAGACCTTTCCTTATGAAATCTTTCCATTTTTCATTTCATGGAAAATGTTCCTCTCTCAACTGCTAGCATCTGATTGGGGAGGGAGTGAAGGAAGGTGCTCAGGAGAAGTGAGCAGAGGGACAAAAGTTGGTAGACTTGCTCAGAGGCCTATGTGCTACTGTGGCATTCACTCATCACTGACTGATTGCCTGGTCACCATGGAATGCACAGGGGCCTGGAAGGAGAAAAGGTCTCAGGACATGACTTTGAGGTTCACCAGGGAGTCACCACAGTCAGAATCTCACAGTTGCTTCCCTCCTTTCTCAAATCCTCATATACAAATGCATACCAGAATCAGGGGCCACTGACTACTAGTGCCAGACACACTCCAAGACAGGATAGAAAATTAGAAAATAGCCTTTGTGCAGCCTAACATGCCCAAACTACAGGGCAGCTGATTAGGAGTCACAAAAAAAAAATGAAGCATTTCACCTGGGACTTTAAGATTGGATGCCACACTGACCCCATTTAAATGAATGACAGGTGCAGAATATTGCCTTCCAGAAAGAAAGGAAAAGAAATAAAAAAGACACACCTCAAAATGACATCACGTGAGGAGGAGCTCACTTTGGTAATGGTCCTGGAAGAGGCCCCAGATAATACTGGCCTTGGAGATTGGGAAAGGGATCTTTTTCCCCAGTGTTAAGAATTTAACATCTGAGAGACTCTGAGACAAGTATAGAGGGCAAGTTTTATTTTATTTTATTTTTCTGTGCTGGAGAATAAACCCAGGGCCTTGTGCTTGCAAAGCAAGCACTTTACCAACTGAGGTATATCCCTAGCTTGAGAGCAAGTTTAATGTAATAAAGTGATAGTAACAGATGTCTCCAAAGAGAACGGGCCCCAGAGTTGTGTGTCTGCCAGAAGGAGTGCTTCCTGCTTTTTAATAGACCCCAGAACCCCCTTTAATTATTGTCTTGTTTTTCTCCTCCATATACATTGTAAAGACCAGTGATGTGAGGGTTAATCATTATAAACTCAGAGTGCTGAGAAGCATGATTGTGCAGGTGAACAACCTAGAGTTATATCATTGATAACCAGTATCATCATCTCTTGACCCCCATCCTTCATTACCTACACTGATGCCAGACATCTGCCTGTACCTGTGTGAGGAACACAACATATTCCATCCACTTAGGACAGGTGGGGCTACAGGCATATTGGTATGTGGACAAGGAAAGTTTTGGGGGGTAAGCACAATGTGCCCATTTTATATAATTATTCTCTAAACCTTGTGTTCCCACTATTCTCATAAATCTGTCTCCTTTCACATCTTCCTACAAGGGTACACTGGTAAAGTTGGCTAACATTGCATTTCCCATTTGAAGGTCAAAATTATCAATGACATTTTGCAGTGTTAGTGTGAACCTATGTAAAAAAAACATGGTTTCCTACATCTTACCTTGGAGACCCATTTTGTGCAGCTCTTTAAATGATGCTGGAAATACTACAAAGAAAGTTACTCTAAATCTTCTTAAACCCACCTTTAAATTCATCACTCACCTGCTGACCAATGAAGCTTTGTAGAGCTATTTTTCTCCCCCACCAAGCATCTCTGCACAGCAACATTTTCCTGAAACTGAGATTATCCTCACTGTGTTCCTGTGTGGAAATTTGCATCCCCCCCAAAAAAAATGCTCATTTTTCTAACTACAATACTCCCCACTAAATGGCAGGTCTCTTTTCTAAAGTTTCAGATACCAAGTCCACTGTAATCTGAAAATACTAAATAAAAAATTCCAGGAGTAAACAGCATATAAAGTTTTAATTACATGCAATTCTGAGCAGTGTATTAAAATCTTAAACTGCTATGCTGCTCCCCTTCCAGGGTGTGAATCAATCCCTTGAAGAGTGTGTTCCTGCTATATACATTGACACCCTGCATTCATATAGTAGTCATCGAGGTTCAACTCTCCCTGCAGTGCATAGGACAAAACTCAGGAGGACCAACACTCTGACTTCCCTACACGCAATCCATCTTTGAGCTATGAAACTACATACAAACCAGGTTAAACAGCAGTTGACCCTAAGGAAAAGTGGCATGACAAAAGTTATCACAAGAAAGGTCACAGAGCTTCCTCCCTCATGCATACACTGTGCTGCAAGTCTTGACACACTAAACTTGGATATGTTTCTTGGAAAAATTTTTTACATTCATCCCAACGTGAAGTGTTATATTTTTAACACACAAAAACCACAGTAGCCAGACCCAGGAGCCTGTTGTTTTCAAGAAATACATTCCCAACTTCTTCACCCACTGGAACAGGAGCCAAGGAATACTGGGGGCGTGGCCCATCTGGCCTAGGAGAGGCCCAGCTCCTTCCTGGGCAAGGGAACCGCTGAAGTCTGACAGCCCGTACTACACTCCAGGCCCACTAGGTGGCCCATTCCTTTTTCCAGCTGCCCCAGGCATGCTGACATTTGTTCTGCTGTATGCTGTTGACCCCCACCAGGTCTAGTGGCCCAGGAAGGACGGTTGGGTGTGTTAAGTAGTGAGGGTCACCCAGCATAGCACCAGAACCAGGCATTGCCCCCTGGTCCTGTTTTCCCCAGTCTGGGCTCACCAGTGACATTCATGAGCCAGGGAACTGGCCTAGGAACTTCCCAGTCACAGGATTGATGGCTGTTGACAGTTCACAGCAGGGGTGCCTCCAGTGCAGCACAGTACATTGGGTGATGTTCCAGTTGGAAATCATCACACAAACTCTGGTGGGGTACTCCTCCTTTCCTAAAATGCCCAAACAGGTGACAGCTGGAACCTGTGATATTGGACTTCTAGGTGGACGTGGGTAGCTGCCTGGCTCCCTATTGAGAATAGAAGGGACTGAGTCACTGAGTATGTGTGAAGGATGCCAGAAGCCAGCTAGCAAGTGATGTTCTGTGCACACTGCACTTGCCAGGCCCCACCACTTTTGTGCTGACTCACAACTAGACTGCAAAAATTCTCTTGGCCTCAGTTTCCAAGGGACCCTTCATCTTACCTTTAGATGCACAACTATCTGGAAAATCTGCCTGTACATAAAGGTTCATCCTGTTGACCTGATTGCTGCCTCTTAGACAAAAGGGCCTCTTTGACAATTCTCAGGGTTCTTTCAGTAGCCTCTGGGGAATGCAGACTACAGGCAAGTGCCACAACTCCTGCACAAATATACTCCCAGAAAGTGAAGGTGATGGATTAAACAATTGCCTGATAGTGATGTGAGGAGCAAAATTTTCCACTGCATAACATCATCTTGACAAATTTATCATACTGTAATACAGGAATTAAACAAAATTTTACAGCTGATTATTTAAAAACAGAAGAGCTATGGACTTTACTGTGGGGCACTACATGCAGAAAGGTGTTGAAAATGAAAACCTAATTTCAATGAACAGACATGAAAAAAAAATTTTCATTGCTAAAAGTCTCCAAAAAAATACAAGTATATTTATCATCTTCAAAATAATAGACTAAAACAGCAAGAAGGAATTGAGACATCATTCAGTCAGCAGTGATAATTCCCAAAAATAACTCAATTTGAAAAGGACATTGAAGCCTTTGCAAATTCATGGCTCTATCCTGTTGCTTACAATAGACAACAGATCATGTGTATATTGATTTGGCTTGTCTTACACAAGATCTATGAGGAAAGGTTTTCCTTACACCAAAGCAGTAGCACCCAAGCACCTAAAATTAAACAAGTAAAAAATTTGAAAGTCAGCATAAAATGATGATGCTCTAACAAAATAGAGCTCCATATCATCAGAGATGGAAACTAAATAAATCCCTGCTGTAATACAAAAATATAGACCTGATATGGGCAAAACTTGAATTTAAAAAACAGAAAAATATAAACACAAACAAAAGTTCTAATGGGAGTGTAGGACCACCAAAAACAGATCTTAAGCATTTCTAAAATACAAAATTCTCTTTCTCTTTTAACTGTTTTTATGTTCCACAAAAATGTTGTGTCCATAATTTCCCTGTTTAAATGTGTACTTTTCAAACAGGTGTCCTCATGTGATGCCTTAAGCTTGAAAGCCCAAACAAAACACAAAACGATGGGAAAGAGAACACCACTTCCTAAAACAAATTCGACACAGTGTGGTTTAAGAACATCTACAAAGTGCATTTTACTGTCATGAACAACTAATTAGCACAAACATAATACATACAAAAAGATGAAAAAAATTAAACAAAAAATAAGCAAAAGACTATCAAAATGCTTATTTAGAGCTTAACTGGATGTACAATGAAATGGGAAAGCAAGGTTAAATACCCACAGTGGCCCACTAGTTGGTGCTGTCCTCATCTGACCACACCTGACAAGGTGACTGCCTGGTAAAGTCTGTTCTGCTGCAGGCAGTTGGCCCCACCAGGCCTATGGCCAGAGAAGCTACAGGGGGATGTCCCATTGCTGGAGGATCACTGGGCACTGGACAGTGCAGGGCACTGGACAAAGTGGCATTGACCCCCAAGCCTGGGCCCCCATAAAGAGTACAGGGTGACCACAACCCACCTGTGTGTATAGAAACAGCAGGAGGCTGGTCCCTGCCTGCCCCACAGATACTCTTCTTGTGCTGCCCTGGGGTCTGTGCCCTGGCACTGCCTCCCTTACACTCACGCATGAGCATGCACAGTCTTATTCTTCATGTGGTTGTGTTTTCTCTGATTCTGCTGTCTGAGAGCTGAAGAGCCCCCAAGTTCAGTAATCAAGCCACAAAGGAAAGTCTATGACACAGATTAACTGCTAGACACAGAGGAGATATGAATGGGACACTTTCTTGCAGAAACAAAACTGTCCATTCTCCCAAGAATTATGAAAATCCAGAGTCCACACCCCAAGCAAGCCACAGCAGTCAGGAGACAATTCAGATGTTCTCAACATGCAGAGAACCAGAATCTTAATGAAGAAACAGAGGCCATCCTGAACACAACCCATACTCTGGAGTTATCAGATACTAACTCTAAAGCCTTGTGTAACAACACTCCACATCAGAAAGGAAAACATTCACAAAATTAATGAAAAGTTGGAGAAACCCTCTGAAGTCTGTTTGAAGACCTTTCATGAATGTGAAAAGAAAGACATTCTTGAGAGAAAAAAAGAGGAGAGTTTTCAGGATATATTCCTTGAAGTCATGGCCAGGGCATTCTTCAGGCAGAAGCAGGGGACCAGAAGGAAAGGTGAACCCCAGAACTGTGTCTGTCACTAGAGTGAGAGTGCTGGCTCCCCAGGTTCATGCAATCCATGTTACCCATTGTTCTGCATACAGGACCACTGTATAAATGAGCAACATACACACCATTTATGGTCACTTTGAAATAAATGCTTCATTCTTCATGTTCTCTTCTTTGGTAAAAGTAATAGGTTAATGGTTGGAGTATTTGGAAATATACATGTATATTTGCATATATTTTAATATATGTAAAGCCTGTATACTTCTGGAATCTGACTGTAATGTATTTTGTCAATTTCTTTGACATAGTCACAGGTTTCAAAATCTGGGACTTAATGGATTAAAATGTGTATGAAAAGGAAAATTTAAAAATTCTCTAGTGAGGCTTTCCTTGACTTCCTTTCTCCTTTGCTCCCTTGCCTTTTCCTCTATGTGCATCCCCTGAGACACGTTGCCCATTTTTCTCAGTTACTGTCATATCCTCTGTATTTTTCAGAGGTAGGACTTGAACCTAAGGTTGCTCTACCACTGAGCTGCTTGTCAGCCCTTCTTTCTCATTTTTAGTTTCTTATTATTAGTTTTACATGATAATAGGGTATATTTTCACACACACACACACACACACACACACACACACACACACACACATACACACATATATATAAAACCACCCATAGTTGTTGATCTGATGCCTGAGACAGATGGAATGCACAGACCTAGGAAGGGCAGTGAAGCCTGGGATCTGACATGGTTCTCCCTAAAATCAGGGCTCATATTAAGAGAAGACAGAGCTGGCCTGCACACCTGCCTGTCTTCCTTCTAGCACAATGGTGGCTACTTCATCTGAAGATCATCCACTAAGCTCATGTCCCATGGGTAGGCCTAAGACACCATGGCCATATGGAAACATCTGTAACCTTGGTATGTATCATTTGATCTCAAATGTATCAAGACTCCTCAGACCTCCAAAAGCTAAGATGTGCTCTCTCTCAAATAAAACCCTTTAAGGAGTCCTAACATAAAGGAAGAAAAAATATACCTGGAACCTCAGAAACTTACCCTTCATTTCCCCAGAGCACCAACATAGAACAGAAACCCTAGTGAAGCATAAGATATCATGTTTGGGAGCCAGGTGAACTTTATGAATAGAGGCCTAGTGGGTGCTGCTCAGAAGAGTGTATGGGAGACTCTGGAGTTTGACAAGGTCCTGCCTCTTTGTTACTTATTACCACATTACTTACTTGAAAAATTAATGATCAACAACTTTTCCAACATGAATACAGTTCCCAAATGGGAAACTTACTACATATTTTTCTGGGATGCAGGAAAGTGTGACTCAGAGTGATTTAGAAGGCAGTGTGAGGAGCATGCAGAAACCTGCAGGGTGCAGGGAAGACTGACCCAGCTAAGCAAAGGCACATGGGGTGGTGGGGACTGAGGCAAACACTGGATGAGGGTACATCTGGGAGATGCACTGGAGTGCAGTTCAAGAGAAATGTCCAGTATGTTTTTAAAATTTTTTTAGTCACAGATGGACACAGTACATATATTTCACCTGTTTATTTATTTATTTATTCATTCATTCATTCATTTTTATGTGGTACTAAGAATTGAACCCACTGACTCCCATGTGCTTGGTGAGCACTCTATCACTGACCCACAACCTCAGCCTTCATCCAGCAAGATTTAATCATGGTTTTTCAATTGCATACCTGTTTGAGTGAGGATCACAGCTGAAAAAAGCAGGTCCCAGGTCGACTTCAGAGCAGCCAAGCCTCAGCTAACTTCTCCTACCCCAGTGGGCTACATGGGACTTCCATAACCACAACCTCCTTCCTGTGCTCAGCTCTGCCCTTCACTTCTTTCTCTTTCAGAAATAACTTCTCTGAAAATGCACAAAAAGTATTCCTCATGAAGAGAGACATGGCCACCCAGCAGGTTGCCCAGGGTGATTGATTCTGTGTCTGCTGGATCCGTGGTCAAGTCCAAGGCCTCTGTATCCTGTCCAATCCACACTGGTACAGCCCAGGGTTCAGACGTCTTAGCTGTACCTTCCCACATTATATGGCCACCAAGAACAAACCCATAAGCTCTGAGACACTGTGAGAATTCATCCATCTTCAAGTCACCCAAGAAAACAACACTCTTTACCTACCCGATCCCTGAGACTTCCTTGATGGATAAAAGCCACAGCACTGTAGCAGTAGCCACTCCAAGGAACAGGGCAATGGCCAACCAATGCCATCCCCACAAACCAAGCCAGGTAGAAATAGCGCAACATGTCTGCCCTTCCCAGGACCCTGTGGTTAGGAAGAAGAATAGATCTGTCTCTTTTTCCATTACCATGCTCAGATGCAGAGACTTCCTTTCAGTTGACAGCAGCCACCTTTACCAAGGTCAGTTTTAACCCCATCTAAGTTCAGGGGAAAGGAAGGTAGCATAGAGTCCTCACAGTTGGCAGGCCCACATCACCCAGGCCAAGACTTTCAACCACTGATAGTCACTAACATTTGGGATGTAGACCTCCTCTGCTACCCCAGGTGGTTCTTGGAGAAGTCCCTGCTCACTGAGGGAGATGGACCCTCATGAGTAACAACAGTACAATCTGTCTCAGGCTTCACTGTGTGGCTCAAACCATAGCATTTAATTCACTTAAACAAATCAAACCAAAGCCAAAAAAGGAAATATAACTCATTCCAAATTACAGCCAAACAGACTACTAAAACAAAACACTAAACAGACTACTGAAATCAAATGAGAAATTAAGAATATTTTCTAAGGCACACTTGCATCTCTTTGGTTGAAGTCTGAAGTTCCATTTCAGGTCCTTCCTTCCATTGTATCTGGTTTTCCCTGAGTTAATTCCAGCTCTGTGGGCACCTCATCTGCTTGATGCAGGAACAGTCTCAGTCCCATTGGCACTCTACCCCAAAACCTGCACAGCATTCTTTCCTTCTTTCATCCATCCTGCTGCTTAGGTGAGGTGGGCAGAACAGAGCTGCACCTCTCTTTTATATGAAGCCTGAAGTTAGGAGACATATTCATCATCTTCAGAGGCAGAGATGATTCTGCCCCAGGGTCCTGGTATCTGGATTGAAGCTCTAAGTTAATCCCCTCATCTTGAACTGATGCAAAGTTGTTTGAAAACATGCTCCTGCCCTCCAGAGGTCACCTCCAGGTGGGAAGATAAAACCCATATATATAAACCAGTGCCCATGTTTTCAGTGTGACTTGTTGGGTTGCATAGGCCTAGAGCTGACATTGCCAACTGTGCTGGTCAGGCTTGGTGAGCAGTGTTGTAGTGTAAAAAGGGAGCTTCTTGGGGGTAGGCATAAGTCATGGAGGCACTGTAAATGCCACCTTGCAATCCTTGTGCCTAGAAGGGACTTCCAAACTCTGTGCTGGAGCAGGATATGTCAGAAGTGACCCTGTGCTGCAGGATCAGGGCTTGTGTCCACTAGAGTACTAGTAAGACACAGAGTGACTGTGGAGGGCATGGAGAATGTCCATGCAGAACCAACTTGGGGCCACAAAGGGTTGAGTTTCTCTGTCACAGATACCTTCCCTGAGGCCTGCAAGCATTCTCCTCTGGGAAAAGGGAGTGCAGGACCATCCACTCTGTCCAGAATCCTTGGAGCCATCTTTCACCAGGTGAGTGGGTTTTAGTTGAACCTAATTTTTTGGACATGTGTAAAGTCACACTCATGAGCCATCAGCACATCCCCAGTGATGGTAAGTCCCTGGATCTAACCAGGACTCTTACCTCACTTCAGGGCCCTGGGTCAGTGCAGAGTCCCTCTTCTAGAAAAATGATTGTGGTGAGGTGAAATGGTGCACAGGTTCTTTGAATCAGCTCATGAGCCATGAGGGAAAGCCTGGGTGGTGGTCGTCCCTCCAGCAGCCTCATTCACAGTCTCACCTCAAAGAGGAATGGTGCAGCATGGGTTGAGTCAGGTGTGAGAGGATGGAGGATCAAGAGCAAGTATCCAGGCTGTGTGAAAGGCTCTGATGGCTATCAAGGTGACAGCAAACAGATTGGTGCTCTGAGTATTTTGAAATGCAACTGAGAAATATCTCAGCAGTGTTCCTGGCTGTGGGCCCAGGGCTGAGCAAGCAGCAGAACTGTTCACCTCCACTACAGTTTGTGACCCAAGATGAAAGCTTCTGAGCATGCAACATGGCCCCAGGCCCATTTTATAGGCCCAGAACTGCCCACATGATACTTCCCCTGATCAGTTCTGATAGGATGAACTTGCGTGGTGAGGCTGGAGGCATATCCAGTCCATGCAGTCTACAGTCAGGGCTGTCTCTGCCCTTCAGACCTCTGGGGTGAGTCCACCCAGAAACCAGGAAGCATTTTATACCAGACTTAACCCAGATGATATTGGATCCCAGGAAATTTTGAAGAGGCCCACACACCTGATCTCTTCACATTCCCACTTTGCCTGCCTTCCTGGTCTCTGTAGGCTCCACAGTCACAGCGTGCCCAACACAGTGGTGCCTAACATGACTTGAATACAGATTTTTACCCCTTTCATGTTTCTTCTGGTCGGTGATGGCTGTTTCCTTCATTCTTCTCTATTTAGGCAGAATAAAGAGATACTAGCCATGTGGATGAAGCTGGTTCTGGAGATAAATATGTGCCCACTTCTCTCCATCCTGCTGGCCATGGAGAGAGTGGGTGAGGATGTCCAGAATAGCCAGAACCCCAGGAACCCAGGGAGCCCTCACTTTGTCCTTCCTAGCTGCTCACCTACAGCCCTTCCTTCACATGAATACCTTGTCAGAGGAAGTGAGATCCAGCCTCCTGCTGTTGATTGCAGCCTCAAGTCAGACTGTAAATGTAGGTACACTCTTTCTCTGTCCCATCTCTGGACAATATCTAGACTCTCTTTGCTTTCTTAGGTATCAGATGGATCCTCAACTTGGGATTAAGTCATTGGGTAAATGAAGCTCATTCTTATTTCTTATCTGTGAAATGGGGGAAGTGTCTCCCCCTAGATTGTGGAAGTAGAGCCCCCAGGATAAGAACTGGGCACTGCAGGTGTTCACTGCAGTCAGTTCTGGCCCCTGCATGGACCAAGAGAAAGGGATCTGAGGCCCAGGTCTACTCTGCCTGGCTCTGTAGGCCAAGGCCCAGTGACAGGGCTGCAGGGAGGAACAGAAGCAAGAGCACCAGCAGGTGAATGGGCTGGCTAACAGGGATTCAGTCCCAGTGCTTGGAGCTCAAGCTGCAGGGACTGTGTAGCCACATCCCTCCACAGTGTCCTGCAAGCCTGCACAGAACCAGTGGGTAATGGTACAAGTGATCCAACTCCACTTCAGATGTAGCCTCTTGATGTATATTATAAAATTATAAGCCTGGGTAGAAAAACCTGTGGCTAGACCATTTGTACCATTTTGGATGCTGGACATGTGATTACTGTAGATAAAGTAGGAAAAACATAGATTTGGGAACAAGAAGAACAATGTGAGACTGTGCCTCAGTTTCCCCATGTGAAGCTGAAGTGCCATGAATTTCCTCCATGAACATGCTATGTGTCTGCACTTGTGTTTTGATGCTGTGTCTGCTCACCAAGTTCTTACTTCTGTTCCAGCAAAGCCAGCAGCCCTGGATCCATGTGGCAGCATCTCTGGCCAGCCTTCCTCCCAGTTGCACAGGCCCATGTGAGTATCTGTGTTTGGATGATCATCATTGCCATGAGCTTCCTAGGACCCAAACCCTGCTCCCTGTGCCTCTGCTTCCTTGATTTTGCCCATGGTTCCCACCTACCTTGGGGTAGAGTCTGGCTGAATGTCCTTCCTGAGCACAGGGCCCCATCATTATCTGTGGGTCACCACACAATCAGGGCCACAAGTTTCTGACCCCAGGGCCAGTGTTTGACCCACACCTTAGTGATTGACCACCATCTCCCACCCAGCAGAACCATGCCCTCAAGTGTGAGGCATGTTCTGGGCTGAGTGGGATAAAGGGATACCTGTCTGTGTTCATTGGCACGTCACTCACCCCCAAAATACAATTAACAACAAGTTCCCAAAACTCAAAACAACTGAAAATGCTTTTGTGTCCACTTTTTAATTTAGATGTCTCATAAACCACTTTGTCTAACTTATTCTTTAGAGCATGAAGAGGATGTTATATGTAATTAATACTAAAACTGATTTAAGGATGAATTTTGCTTCAAGACTGTCTTTGTTATCTCCATTTCTTCTGTTTTTGCTTCATGATTTTATAAGTAGTTTCAATTTTACTGTTTGTACATATGTGTATTAAAATGATGTATTTTCAAGTGGTATGACTGAAAATCTTAAAATGTAAGAAACTAGAAACTAGCAGTGTTGTATAAAACAATACATGTGTACATGATGTGCACAGAATCTTTTAAATGTTGATATTAGGAGCTTCTCATTGGTTCTTGTAATACAAAGCTTCTCCCCCACCCTTATCATTGCATCACAACCTAGTTTGTCAGTCTAAAATCTGCTCTCCCCACCCTTTCCATTGCAGCCATTTTCTTTCCTCCCAACTTCTTGTCAGTCTGTGGACATCCTAGCTAGCTATTTGTTCATCAGTCAGCTAGGAATATCCTTCTCCATTATTGGTTTCCTGTTAGCCTGGCAGAATTCAACTGTTTAAGCATAGCTTCCTTGCCATCTTTTCTCTTGCTTTCTCTCTCCTACTCAATTGCTTTCTCTCTCCTCCTCACTTTTCCACTCTCTCTAGCATGCCTTTTCTCTTTTCCTCTATTTTTCTCTCTTACCCTAAAGGGAGACACTCTGTTTGCTTAATAAACTCCCTTATGTGATTTCCCGTGCCTGGTGTGGTTTTGTGAGTTTTTTTTACAGTTTTCTACCTAGGATGCATACAGTGCTAGGTCCAGTCATCCCAAGAAAAAACATGTAAAATGACTCATGCAGTGTGAATACTACTAGCATTACATTTGGTATAAAACTTACCAATATCAGTAACAGAGTCTTGAAAGGTAATGACTAGTTTCTGTTGTGCCCAGCGGCTCAAGACCCCACAAAGACCACCAGAGACCACAATCAATGCAAGCAGCAGAGTCATTTATTAGCAAGCTGGAGCCTGGTCCTCCATGCACTCAGTAACCGGTGATGCTAAGAGGTCCTGAGCCCTGGTTCAGCAGGCCTTTTTATAATGAAAGGCAAACAGTTTTACAGTGTTCTTTTTAATTGGTTAACATATAAAATTGTATACAATGTTATTTTAAGTTCTGGGTCACCCTGACCTCCGAGAATAGGGTTATCATTATCTTTATGTTTGCTTTTGTGCCGGCAAGGTCAGCCACCTGGCCTTTACAGATAAGAGGTAAAGATTCTTTGCAGCTTTTATGAGGGGTTGAGGGCAATTAGGGAAGAGCCTCGTATTTACACAAGTGTGAGCTCTTTTTATCTTTACATTTCAACATTATTTTCTGTAATTTCCACTTCCAAATTTAGTTTTCCTTCACAATTTAAAAAAATGAATGGTGGGGCTTTAATCTTCAAAAGATTTGAATTATTTATATAATATTTGGATGATGTTAGATTTTTGTACTTTTTTCAGATAAAATATTGCTTATTGTTAAAAGGCAATATCTTCAAAATCATCTTATTCTTGAAAAACCCTCTGATAAGCAAGTTTTGTTTTAAATATTAACCATTTCTTAAGCATGTAAATAGGTTATAAACATAAAAGATATATCATTGACCACTAATCATATTGAAATTAATATGCAGTTTAAATCCCAAAGTCACTTTAAGTGAAGAACCTTTGACAAGTTAAATAAAGCATTTAATTTAAAAAGTTTTTTATTAAAATAATGATTCACAATCCAGGAACACAAGAGCAGAAGAGTAGGGCCACAGGTTCAGGCAGTATTGAGAAACAGAAAATAGATGCAAGCTCTAAAAAGCTCAATTGGTTACAAAGTCAGCTTGCAGGTTGCAAGTTGTGTTGTCTCATTTGGTCAGCTGAGACCTCCCTGCTGTGACTGGCTGGGACTCTCACTTTCAATAGAATTCTCTTAGCTTTCTCTTAGCTAGACTTTGAGCATTAAAACCGATTGCAAATGGATCTTAAATTCACAGTAACATCAGGGGTGGGAGAGCCAGAGAAGGAGGCGTGTACACAGATGACATGGAGCCACACTATCCACTCAAGACTGTTTCCACATGGAATGGTAAACAACAACCCAGGGCATTTTGCTTAAGGGATTAGTACCCTAAGGAGCTTCTGGCTGAGGGTGACTAACTGCAAGTCTTCTCGAGTTGCAAAAAATGTTCATGATAGGAAGAAAACCATCCTCTGGGTGAAAGATATGCTGGGATAACCTGACTTTATCACACACCTCAGCTGCAGTTAGACTGTGCAGATGTCTCAGAGGCTGCAACCATGGGACTCAGATCCAGCACTGGGTTGTGAGAGAAGTAAGCAAATATGCTGGGGTCACACTTCCTAATTTTTCTGAGTTTAAATATTTAGATATTTATGTATCTCAGGGGATTAGGTCACAGCTGGTCCTCCATATATGCAGATTCCACATCCTCATATTCAACCAACCTTAGCTGCAAAATATTTAGAAACAATTCCATCTGCACTATATAAATAGGTACATCTCCCTTGTTATTACTGCCTAACTTGTTACATAGTGCTTATGTTCTACTGAGTATTCTATGGAATATACTGATGGTTTAGAACATGTAGGAGAGTGTGCATGCAAATGCTATGTCATTTGCTATGAATGACTTAAGCATCCAAGGATTTTGATATCTATGGGGCTCCTGGAACCTATCCAAGCCAGCAGCTAAAATTTTCTGTTGATTTTGCCTGTGCAAAATTAATTGATCTCTGGCATTGTGTCTCTAGCCACACACTGGATATGTAAGGAAGTCAGCCAAGGGAGAACTTGGAATTCTCCCCATGTGCCTGGGAGAGGCAGGCATGGGATGGAGATCTGATTTTACCACTTGTTATAATGCGTGAACTTCCCTTTATTGCAGTGGGACACTGACCTGATGGAACACAAAATTCTGGATACAGACATGTAACCACACAGTCCTCTGAACTCTACCTGTTTACTTTCAATGAAAACTCTATGGGCCATAAAGTGGTGTGACCCCTCTCCTTCATTCTGCCCCACCCCTTGTGATTCAGCAGGGCTTCAGCACCCTCCCACCTCCTTCTCAGAGGCACAGGGTCATTTCCACAGCGGCCCAGGTGTCTACCCATATGGATGTGTGCAAGGGAGTGTTGGCTTGGGAGTCACAGTAGGGGCCATGCCCACATGCTCGCTGGTACTCAGGTGTGCCCGTGCCTCCACCCCAAGGCTCTGTCCTCAACTCTGTGTGTAAGGCAATCTAGGCTGGCTGCATGGACGATGGCAGGGTGGTGCACACTGGTTTGCTGAGGAACTCACCCCTCCAGAGAAGAAGTTGCGACTCAGTGTGAGTGTGGGCAAGTGTGGGTGCTGGAGATCTAGGGCGCTGTGGGTGGTATGTAGTGAAGGGGCACCTTCTCTACAGACACTCCCAGCCAGTCTTTCAGGAAAATCATCTAGTTTTAAGGTTTATGGTGAGGGTTTGAGAGAAAAAGTGTGGATTTCCAGGGCTGGGGGCCATAGTGAATATGGAAGTTCCTGCTGAGGACCAAGCAGCACCAGACCTTATTGGTGCTGCCTTTGAGTCATTTTCAGTGGTCCGCAGCTGCTGTTGGCCAGCAGTGGTGGCTGTGCCTATGGGTTCTGCTAATTTAAAGCTGTAGTGAAAGGAAGATGAACAGCATCTTTCCAGGTATCTAATCTGAAGCAGTTGATTGCTGGTTATAATAGACAACTGCTTTAAGGGAATAGTTACTGCATAAGTAAAATAAATAAACTTATTCACTGTGTCCCAGGTACTGGGTTAAGTGCCAGGCTTAAATTAGTCCTAGTGGATATGGCCCTACATCCTTAGCAGATCTTCTTGCCTTCTCCTTCTCAAGGAATACCGAACAGAGAAAAAACAGCCACCTGCATCACTGTACCAGAGATTCAAATCCAGGGACCCTGTGTGGTGCCTTCCCAGTTCCCTCAGGTTGGCCAACTTGCACCTGGCTTTCCAGCTGCTGCTGCTCCTTGTACATAGACATTAGAAGGTGGAACTCTACTTCCTCACCCACCCTGATTGCTCTATGGCTAGGAATCTTCTGCCTCCTCTTCTTTCTGCTCTTCCAAGTTCCTCTTCACAGTACCCTCAGCCTCAGACCCTCTGTACTTGTGCTGTCTTCTCTGCTCCCATTATCCTCATCATTCATGTTCACTATGTCTTCTTTGACATCTTGGGATGAAACTCACCTTGACCACTCACCAGACCAGCCTTTACCATGTCACCAGCAACACCCCAGTCATGAAATCCAGAGGCTGGAATTACATCCTTGTTTCTTTTTTGCTGTGAGGTGACTGGCATCCAGTGGCTCTTTCTTCCACTGACTTCTTTTTTTGAGAAATGCCCTTCACATGCTGATTTTTCCCCCTCTGAGCCTTCTCGATGAGACTGACTGCTTTGCCCCAACCATGAGGCTGAAGCTCTGTTGAATATCTATCTCAAAGTTGATTTCTGAACTCCAGCTCTGCATATACAGCTGAGATATGATGACTCTAGTGTCTCCCAGTAAGCACAAACTCACCATATCCAGAATTAAGACCTTCTTCATCCCTCTGCCCTGCACCCCACACCTGTTAAGCAAATGGTGCCAACAGCAATCTGCTTACCTGGTGAGAAACGTGGGAAGCATCCTTGAGCTCCTCTCATCCAGTAACCCATGTCTCACCCACAAGGGACCTAAATACCCTGGCTATGCATGCCCCACCCACCTTGAGGCTGAGCATTGCTCATCTCTCACAGACAACTGGGAGTTCACCTCTGTGCCAGTCTCTGTGCTTGGACCACTCACCTCTTATTCACTCAATATTTTCACCCTGTGAGCAGGGTCATCTAATTTTGCCCCAAAGCCTGAGCTCTTTAAATGAAGTAAATATTTTATACAGAGGTAATTGCAGGTGCTCACTGAGACAGAAACGGTAAAGAGAGACCCTGTGCCCTCTACCCTGCCTTCCCATGTAACCTAATCTTGAAACCCTGTGTTGTGGCTTCATCAGGTGCTGACATCAGCACAGTCAGGATGCAGAAGGCCTCCAGTTCTAAGATGAGTGGGCAGATGGTCAGACCTCCTGTCTCCTTACTCTCTACCTGTGCTTCTCTCCAGCCCTGAATATCTTTCATCCCTGACAACCTTGAGCTGTCTTCTGTGTCTCTGAGCTGGTCATCTTACCAGTGTTGCTTCACTGGAATCAGATGGTGTGTTATCTTTTGGATGTTTTCAGCATGAATCTCTGGGAACTCATCCCAGCTGCTGTGTGTCAACAGTTCACATTCTCTTTGTTAACTGGCGTCCTGGTCCATGGCTGTACCAGTGTGCTGGCTTGACCATTGTCCCACTCACCTTAGTTTAGGAATTCTTAATGGTAAGGACATTATATTATATTCTCTTTGATCAAAGTCCCCTCAAGTATTTTGCTTGTTTCTTTAAGGTTTGTTTTACTTAATGTTGAGTTTTGACAAAACCTTATACATTCAAGATAGTAGACATTTGTTCAATGTATGGATTGCACTTTTTTTTTTTTTTCTATTTTGGTGGTGGGTATTTGAGTTCAAATACTGGGACGCTTTACAAATGACCAACATACCCAATCCTTTTTATTTTATCGTTTTTATGTTTGGGATGGGGTGTTACTGAGTTTCTGAGATTGATCTCAAATTGAGAGTAAGGTGATCCCCCTGTCTAAGCCTCCCTTGTTTTTGGAATGATAGGTATGGTCACCACACTCAGCTTGCATTTTTACTCAGTCTTTTTTCTCTTATTTTTCTTTTATGTTGAGTTTTCAAAACACCTTACACTAAAGATAGTAGTACCTTTCTCAAGGTGTGACTTGCATTTTCTTTTCCTGTCCTTTTTTTTTTTTTTTTTTTTTTTTGCTAGATAGAAATATGGATTGAACACTTCGGCACCTTACAAATGATCTCTATTGCCAGTCCTCATTTTTTTTTTTTAATTTTAAGTTGGTGTCTCACTAATTGCTGACTGACCTTGAATTGAGGCTAAGGTGATCTTCTTGTCTCACCCTCCCAGCTTTTGAGGATGACAGGCATGTCCACCCAGCTTGCATTTTCATTCACTGTGTTACTTTTATTTTTACCCACTGAACCAGGTATTTAATTGAGCAGAAGTTTATCAATTTAGTAACCTTTCTTTTCCTAGATTGCACTTTAGTGACAAATCTGGGAATGCTTTGCTTAACACTAGGTTCCCAGGATTTCCCCGTTTTGCTTAGCTATATCTTTATAAATGGTATGGTTTAGATCTATAGTATCCCCCAAACCTCAGGTATCTGTGTTGCAATGTTCAGAGGTGAAAAAAACTAGATTACAGGGATTCTAATCTCCTCAGTTGATTAACCCACATAATGGGTTAATAGTTTGAATGGAGCAAGCTGGCTTACAGCTCAGTGTTATAGCATCAGCATAGCATAAGTGAGGTCTTGGAGTCCAGTCCCACTGTGGGCAAAAATCTATAAATTATGACTTGAATGGACTTGCTGGGGGATGTTGGAAATGAGAAGCAAGTTGTGTTTGGCTAGGGGAATTGGGTCACAGTGTGTGGCCTGGGAGAACTGTAAGGCCCTGGCTTCCTGTCTCTCTGTCCCTGCCTTCTGGTTGCAAGCCTGAGCACCATTTCTCTTTCCTGCCCATTCTGTATGAGGTTTCTTCAGCAGAGTTGGCCAACCACACTGTGACATCATGGAGTCCAATAAATCCTGGCTTCTCAGAGGTGCCCTAGGCAGGTGTGGTGGTCACAGTGGGGAAGGGCTGACCAACACACTGTGCATCTCACAGGGCTGTGCTTTCCCCCAGGTCCATGGCCCACTTTAATTTTTGTATAAGTTTGAAACATAGAGCATTTCCTTTTTCCAGTGATGTTACCTGCTTTCCTGTTCTACTGTGGACCAAGCTGCCCTTCTTCCACTGAATTGCTCCCTTGGCTTTGTGCAGACTCAGCTGACCCATTTCTCTGGCCCCCTCCTGGGGCTCTGTTCCAGTCTGTTGAACCTGTGTCCCTCCCTCTGTCCACCCTCACCATTGTTCTTTCTGACTGTGGTCATGCAATGAGTCTGGAAGTCTAGTGGACCAGCTCCTCCAGCTCATTCTTGTTTTCAAACTCTTTCAGCTGTTGGTGTTCTTCTGCCTTTCAATACAAGTTGACAGTGACCTTATTTGTGTCTAAGAAAGACTTGATGTGACATTGACAGGGATTTCCTTGCTTGGGGTTTCCTGGTTCTAAAATTTTTCCTACATCAGATGGTGATGTGGGTTTTCCCTCATTCATCAAATGAATAGACTGAAAGGGAGGACAGCCTGTTGCATGAACAACACTTGTGTTTACTGGGTGTTTTCTTCCTGCTGATATCCCCTAGTCCCTCCTCACATAATTCTCCAAGTGTCAACACCCTTCAGAATGAAGTGGTAAGGAGACTTTCCAGTGAAGGCAAACAGAGAATAGACCAACAGCAACCTGCCCTGTGGAGGGACCAGAAGAAGTCTGTGTTTAGAAAGCAGTGTTGAGAGGAGGGGCTGGGGACCTTCATCTTTTTAACAATAATCTCATTGTCATTCAGAGAACTGGTAGAGAACAAAACTCTGAGATTTGGCTGTGAAGATGAATAGGAAACTGGGCCATAGCTGGAGAGGACCCACAACATCAAATCAAGCCTCTCTTGTTGTTTTCTCCAAAATAGGAGAGTTTTTGTGCCCTGAGCAGCCTGAAGGTTCCACACTCACCAGCATTAATTTCTTGACCCATGAGAAACTTTAAAATGCCTGGCATGGTGGCCACAACTATCATCTCAACAATTCAGAAGGCTGAGGCAGAAGGATCACAAACTCCAGGCCAGCTTGTGCAACTTAGTGAGACCTTGTCTCAAAATAAAGTTATGGAGAAAAGTCTTTAAAATAATAAGTAAATTTCTTACCTATTCTTACATCTTCTGGTGGGATTCAGTCCCAAAGGAAACACTGTTCATCCTGCAAAGTTGCCAAGAAGGCAGTGAGCCAGGTGTCCTGGAATACTACAAGCATGACCAGTCTAAAAAGCCCTTGCAGATCATAGCCTGGATCTCTGTGAGTAGGTGCAGGGAAACGTGACCTTTCACAAGAAGGTGCTGCAATGTGGCTTCACGTTCAAAATCAAGACCAACAAGCGCACTTTCTACCTGGTGGCTGAAAAAAAGGAGGATATGTATAAGTGGGTGCAGAGCATCTGCCTGGGCTGCAGCTTCCAGCAGGAGGTGGAGAGCACAGGTACACAGACACCCATCTTCTCTGGAGGCTGATTTGACCTCAGGTCCCTTTTGTAGGTAGAGCAGGTGCCAGTGATGGCCAGGTGTCAGGAGAACCCCTGGCCCTCTTTGTGCTCAAATGGGAATCCAAGAAATGAGGGTCATGATGAAGCAGAATGTACTGTGTAACCTGTCCTCAGGCCCCCTAAACCCACCCCTATCTGTCAATGTGCCACCTTCTTCCTCTCTTAGCTCACACATGGTGACTGTCTGCCATCCTGAGGGGAGACCTCCTGGGTCCTCCTCCACCCAGCCTGTGCAGTTAGGCTTGGCCTCAGTCCTCTGTAATCAGGTTGATTAACAATCCAGGACTCCTCCACATTCATGCAGGAGAAGATAGGTCGGGGGGGTACTAATTGACTTTGGTTTTTGACTCAGCTTTCATTTGGAGTGGTCAGCCAATCTGGATTTTATTATGACATTTAGACAACTGTGCGAATGTACCAAAATAAAAGGAATTTTACATTTTGAAATGGTGACAATTAGGACACAAATTTTTTAACAATTTTTTAAAAAAGATGTTCTTTGGGTAATAAGTAACCCACCAGGTTTAGGTACCTAGGACTTGGGACTGGTTGGTGAGCTGTGCCATTTGGTGCCACACCAGCCTCTGCTGCTTGCACTCCTTAAGTACTGTAAGTTCTGAATAGAGGGCACTGTGTTTTCATGTTACACCAGGCCCTAGAATGTTTGTAGCCAGGTGGGCCTTGGGTGAAGTACTGCTTTGCAGCTATGATTTTTGTCTTCTTGGGGGAATATTATGAGCCCATTTCTCTCACTCTTTGGGAAGAGTTGCTTAGCTTTTCAAAGTGAGTTTTAACTTGCCTTGTGTTCACTCTCTGGTGTGAAGCTCTGTGTTTCTCCATGCATGTCTTCCAGCATGCTGTATTTGATGATGCTGCAGATCTGAGCAGCTGATTCCAGAGTCATTTTTTCTGGGCCCAGCATTGTGTGGGGACAGGCAGCAAATCATACTCTCTTGTGGAGTTCATCAACATGCCAGGGACACTGACTTGGGCACCAAGTGCTGAGTGAGGCGAGGTTTAACACAATCAGGAAAATTGTTAATGGAATAATTGAATAGTTTCTCAATATCTTTGTCTTCTAAAGAATGTTTTCCCTTGGGTCCTTGGCTTCCTGTACATGAGGGATGTTCTCTAAGCTGTGTGGAGGTTCAGTTGCTAGGTGGAGAACATTAGTTGCATGTGAGAGCTTCAGTACTGTGAGGTCATTCTGAAAAAAGAGTCTTGCCTTCCTTCTCAGAGAGGAATATAGTATATTTCAAATTAGCAGCTTTCATACAAAGTGAACAGTTGCTACAAAAATCCTCCAGAAGGGCCAAAGTTTAGGGACTGGTGTTGTGGCTCAGTGGTGGAGAACTTTCATCTCCTGTATGAGGCCCAGGGTTTGATCCTCAGCAGCACATATAAATTAATATAAAAATAAATAAATACATAAGTAAAATAAAGGTTCATTTACATCTACTACAATATTTTTGTAAAGAGTCAGAGATTATTCATTAGTCAGTGTCCCCAGGTAAGCTGGGAGATATGAGAGAGCAAAGGGTCAGCATCTGTCAACTTGTCATGAAAGAGCCTGTTGCAGTAATAGATCTGTGAATTGTTTGTTTTTCTCATAAGGAAACAGCACTTCTTTTCTACCTAACACTGACACTTTGCAGAAGTGAAGATCTTTCTTTTGGCCTGGGCTGTGTTGGCACAGGCTCTCAGCTTTTATTGCCTAAAACTCCCTCAAGGCAATGCCTTTCTGTTGCCAGACCTCTTGAGAGCCTTTGCACACCTTAGCTCAGGATCCAGCCCTGTCATAGGAGAGGAGATGCCTGTGTTCACACCAGCCCTCCACAGCCACAGAGGGATGTGGCAACAACTCTGCTTTGAGCTTCTGCCCTGAAAGCAGAAACATATTATAAATCCAACTAGCAAATGACAATAGCTCAGAGCTAGCCAGCACTGACCCCAGGTCACACAGCTGGGTGAAGGCAGGATTCTGTCTCATTCAGTTCTTATTTTTTGTTGTGATGCGTAACCTCTTGGTCAAAGTTTCTGATTACTTCTCTAAATTGAATCAAATGCTTTCTACTCTCACTCAGGGATTCATGGGTGAATCATGGAGTCTTTAAAGTTGGTATCCCTGAATGATGGTTCTGTGGAGGGGAGACCCTGAATCTCTCAATCCCATGAGACACAGCCTGCCAGGCTCCCAGTAGGCATGACCTCTTACCTTTCTTTTATTAAAGGATCCATGGGACCCATCATAACACTTGTGTCTTTTTTTCACTAAAATGAATTTTGTGGCAGACATAGATGTTTTTCTTCACAAAAATTCTGTGTTTTCTATTTTTGAGATGGACTTTCCAGGTTTTACCCAGGCTGGCCTGAGAAGCTGGGCTCCAGCCCTTCTCCCACTTCAACCTCTCGAGTGCTGAGAAAAGAAGATGTGCTGCCACATCCAGCTGACTCTCTTTTTAGGCCTTCTGTCTACCCTGGGTTTTTATTTCCTTGGGTACTTTTCAATTTCTCACATAATCCACACAAACATACCCAGGTTAAGCCTGCAGGATAAACACAAGACTGGGAGGGACACAGTTGGAGTATTGACTTCAGGTTGCTCAAAACACCTTCCTGATTGACAGCTCTTCCCTAAAGGGACCCACGGGTGATGCTGGCAAAGGGGAAGCAGTTCCCAGAAGAAATATGATGATTCTGTATCACTTATGAAATTTGTTTCTGGGATTGCTTTTGGAGGGTGCTTTGCTGTCTCTGGGGACTTGCAGTGGGTGGCAGGAGGAAACTAGGTCACATACATAACAGGGCACATTCCATGGCCTGGCTGATGAGGCTATTCAGCAAAGTTGGCAGCAGAATGGTGGTCATCTATGCAAAAGGTCTGACTACAAACTACAGGAAGCCACACGTCCTGGGGCTACTTGAGAGCAGCAAGAAATAGATAACCAGAGAGCCACACTGCTTGCCTAGAGGGCAAAGAAAAAGCAGGGGCATGTAAGGAGGGAATTTGCCATTGGGTGTGACCTCAGTGCTTAATATATGTCCATCCTCTGTTGACCCTCTTCAACACAGGGTCATTTCCCACCTCTCTTTACTTTTCACCCACAAGCTCCCTGAGAAATATTTCAACAGTCAGTCAGGAACCCTGCTCCTCCAGAGCTGAACTGAACCTCTCACATCAGCAGCACTTCCAATAACAAAGATGCTCCACCCTGCCACACCACAGTCAGCTTGCACTGCTGACAGGCAACCCCCCTGAGTGGGAGGAGGCACAGCCCACCTGGTCCTCCAGAGCAGCACAGCAGCACGTCCACCTGTGTCCCCATTTGGACCAGTGCATGAGCCATGGAGGACAGAGTGTAAGGTAGGCATGACCATTGTGCTGTGACCACATTAAGCAAGGGGATCCTTGGCCCCTTTGTAGAGTGGTAAGATTGGATAAGCATGGCCTCATGACCACACCATGCCAGGTGCCACTGTGCCCCTACAATAGACTTTTAAGATAAAACAAGCATAGTCTTGTAACCAGCCCAGCCCAGGGGCTCTTGTGTCCCTGCTTTACAGTTGTGAAGATGGCAGTGAGGAGGACCTTTCTTCAGGTAAGCAAACAACAGAAGGTGATCTAATGTAACCCTCACAGTCCTTGGCAGTAGCAAATGATGATCAGGTTCCAGAGAAACTTCCCTTGTGAAAAATCACAAACAGGCATCAGACCTGGTGTTCCAGGACTGAACACAGACCTGCTGACTGGCCCTGTGTGCTGTGGAACCAGGCTTGCCTTGCTTCTATTACAGAGCTGTGCCATTCCATGTGCTGATGGCTGTCCATGTGCTGTTCAGATGGGATTTGGTTAAAATTAAATGATATTTAAAATCCAGGGTCTCTGTGTCTGACAATAGCATGTGTCTGACTTCCCAAAGGCTTAGGAGGTTGAAGTAGGGGGATGGCAAGTTTGAAGTCAGCCTCAGCAACTTAGCAAGGCCTTACGCAACTTAGTGAGACAATGTCTCACAATAAAACACAAACACAGGGCTGGGAATTGTAGCTCTATTGTTATGCATCACTGGGCACAATCCATGTATTAATAAATAAAATACCATAACATAAAATGACATAATATACCAAAAAATAAAATAAAATCTAGAGCCTCAGTTGACCAGTCACACTTGAATCACTCAGGGCCACATGAGGCTCATCTCATCTTCATAGACAATCTGGAGCAGGGACTCAACCTGGAGCAGGAATCTGTTTTCCAGTCCCATCTGCCCCTCACAGGACTGCGCCTGTAGCCTGCACATGCTTACATTGCCTTTTATTCCCATTGTTTGGGCAATCAAAACATGCAGCTGCTTGACTCTGCCCATGCTGGTTCTGCTTTGTTCCCAGAGCCAGCAGATCACAAGTTATGCTCCTTATTAGTTATGATAGAAATACATAATCATGTTACAAAGATTATGGCAAATAGAGGTGACTCTCTTCATAATGTTTATGGGAACATTTTCAAACACAATCTCACTTTTGCCAGCCAAACCCTGGACCTAGGTCTCACATTATACATAGCTGTGGCCAGGGTGGGACAGGATCTGCAGCAGCTTGGGCTCTATTTGGGATTGCTGGCTTTCACAGCAGGGACTACAGCTCATATTAGGTCTCATTTTACTAATTTCTTATGATACAGGGACTCACTGTTGCCAAGGCTGGCCTGGGCTTTGCAGTTCTCCATCTCAGAGAGTGCAAAGGTAAGCATGACCATTGCCCTGTAATCACACCAAGCAAAGGGATCCTAGGCCCCATTTTAGAGCTATAAGATTGTATAAGCAATGTCCCATGACCACACCATTTC
Organism: Sciurus vulgaris; assembly: GCF_902686455.1. Classification (NCBI taxonomy): domain Eukaryota; kingdom Metazoa; phylum Chordata; class Mammalia; order Rodentia; family Sciuridae; genus Sciurus; species Sciurus vulgaris. The sequence continues at coordinate 15,518,444 of NW_027632956.1, read as the reverse complement.
AGGTGCCACTGTGCTCCTACTATAGGCTTTAAGATGAAACAAGAATTGTCTTGCAGCCAGACCAGCCCAGGGGCTCCTGTGCCTCTGCTTTACAGTAGTAAAGATGGCAGTAAGGAGGACCTCTCTTCAGGTAAGTGAACAACAGAAGGTGATCTAATGTAACCTTCACAGTCTTTGACAATAGCAAGTAATGATCAGGTTCCAGATCATTTTCACATTACCTTGTGAAAAAGTAAGTGGATTATGAGCACAAATCACTGAGTCTGGCTCAGACCATATCCTTAAAGTCTGCCTGATTCAATGGAACAGCCCAACACCTTTCTTCTGAGGCGCACACATCATCCTCTACCGCTTACAGGGAGAGGAACTGAGTCCAGGAAGAGAGGACCAGCAAGTCAATGCCCCTGGGCTAGGTTGCTGCAGGACTAAAGTCAGCTCCCTGGTTCTCTGCAGTGGGTCAGTGGAGCTTCTGGTCAGACACAGTGGGATCCATTCAGGTTCTCCCATTGCCTGGCATCTTGTTCACTTTGGTAACTCCTTGACCTCCTGTCTACTCATTTCCAGAATGGGAACAGCTAATGCAAGACTTGCCAAGAAGCATCAATAGGTCCAGGACAGATCAGTCCTATTTCCTGCAGTTCTCCTCAGGCTGTATCCCCTGCCCCTAGAGAATGTCAGGTCTTAAAATCACATTTCTCTACAAGGTACTTAACATTTATGCCTGGAAACTAATGTGTACAATGTGCTCCTGAGATTTTATGGCATGCTCCTTCTCACAGAGGCAGCTGGGAATCCTGAGATCCCACCTTCCCTGGGAGCTGCAGACATCACTCTTCATCATGCTGCAGATCGCACCTGGCACAGAAGTCCCAATAGAGTGTTGGCACTGCACCACCTTACTCCTGAGACACTGCTCATGAGTCATAGAAGGGATGTGTCAGTGAACCTGTTGGATCCACTGCATCTGCATCTTCTGTAAAACACTGTTCATCTTCCCAGCTGGAATTCATCTCCTCTCTGGATTACCATAGCCAGATTTCTTGAGACAATAGGGATCAATCCCAAGGTCTTGTGCATACTATTCTAGCAGTCTCCTGTTGGGCCACACCACAGGTCCTTTTTTTTATTTCAGTAGAAAAGAGGGTCTTTCTGTGTTGCTGAAGCTGGCCTTGAACTGGAGATTCTCCTAACCCACCATTTCAGGAGCTGAGAAAATAGTGTGGGTACCACTCTAGTCAATTTATATAATCTTTCTCCCTGTTATTATGGGTCTTGTTACAGTTGGTCCTGTGGGAAGATAGGACCCAGAACACGTGATAAATAAATGATAAGTGGACAGGCCATGCCCTACAGAGAGTGTGGCAGAAGATCTGGAACTACCCACAGTTGGGGCAGAATTGTGGGTCCACATTCTCAGTCATACAGGGTTAATGGATACACCAATGAGCTAGAAGATAAACAGGTAGTCTGCAAGGCTGTAAATTAAGAAAACACACCAGGAGATGAGTGGTTGGGAAGTTACTTTGGCTTTGAAAACTGTTTGTTGAGTGAAGACACAAGGAAGCCAGAGCCAGAAAAAGCAAGACCATGGAAAGCAAACTCTCTGAGTCAGTGCAGCAGTTCATACTGCTCCAGAACCCAGCAAGGAAACTTCCCTGATGGCAGGGGCAGATTCCAGGTGTTGAAGAACAGGCACATGTGCAGGAGAGACACTAAATATAGGCACCTCTACTTCATAAGTAAAATGTCACATCCCGAGGGGCAGATTTTTGGGTGGTGAGCCATGTGTCACAGTGGGAGGCTCATGAAGAGTGCAGTGTGACCACAAACCACCCGTGTGTGTAGGAACAGCAGGAGGCTGGTCCCTGCCTGTCCCACAGATGCTTCTGTTGTGTTGTCTTGGGGTCTGTGACCTGGTGCTGCCTCCCTTACTCTCACGTATGAGCATGCAGTGTCTTGTTCTTGACATAGTGTGTTTTCTCTGATTCTGCTGTTTGAGAGCTGAAGAGCCCCTAGGTTCAGTAACCAAGCCACAAAGGAAAGTCTGTGACACAGATTAACTGTCACACATAGGGGAGAAGAATCAGGGCATTTTCTTGCAGACACAAAACTGTCCATTCTCCAAAGAATTGTGAAAATACAGAGTCCATACAACATGGAAGCCACAGCATTCAGGAGACAATCCACATTTTCTCAACATACAGAGAACAAGAGACTTATGGAAGGAACAGAGACCCACCTGAACTCAACACACACTTTGGAGTTATCAGATACTGACTCTAAAGGCTTGTATAACAACACTTCACATCAGAAAGGAAAACACTCATGAAAGTAATGCAAAGTTGGAGAAACCCTCTGAAGTCTGCCTGTGTGAGAACCCTTCATAAATGTGAAAACAAAGACATTCTCAGGAGAAAGCAGAGGAGAATTTCCAGGATATATTCCTTGAAGGTATGGCCAGGGCATTCTTCAGGCAGAAGCAGGGGACCAGAAGGAAAGGTGAACCCTAGAAGTGTGCTTGTCACTAGAGTGAGAGCACCTGGCTCCCTCAGGTCATGCAACCTATGTGACCCATTATTCTGCATACAGGACCCCTGTAAAACTGAAAATCATACACACCGTTTCTGTTCCTCTTGAAGTAAATGCTGCATTCTTAGTATTCTTTTCTTTTCATAAAAGTAATAGGTGAATGGTAGGAACATATGAAAAATCCATGTATATTTTCTTATATCTGGAAGGTATATATAAATGATGTTTACCTCTAGAACCTGAATGTAATGCACCTGTGTCAATTTTGTTGAAATATTCACAAGCTTGAAAATCTGGGACTTAATGTATTAAAAGGTGTAGAAAAGAAAAATTTAAAAATTGTGTAGTGAGGCTTTCTCTGATTTCCTTTCTCCTAGCTCTCTTACCTTCTCTTGCCAGGTGAGGTCCCTATGACACATTGCCCAAGTATCTCAGGTATATTTGTGTCAGTTCATTTTTTCAGTGCTGGGGATTGAACGCATGGGTACTCTCCCACCAAGGCACACCCTAACCCTTCTTTTATCATTTTTAATTTGATCTTATTAGTTGTACATGATAAAATGAATTTCAGCATATTATGTATGTGGAATAGAACTTCTCATTCTTGTAGTTGTACATGATGTAGAATTACCTTGGTCATGTAATCATGTATGCAAATATAAGAGCCCTTCTTTTTAAATTTTGACATAGAATCTCTAAGTTACAGAAGCTGAACATGAGCTTGCAATCCCCCTGTCTCATCCTCCTGAATCCCTGGGGTTTACAGGTATGGCCACCATGCCAGCCTTGGGATTCTCATTTTGAGAGAGATTTCAGTGGTTTTCAATTTCTAAGCCACAGTTTTCTTTCAGCATGTAAATGTGGCACTCTATAGCCTCCTGACACAAGTCGATTCTGAGAGGCCATCAGTTTAAGTTTATTCTTCTTCTTCCTCCTCCTGAATGTCTTTTACTTCTTTATAAAAAATAATCTGTGAAGGACACAACATAAATTTACCATCATAACCACCCACATCTGTTGATCTGGTGCCTGGGACAGTTGGAATGCAGAGGCCTAGGGAGGCCAGTGACTCCTTGGGATGGACATGGATCTCCCAACCATCAGGTTCATGTTGAAAGAAGATGGAGTTGGTCTGCACACCTGCCTGTCTTCCTTCTAGCAAGCTGCTGGCTTCTTCTCAATATGAGCTCCTGAAGTCTGAGGAGCTTCCACAGGGCAGATGTCCCATAGGTGGGCCTGAGCCTCATGGCACTCTAGTAACAGCTGTCCACTTGTTATGCACCTGAGATCTCCTCAAATGCATCAAGACCCTGAGGCCTCCCGCTGAGACTTTCTGTTGTGAATATTGACTCCCTTTCTCCCAGATAGAGTCCTATAAGGAATTCTAATATAAAGGATGAAAAATAAGACCTTGGTCTTCAAACCTCACCCTCCAGTTCCTCAGAACACCAACAAAGAACAGAATCCCTTGTGAAGCATAAGATGTCATGCTGGGGAGCCAGGTGGACCTTAGCAATAGATACTTAGTGGTACTGCCCAGGAGAGAGCACTTGGGAGGAACCTGACACAGACCTGTCTCTTGGTTCCTCTTTACCACTTGACTGACTTTAAAAAAATAATGATGAATACCTTTTCTATCCTGAATACTGTTCCAAAATGGGAATCTTGCTATAGATGTTTCCATTTTACATAAAGTTATTTTCTTCTCTGAATGCCTTTTGATAAGCTGTAACACATGGTAAAAAATAGATCTGTGGCTTGGTTCAGATGTCTCTGCCTAGCTTACAGAACCCTAGCCCATGAACTGGCTCCTGTGAACAACTTAGAGTGGTGGTAGGGCTTGCTGGCTGCTCTCTGACCCCACAGGATGCTGACAGCTTCTCCAGATTTGCTTTACAATGTGTTTCTCCCTGGGACCTTGGATTGAGAACAAGCAGACAGTGTGAGGGTCTAGTATACACCTACTGGAGTGCAGGAAAAATTGACCCCACTGAGTAAGCAGTCATGTTGGGGTATAAGGCAACCTGCTTTAGGGTATAGGGCAATCTGCAGGGGTGCAGGGAAGTCTGACTCATATACAGCATGCAGGCAGTGTGAGGGGCAGGGAGAATCCTGCTAAGTTGCAGGGAATACTGATCAACAGTGAAAGCAGGCAGTGAGTGGGTTTGGGCAAGAAAGCCAGGGTGCACAGAAGATGAACACTGCTGAGCAAGCAGGTACTGTAAGAGGCATGCAAACACCTGCTGATGTGCAGGGAAGACTGACCCAGCTGAGCAAACCACATGGGGTTGTGGGAACTGAAGCAAATACTGGGTGAGTGTACACCTTACAGATGCACTGGAGTCCAGTTCAGGAGAAATGTCCAGCATGCTTTTTTTTAAAAATATTTTTGAGTCATAGATGAACACAATACCTTTATTTTATTCATTTATTTTATGTGGTGCTGATGATTAAACCCACTGCCTGTCACATGCTAGGTAAGCACTGAACCCCAACCCTAGCTTATGTTCATCAGGTATTTAATCAGGTTTTGAGTTGTGTCCTAGGTTTAGTGAAAGTCACATCTAGAAAAGGCAGGTCCCAGGTAGCCAAGACTCGGCTAACTTCTTCTACCCCATCAGTGCATGGGGCTTCCACAACCCCAGCTTCCTTCCTGGGCTCAGCCCTGCCCTTCTTTTTTTCCTATTTCAGGAGTGACAACTTCTCTCAGGACTCAAGTGTCTTGTTCCTTTTGAGGAGAAAGATGTACGCACAGAAGGTTGCAAAGAGTGGTGGGCCCTGTGTCTGCAAGATCCAGGGTTGAGAGCAAGACCTCAGTATCTTGTCCTGGCCACACTAGCACAGCCCAGTGTTCAGAGGCCACAGCTACATCTTCCCACAGCACATGACCTCTAGGAGCCACACCACAGGCAGTCCTACAGACTCTGAGACAGGCAGGGAGGATCCATTCATCTTCATGCCCCACATAAAAACACAACTCTCAGCCTTCCAGATCCCTAAGACATCCATGATGGGTGAAAGCCACAGCACTGGGGCAGCAGCAGCTCCAGGGAACAAAGCCATGACCACCCTGTGCCATCTCCACAAGCCAAGCTGGGCAGAAACACCTCAACAGAGCTGCACTTCCCAGGACCCTGTGGTAAGGAAGAAGGATAGATTAGTCTCTTTTGCTGCCATGATGCCCTGCCACAGAGACTACCAAGCAGTGGACAGCAGCCACCATCACCAAGATCAGTGTCAAGCCCAGCTCAGGCCAGGGGAGAGGGAGGTAGCACAGAGTCCTTACGGTTTGCTGGCCCTCATCACCCAGGCCCAAGCCAGATATTAAGCCACTTTTGGTCACTGACCTTTGGGATTCAGGCATCTTCTGCCACCCCATCTGTTTCTTGGAAAAGTTTGTGCTCACTGAGAGAGATGGACCCTCCTAGTTAACCATAGTACAGTGGGTCAGAGGCTTTATTTTGGCCTAAACCATAGCATTTTGTTCACTTACCAATCAAACCAAATACTTAAAAGGTAATCTGCTTCAGTCCAAATTGCAGCCAAATCTAGAGGTATGAACACATTACTGGAAAAAAAATGAAATTAAGGCTATTTTCTAAAGCACATTGGCATCTGTGCTGTTGAAGCCTGAAATGCCATTTGATGTCCTTCATTCCACTGTCACTGGTTTTCCCTGAGTATATTCCAGCTCTGTGTGCCCCTCATCTGATTAATGCAGGAACAGTCTTAGTCCTTCCCATTGACACTACACCCCAGAACCATCACAACCTTCTTTCATCCATTCTGCTGCTTAGGAAGTTGGGCAGGACAGAGCTGCATCTCCCTTTCATGTGATATCCAAGATTAGGAGACATAAACAGCATACTCTGAGGCAGAGATGACTCACCTGCATGGTCCTGGCATCTGGTTTGGAGCACTATGCTCATCTCCCAGGCTTTGAACTGAAGCATTTTCTTGAGAACATGCTCCTGCCTTCCATAACTCACTTCCAATTGGGAATATAAAACACACATATATAAACCAGTGTCCACATTTTTATTGTGGCTTGTGGGGGCTGCTCAGACCTCAAGTTGGCATTGCCCACTGTGCTAGTCAGGCTGGGTGACCAGGAAGGTAGGTTGAAAGAGAGGTGAATGAGAAAAGACTGAAGTCAAGGGGGCTCTGTAGACAACATATGGGGAAATCCCTGTGCATAGGAGGGAATTCCAAGCTCTCTTTGAGCTGGGAAGTATTTGTCAGAATTAAACACTGTGCTGGAGAACCACAGCATGTTTTCGGGAGGACTCATAAGACCTAGAGTGACTGTGGAGGGCATGGGAAATGTCCATGCAGTACCAGCTTATGTCATGTGGGACTGACATCCTTAATCACAGCTTTCTTCCCTGAAGTCTGCAAGTACCCCCCCAAGGGACACACTGAATGCAGGAACATCTGCTGAGTTTAGGAGCCTGGGAGCCAGCTTTAACCAGGTGAGTGGATTTTGACAGCCTCTGTGGACGCTTTGGACTGGTGTAGGGCACCACCCCATGAGCTATCAGTGAATCTTCAGTGATGGCAGCTCCCTTGAAGGATCCTTCCTTGTCTCTTACCTCAATTCAGGACCCCAGGTCAATGCAGGATCCCTAGTCTGGAAGAAATTAATGTGCTGAGGTGGAATGGTACACAAGTTCCATGACTCACCTGATTGGCAGATCTGGGAAGGCTGGGTGGTGGTGTTCCCTGCAGCAGCCTCACCCACAGAGTCTCACCAAGAAGAATGGTGCAGCATGGGCTGAGCAGGTGCTAGCAGATGGGGGGTCAGAATAAGTGCCCAGGCTATGTGTCAGGAGTATGACTGGTGAACTGAGGACTGTGAAATGCAGCTTAGAAAACTTTCAGCTGTGTGCCTGGCTGTGGAGCCAGGGATGAGCAGGCAGCTGAGGTATTTGCCTCCATTGTAAATTCTGACCTGAACTGAAAACTTCTGGACATGCATCATGGACCCAGGCCCACATTCCAGGTTTAGAACTGCCCACATGATACTTTTGTTCAGGTCTGAAATACTGACCTGGCAGTGAGGCTGGAGGCACATCCAACCTATGCAGTCTGCAGTCAGGCTGTCCCTACCCATTACAACAATGGGTGGGGATGACCCCGCCACCATGAGCATTTTACACTAGACTTATCCCTGAGATAGTGGATTTCTGGAAATCTGGAAGAGGCCCATATACCTCTCTTTCATTGCCTTCCTGCCTGGTCTCTGCAGGCTCCATAGTCTCAGTCTGGCCCACACAGTGCTGCCTAACTTGACTTGAATACAGATATATACACACTTCTTATTTTATCTGATCTTTGATGGCTCTTTTCTTCATTGTCCTCTTTTCAGCCAGAAGAAACAGATGCTGGCCATCTGAATGAGGCTGGTCCTGATGATAACTACTGGCCCATGAGTACACTTCCCTCCATCCTCCTGGCTATGGAGAGAGCAGGTGGGAATGCCCAGAATATCCATAACCCCAGGAGCCCAGGGAGCCCTCACTTTGTCCCTCCTACCTGCTCACCTGCAGCCCTTTCTTTACACAAATACCTTGTCAGAGGAAGTGAGATCCAGCCTCCTGCTGTGTACCACAGCCTCAAGCCTGGTCACAAAGGTAAGTTCTCTCTTTATCTGTCCTTTCTCTGGACAATATCCAGGCTCTGTTTGCTTTATTAGGTATCAGATAGATCCTGGGCTCTGAGTAAAGATATTGAGTATGTCTTCTTTCTTATCTGAGAAATGGGAAACTCCCTGCCCCTAGATGTTGGGAGAGTCCCAGGGCAGACACTGGGGCACTTCAGGTATTTACTGCTGTCATACCTGGCCCTGTGTGGGCCAGGAGGAAGGGCTCCAAGGCCCAGGTCTACACTGCTTGGTTCTGAAAATGAAGACCCATGTCAGGGCTCCAGGTGAGGAACAGTGATAGAAAGAGCATTGGGTCTGGCTAACAGAGACTAAATCCCAGTGTGTGAAACTCAGGCTGCAGGGCCTGTGTAGCCACATCCCTCCACAGTGTCCTTACCTGACTGCCCAGGAGTAGTGGGGAGTGTTACCAGTGATGAGCTCCACTTCAGAGGCAGCCTCTTGATTTACTTCATATTATCTTAAGCCTGGGAAGAAAAACCTGTGGACAAAACATGTGTCCCATTTTGGATCCATGACATATGGTTACAATTAAAGTAGGAAAAAAATATTTGTGAACATGAAGAACAGTGTGAAACGGTGCCTCAGTTTCCCCATGTGAAGCTGAGGAGGCCATGAATTTCTTCCATGATCATGCTGTGTGTCTGCACTTGTGTGTTTGCTCTTTGTCATCACTGAGTTCCTTCTGTTCCAGCAAAGTCAGTCCCCCTGGGTCCATGTGGCAGCATCCTTGGCCAGCCGTCCTCCCAGTTGCCCAGGGCCATGTGAGCATGCATGTTTGGAGGGTTGGGGTAAGAGAGAGATGACTGGACTCTTTCTGATCTGGGGGTCAGGAGGGTTGGACAGGAACCACTGCTGCTGTTGGCTCATAGGCCTCCTGAGGCTGGGTACCATAGTCAGTGAAGGGGGATAGTTGCATCCTGGATTAGATCTTACTCTGGGGATGGCATAAAGATGAGGCAAGCTGGAGGTCAGAGCATGCACCTAAGATTCCTCATCCTTTCACAGCAGCTGCACTGAAGTCTCCAGCTCCTCTCAGAACCTGTGCCCCACCACACAAAGCACCACCAGCCGGCACCCAGGACACAGCAAGGGAATTCTCATCCTTGCCGTGAGATTCCTAGGGCCCACTCCCTGCTCCCAGTGGTTCTGTTGCCTTGCCTTTACCCAGGCTTCCTTCCTCCCTTGGGATAGACTCTGGCTGAAATTTTATCCTGAGCACAGGGCCCCATCATTAGCTGTGGGAAAGGCATGCTTCCCAGGGAAGTCTCAAAGACTCCTGACTGTGGTGCAGGTGGCAGAACCACTGCCTTCTCAGGGTGGTTTTAGAAGCAGAGAGGCACAGGGTGCAGTCCACAGTATGTGATGAACACAGGCAGGGCATGTCCTGAAATCCTGGCTTACAGGGCACAGCTACCCAGCACCTGGCTACAGAATATGGGCTTCACCTGTATCATTCCATGGGACTGCAGGAGAATACTAGAGGGTCATTAGAGGAGTCCAGGCTGCTCCAGTGTGACCACCCACTCCAGCCACAGAAAGGACTGTCTAGAGATCTGATTTAGAACTGCCACACAAACCCTAGAGACAATGCCCACAGACAACCTGCTACCTTTCTGTCTTTAAGACAGCAGGCAAGAAGCAGATGTGGGACCTCAGTTACATACCTGTGTCACCATGGGTAGGCCACTACACCTTTCTGAACCAGGCTGTCCATGTTTGAATCTGTAGACACTACTCTTGCACAGCCACACTGGGAGCCTTGTGGATGGGCAGTGCTTGTACCACTGTGTTCACTGACTGCATTTTTTCTTGTGAGAGCAGAGCCCAGGGACAGCACCCTAACATTAACCCTAATGCTAACTCTCCTCTCTGTGGCACCAGCAGCCCAGTCCCTGAGAAGAGTCATGTTAGTGTTGATTGTGTGGTCCTGGATTTTCAGTTAAGCATCCAGAGTGCCCTCTTCAAAGTGCCTGGGGGGAAACAGCTTCAGGGAAATCAGCTTTCTGCCTAACTCCCTGCAACTCAGCCATGGAAACTTGACCCTGCTTTAGCTGGTGAACCCCTCATGGCACAGGGTGCCTCTCTCTGCACAGCCTGACATGACTGGAGAAGCCCAACTAGTTCAGGGTTATGGAGTCAGGAACAATTGGAGTCCAAGGCTTCCACATCTTGGTCTGAGGAGCACTCACTGTGGGGCAGGTTTTCAGATACAAGGGCCTACAGAAGAATCCAGCCAGTCTCAACTGGAGGATAGAGCTGTGTCTTGCAGAGTTGAGGGCTCTCCAGGGGACCCACATAAAGCCTGTAGCCCACATTCCTTGTCTCCTCCCTGAGGATGGGTGGTGGAGAGACAGTCTTGAGCTCATTTCCACATCTTGGGAGTACAGACAGTTCCTACACCCTGAACTTCCCACCGGTGGATGATAGGGGTATTCATGGGGGTAAGGCTCATCCAAACACCCAGGAAATAGCCTTGGTTGCTATAGCAGGGATCTCAGGTGACTCGAAGGGCCTGTCACCTCCAAGATGGGGACAGTGTGCTGGAGGTCAGGCTGAATCCCATGCTCAGAAGAGGGCTCCTGAGGAAGTTAGGCCACCTACTGTCCCTTTCAGCTGGGACTGCCTTGTTTCTCCCCTCCCTAACTGGCTAGTGACTCAGCCACTTTCTCCTCAGACATCCAGGTAATCTGTTGCCTCTGAAAAGGACAACTATGTTGAGGTGGACTGAGAGAAGACCCAGGCCTTGAAGTGCATCATGCAGGAGTGAGTAGCCATGGGACAGTACCCAGCCTCTGCCAAGGGTGGCAAGCCATGACACAGTCCCAGAGTTACTACTCCCACCTGCTCCTTTGCCTTCCACCCACCTCCTGCCCACTCAGCATCAACTTCAGGAACTTGAGCCCTTGACTGTGAGGTGAGGGCTGACTCAGGTGCTTCCTTGGTCACCCAGGACCCCTGTGACACAGTTCTTCCTTGGCCTCTCAAGACAGTTGTGATTTTTATCAGCAAAACCAAACCTCTACCATAATAAGGACAAGTGTTTACCAATGTGCACCCTCAACTACCATCCTCCTGACCTGAGTATTGAGAAAGAACAAGTCTCAGTCTTTTCTGTCAAACCAGAGAAATCTCCATGTTAACCCCTCACTTCCTGACTTCCCTTTTCCTACAGTAGATGCCTTTCTACATCTGCACTTCCTCAACCTTCCCTTCCTCAGTATGTGTTCATGAACAAAAATGTGTGGTCACTCTGATTAGTGGGCAGCAGACAAGTACTACTTGCATCAGGGATAAAGAGACCAGCAGATGACCTCAGTATGCTTGCTTTCAGGTTTGATTGCCATGTACCCTTCTGCATGCAAAAGTAAAGTTCTTATCCTGCTGACTTAGCTGATTAGTCTGAGTGTTTTTTTTTTTTTTTTCACCTTCTTTGGTGACAAGGACCCACATGTCAGATATTTCCAACATGGTTCTAGGCTCTGGGCCAGGCTATACACCCAATTTCTCTCTCTGCATTGGCCCTCTTTTTTCAGTCTTCAATATGAATAGGACAAATTTTTCCTCTGGCTTTCAAGCAAGGACCTGCAGACCACATCAGTATGAAATTTTCATCCCAGTTGTTAGTGAGGACATGCAAGTCTGCCCATGGATGGAACACTTTACAATGGAGCTGGAGGGAAAAGGACAGTATCCCAGAATGTCAGAAGCAGCTGACACCCACAAAGTTTCTTTCAATCGAAAGCCATCGCAGGGCAAATACAGTAGCATCACTAGGCAGCAGGAGGACAGTCAGGAGGTAAGAACAGCCATGGCACATAGCTCAGAGGAAAGCTCCAGACATATGTTAGTCCAGACCTTTGGAATTGCCTATCTTCTGCCCCTGGGGGGCTGTTCTTTTCCCAACCCTTTGTGGCCCCAACCCATCTGTAGCATCAAATTGCCAGCATCATGGTCTGTGGGAGGGAGCATGTGGATGTGCCCCGGCCTGCAGGACATCAACGGGTACCTGGAGGGGGGTGCTGGGAATTGAAAGAGACAAGAGACACGAGAAATGGAGACAAGACAAATGCCTGATCAAGTCTCGTTTATTAGAAGAATTAACACAGTTAATATAAAGTACAGAAACCAATCAGACTAAAGCGCGCGAAGGCAAGACTAGTCTCGCGCCAGAACTCCAATAAGGAAGTGTAATTGTCCAATCATGAAGCACCACGCAATCTAGTGTGATGCACCTGGTATAGTGTAAACAGGTAATGGCACACCCCGCCAGCATCCGGCAGGCGCCATCTTAGCATGAGGCACGGCAGGGGGCATGACCATGAGTCAAAGCGTCTGACCTTGAGGCAAGGCAGAGCGCGTGACCTGCCGGCTCCGGACAGGTCCCCCTTTTTTATTTTATAGAGCTGGAGTGACAATCCCTCGGGAACTGCGCCTGTCTTAGGTTGTCCGTGCCAGAGCAGCATCCTTACCCGTCATTGGATAATGAGGCTCTTGCCCTCATTTCCTGTCTTAGGTTGGTATGCGCTCCCACGAATCTTACCCGTCATTGGCTGACCAGTTCAGCGCACAGGGGTGATGGTCTATTGCGATCTAATATTGATCAAATGTTGCACCATCACAATCCATCATCTCCAGCCGATGGTAATGAACCTGAATAGGTTTTGCCTGAATAGCCTCAATTTGAGCTTCGCCATCTTAGCTCAGCATGAGGCACGGCAGGGGGCGTGACCATGAGTCAAAGCGTCTGACCTTGAGGCAAGGCAGGGCGCGTGACCTGCCGGCTCCGGACATGGATGGAGCTGATGCAGTACTGGGGACCAGGGACAGCAGAGCATGTAGGGCAAGCAGTGCAGCAAAGGCCTCCTGCTGGGCTGTGAGACAGGTGAGGCCACACAGCAGATACAGGCACACTGCTACAGGGCTGGTGGAAGTTGAGCATGGTGCAGGGTGGAGCAGAGGGAAGGAGTGACAAGTACAGGGAGCCATGTGTGTGTGGCAGTGGGACCAGAGATCAGGCACAGCTGTTGTCAGGAATTGGGTTTACCCCAGGGTGTGGACCAGTGCTTCTCATCTCATCTCACCTCCATTGAGCCCATCATTGTAGGTGCCACACTGGATTTGGTCCACCTCTCCTTCTTGCAAGGTCATTCAACTTCAGGCCTCATCTGAGGCTCTTCCTCTCAACTTATGAGGGAATCTTCTTTGTTCTCATTGAGTTTTTGACCAGCATGCTGCAGTTGTGTCCAGATACTCATGCCCTCTATCCCCTACTGATGCTTCTGGTCCCAAGGTGCCATGAGTATCCACCTGTTCTCAGCACGTCAGGAGGGGAAGGAAACTAGTCTCAGCTCCTGAATGGAATCAAGTGGGTTATGTTTTTCTGGTGACTTATCACATTGGCCAGGAGCATGCAGGGAATGGTAGACCATTAAAAATGCTACCCAGAAAGTTCTGCCGACCTTATCAGAGGGACTAAAAGTGGCATCCACACTCACTGGTTATCACTATGGGTGAGGCTGAGAGGTGATGGTGCCATATGTGGTTCACAAATGCTCAAAAGGGTATTACTTCAGTGAAGGGATTCAATTGAACCAAACTGACTCCATTTTAGGAAAGAGCCTCCATCTCAGTCAGGCCCCCAACCTCCCAAAAGAACAAAACAGCCTACTCCCAAACCAATCATAGTGCAAGAGAAAAATCCCTACAAGTTCAAAAGTTCCTTTTCTGAGATCATGCACACCCCCTGACCTATCCCCAACCCCAGACCAATCATAGTGCAAGAGAAAAGTCCCTATGAGCTTAGAAGTTCCTGTTCTGAGATCATGCCCCCTCCCTGACCTATCTCCAACAAGGACAGGTACACCCCACATATGCTTACCAAATGCCGAAATGCTAAGGAATGAAACCCCTGCCTATGGTCCCCAACTTCCTGCTTGTGGTTTTTTTCTATAAAAAAGGAATCCTTGTAGGGGTTGAGGCCACTCCTCCTCTGCCTGCTGAGTCAGTGCATTGGATGATGGTCCAAACTCGAGTCTGTTAATAAATATTCCTTTTGTGCTTGCATTGGACTCTGGCTCCCTAGTGGTCTTTGTGGGACTCATCAACTTGGGCATTTCATGTGGGGGGCTCATCTGGAATCCCCCTCAACCCATGGACCCTAGCCCAGAGGACTCTCAAGCAATCAGTAAGTGTTTTATGAGTGTTCCTTTACTTTTATTTCCTGGGCACCCATCTCTGATCTGTAATCTATGTGAGTGTAAGTGGTTAGAGTAGACACGCTGAACAACCACGGCAACAGGGGACTGGAAAACGTTCCAGTCCCCAGTGGTGAGGATGGAGGGCCTCACATTTGTTTAATTGAGGACGGTGAGCCTCAACTTTCATCTTTTCTGTCATACTGCGGGTTGCTCCCGTGTGGTGGTCCCAAGCCATCATTTTGGTTTTTGTTCATTTTTACATCTAAGAGAGGCAAATTTGATGCCTGTGTTCTAAGTGTCACCTGTTGTATTTGTTATTAGTATCTGTGTGTGTGACCATGATGGATGCTATGGGACAGTCAGCCTCTTCTCCATTGGACTGAATAATATCTCATTATAAGGATGTGGAAACCAGAGCATGTAGCCTTTTTCTTGTGTTAAAAAGTCTAAACTCATTACCTTTTGCAGGACAGAATGGCCAACTTTTAATGTTGGGTGGCCTCCAGAAGGCATCTTAGACCTGACCATCATCAAGGACACTGAAGACATCATTTTCAAGCCTCACATGGGTCACCCAAACCAAGTGCCTTACATTGTAGTTTGGCAGAACCTCATTGAAAACCCTCCTCCCTGACTTAAACCTTTCTTACCTCAACAGGTTAGGGTCCTGGTGGTCACCAAGACAGACCTCTCTTCCAGAACCCCTTTTGCTCCTAAGCCTGAAGTTTTCCAAGGAGGCACTCCAGAAGAAGACATCTTCACCTTTCCCCTTATATTCCTAGACCCTTACGGCCACCAGAAGCCCCCTTGGCCCCCCTAAAACACTCTCCTGCAGTTCCACCAACCAATACCAGAGGGGGACCAGTCCTCAGAACCCACAGTCATAGGGGATAAACTCCCAAGACAGGGCCAACAATCTTTCCTCTCCAGGCAGTAGGACCACCCAACCAAAATTGTAACCAACCATACCACTATTGGCCCTTTGCCACTAGTGATCTTTATAATTGGAAGGCTCAAAATGTGCTATTTTCTGAAGACCCAAAACAGTTGATTAACCTTTTTGAAACTGTCCTTTTTACCCGTCAGTTCACCTGGGATGATTGTCAGCAACTCTTTCAGGTTCTCTTCACCACAGAAGAAAGAGACCACATCTAAATGAAGGCCTGAAAACTAGTTCTGGGACCTACTGGAGAGCCAACTACCAAATGGGCTCTCATCGATGCAGCTTTCCCTTTGACCAACCCCAACTGGGATTATAATACAGCAGAAGATAAGAAGAGCCTCCTGGTGTATTGCCGGACTCTGTTGGTGGGTCTCAAGGTGGCTACACGTCAGTCCACAAATTTGAGTAAGGTTTATGATATAGAGCAGGGAACTGAAGAAAGCCGTCATCTTTCTAAAAAGATTGCAGGAAGCTTTTAGAAGATAAACTCATTTTGATCCAGATTCACTAGACAGCGAAGTGGCAGTAACCTTAGATTTCATTAATCAGTCAGCTCCAGACATTAAAAAGAAGCTGCAGAAACTGGAACGTTGGGGAGAAAAGAGTATAAGGAATCTGATTGTAGTGGCACAAAAAGTGTTTAATGAAAGGGACAGTGTAAAGGAAAAATAAATCAAAAGGAGCGGTGGAGGAATCAACACCTCGCCAGCATCCTGCTAGCTGCAACCGCGGAGCCAGATGAACGCCGGCAGCAGCTATAACACCTGGTGGCCAAAGAAGAAGATGACAAGCAAATTAAAGGTAATTAAGAAAGACCCCAGTTGGGGAAAAATCAATGTGCTTACTGTAAACAGGAAGGTCATTGGGCTAAAGAGTGTCCCCAGAAAGCAGGATGTAGTGGGACCAATGTGCTCAGTACCCGAGATATGGACAGTGACTAGGGGGGATGGGGTTCAGTCCTTCTCCCCAAGCCCAGGGTGACCTTAAAAATGGAGGGGAAACCAATTGACTTTATGATTGACACTGCAGCCCAAAACTCGGTTCTACTTCAGGCTAATGGAACTATAATGAGCAAAACAACTTGGATCCAAGGAGCCACTTGAGTCAAACCTTATTCATGGACTACCCAAAGGATTGTTGACCTAGGAACAGGATGAGTGGCCCATTCATTTCTAGTGATCCCAGACTGCCCACCCCTTGTTGGGACAAGATTTGCTAACAGAAATGAAAGCCCAAATTTGCTTCTCAGAGGGTGACCCAACTGCTCGATGGCAAAGGGGAACCCCTCCACATACTTGTAACTAGCAGTCTTACTAAAGAGTATAGGATGCACCAAACAGTTCTGGAACTAGACCCCCAATTGGAAAGTTGGCTCCAAAAGTTTACCTCAGCATGGGACAAAACAGGGGGCATGGGTCTGGCTAAAAACTGTACCCTGGTATTTGTGGAACTCAAATTAGGGGCAAACCCAGTTAAGGATCATCAGTATCCCATTCCCCTTGAAGCAAAAGAGTGGATCACATCCCATATCCAGAGGTTGCTGATTTTGGGAGTCCTCAAGCCCATACAATTGGCCTGGAACACTCCCCTACTCCCAATCAAAAAGCTGCATACCCAGGACTATCACCCAATACAAGATTTATGGGAAGTTAACAAAAGAGTAATGGACATACACCCTACAGTGCCAAATCCATATGCCCTGCTTAGCACACTTCCCCCCATCACAAGTGGTACACATTACTAGATCTAAAGGATGCTTTCTTCAATCTGCCACTAGCCCCCAAAAGCCAGGACTACTTTGCCTTTGAATGGTATGACACAGAGATAGGGGTCAGTGGACATTGACCTGGATGAGGCTCCTGCAAGTTTTAAAAAATTCATCCACCATCTTTGGTGAAACCCTCCATGAAGACCTGGGTGAGTACTGTACCAGTAACCCAGAAATAAGCTTGTTGCAGTATATTGATGACTTTTTAATCACAGTAGCAAATCAAGTTGCCTGTCAGGAAGGGACCAAACAACTCCTAAAACTCCTGAAAGATTTGGGATACTGCATCTCCGCTAAGAAGTCCCAGCTGTGCTAGCTACAGGTAACATATCATGGATACATCTTAAAGGAGGGGAGTGCTGGTTCTCTGATGCACAAAAAGAGACAGTCTTAAAGATTCCTACTCCTACTAACACCAGACAAGTGAGAGAATTTCTAGGGTGAGCAGGTTTTTGTAGACTATGGATCCCAGTGTTCATGGAAATTGCTAAACCCCTATATGAAGCCACCAAGGAAGGTCAGTTCCAGTGAACAGTAGACCATCAATAGGACTTTGAGGGGCTCCAACAGAGTTTGCTATCAGCCCTTGCCCTAGGGCTCCCAGACATAACTAAACCCTTCTGTCTGTACGTGGATGAAAGCTGGGGCATTGGAAAGGGAGTCCTAACTCAAACAATAGGTCCCTGGTGATGGCCAGTGGCCTATTTATCAAAAAAATTGGATCCCATTGTGGCAGGCTGGCTGCCCTGTCTCTGAATCATAGTGGCAGTAGCGCTGTTGGTCAAAGATGCCAACAAACTGACACTAAGACAGAATCTAACCATAATAACCCCACATGCCCTTGAAGGTGTGCTCAAACAACCACCTGACCTATGGCTGAGCAATGCCAGAATGACTTATTATGAGGCTTTGTAATTAAACCCTCCTAAAGTCACATTTTAAGTACCAACAGCTCTGAATCCTGCCAATTTGCTGCATGACCTGGTTTTAGAGGCACCACTACACAACTGTGCCGAGATCCTGGCACATGTCCACAGTGTACAGTCGGACCTACAGGACACCCTGTTGCCCAGCGCTGATGCAACCTGGTATACTGATGGCAGCAGCTTCATTCAGGATGGAAACAGGTATGCTGGAGCCGCCGTAACAACAGAGACAGAGGTAATATGGGCAGAACCCCTATGATCCGGGACTTTTGCACAAAAGGCAGAATTAATTGCCCTGACTAAAGCCCTAGAACTGGGCCAAGGACAAAATGTCAATGTATATATGGATAGTCGCTACACCTTCACTACTGTTCATGTGCATAGAGACATCTAACAAGGAGCGAGGCTTATTGACTGCTGAGGGGAAAACAATAAAAATAAAGATAAAGTCTTAGGTTTACTGAAAGCTCTATGGATGCCCACCAGACTGGCTATTATCCACTGCTCTGGACATCAAAAAGGAACTGGGCCCATCCAAAGGGGCAACAACCTGGCAGACTAAACTGCCTAGTGAGTAGCTCTTCAAACTGACTCAGTATTGCTGGCCCAAGCACTAGTAGATCCAGAAGCACCTAGTGTGCCTGAACATCCAGATTACTCTCAAGAGGACTTAGCCTGGATCAAAGCCTTTCCTATGGCTCAGAATCTCAATGGATGGTGGAGATCAGGTGATCACAAATTAATTTTACCTGAAAAGATAGGAAATGGACTTAAAAAAATGCACTGCTGTTCTCACATAGGAGTGAGGAGGATGCAAGACTTAATTAGACATTCCAAATTAAGGACAGCCAACAGAAAATCAATAACATCATCTCCAACTATAAGGCATGCCAGCTTACTAATGCAGTGACAAATCCAAAAAACCCTGGAGCACAGTTCAGAGGCAAAAATCCTGGGGCATATTGGGAAGTGGATTTCACTGAGGTAACACCTGGCAGTTATGGTTATAAGTATTTACCAGTGTTTATAAATACCTTTTCAGGATGGACTGAAGCATTTTCCACCAAGCACGAGACCGCACAGGTGGTGGCCAAGAAGCTTCTAGAAGACATCTTACCCAGGTATGGTTTTCCCACTATGATAGGGTCAGACCACGAACCAATATTCATATCACAGGTGAGTGAGAACCTAGCCAGGTTCCTGGGGTGTGATTGGAAACTGCATTGTGCCTATAGACCCCAGAGTTCAAGATAAGTAGAAAGGATGAACAGAACCCTCAAAGAAACCGTAACTAAATTAACCATAGAGACCGGCGCAAACTGGGTGACTCTCCTCCCCTTTGCTTTATATAGAGTAAGAAACTTCCCATACCAGATGGGATTGACCCCTTATGAAATCATGTTTGGGACACCCCTCCCATTATTCCCAACTTGCAGTCAAATCTAATTGCAGAAATGGATGACTGAGATCTTCTGGGCACCATGCAAAGTGCTGAATGGGTACACAAAGAAATTTGGCCTACCTAAACTCAGGGCACTTTATGAGTCTAGAAATACTCCTGAACACCATAGGTTTTTCCCAGGCGATTGGGCCTACATCAAGAGACACTGACAAGGATCCCAGGGACCCAGGTGGAAGGAGCCCTATTTTATCCTGCTTGTCACACCCACCACCATCAAGGTGGATGTAATAGCCACCTGGATCCACTACACCCATGCCAGGTTTGCGGACCCCTTCGCACTTGAGGAAAGCCACAAAGGTGAAAAATGGATGGTATCCAGAAACCCCGAGAATCCTCACAAGCTGCATTTAAAATGTTTCAGGCAGTAACCCTTTGCTTCTTAACTGTAAGTACTGTGCTGGCTCAAGGGAACCCTCACCTCCCTTGGAACAAAACCTGGATGATCACCAACATGGAAACTGGTGAAGTAGCCAATGTCACCTCCTCAACTTATTCCACCAAGAAACTTGGCTCCCTGACTTCCATGTGGACTTATGTGACCTTCTGGGGGAAGCATGGGACACCTCAGACTAGAAACTCTTTCTGGGATATGGAGGTAAGACGTCCCCAGGGGTCATAGCAATACCAGAAGCTTAAGGTTCTATGTCTACTCTGCTCACTCACAAGACAGAAAGCAATTTGCCAAGTATGGAGGTCCTGAAAGTGCCTATTGTAAAGTATGGGAGTGTGAATCTACTGGGTGGATCACATGGACTCACCTCGTCACTGGAGATCTGATCTCAGTGGAAAGGGTGGAAACATGCAAGAAGTGGGATGAGGTTATTGCCAAGAGGACAGTAAGAGGGTAACTTGTGGGTCATGCTATAACAAAGACCAATCAGGGTATTCCGCATTCCCATTAGGTACCCCAGGGGGACTCTGCAACTGTTAATCATAAAGTTTACCCCCATGGGAAAGAAGGCAAACTGGGAGGCTGGGAAAAACCTGGGGACTAAGGCTTTATTGCAATGGGTACATTCTTGGACTAATTTTCACTATCAAGCTAGTCCAGAGACCCCTAAGCAAAACAGCACTGGGTCTCAACCAGGTACTTAAACCAAGCAGATAATCTGTTCAGCAAACCAGCACCCCAAAACCATGCTTAACACATTTTTCAACCACATTTTCTGGCACTAAGACCTCGCCACCAAAATCTGTCACTTTTCCGGCAGAGACCCTCGAAGATCCCCTGTTAGCTCTTCAGAGACAATCCTATTTAGTCCTAAACACCTCTAAACCCAATATGACTAAATCCTGTTGACTGTGCTATGATACAGCCCCACCCTTCTATGAAGGCATAGCAATTCTAGGAAACTACACCCCTTCCTCCAGATCTGCTGAATGTCACTGACAATCAAAAGTACCCTAACCTTACAAGTCACTGGAAAAGGTCCTTGTTTAGGTTATATCCCTGAATCTCACCAGTCCTTATGCAACCAAACTGTGCCACTGTGCAAATTAAGTCAATACCTAATTCCCCAGGAGGACGCTTGATGGGCCTGTTCTACAGGAGTCACACCATGTGCCCACACAGAGGTGATCAATAACTCTCAGGGATTTTGTATTCTCATTCAGCTAGTTCCCAGGCTGTTGTATCATTCAGTTGAGGGTTTCTATCAACAACTAAGAGAGGACCAGGACCAACAGGGAACCTCTTACAGCCCTAACCCTAAGTATGGTTCTGGATGTGGGACTCATAGGAGCCAGAACAGGAACAGCTTCCTTAATAAATCAAAACCAACATAACTGTAGTTTAAGAGTGGCTGTTGATCTAGATATTGAGAGGCTAGAAAACTCCATTTCCCACCTTCAAGTATCCCCCATTTCCCTAGCTGAAGTAGTGATGCAGAACAGGAGGGGGTTAGATTTGATTTTCCTACAGCAAGGAGGATTATGCACGGCCCTAGTTGAAGAACATTGCTTTTATGTTGACCATTTGGGAGCAGTTATAGAATCTATGGCTAAAGTTAGAGAAGGACTAGCAAAATAAAAGAAGGAAGGGGAGGCACAACAGGGCTGGTTTGAATCATGGTTTAATTCCTCCCTTTTGTTGACCACTTGATTTCTACCTTACTGGGTCCACTTATTATTTTACTCTTGTTCCTAAACTTTGGACCATGCATTCTGAACAAAATAGTGCAGTTCATGAAAGAATGGGTGGGGGCCATTCAAATGATGGTTATTCATTCTCAGTATCAGCCCCTAGACTCAGAGACTATAGAGCTTACTGGAGTCCCATGATTAGGCCTCTTCCAATCTGAGAGGAAATGAGGTGACTCAATTGAATGAACCTGACCCCATCTTAGGGAAGAACCCACATCTCAGTCAGGCCCCCAAAACCCCAAAGAACAAAACAGCCCACTCCCAGACCAATCATAGTGCAAGAGGAAAGTCCCCATGAACTCGGAAATTCCTGTTCTGAGATCATGCCCACCCCGTGACCTATCCCTAACAAGGTCAGGTACACCCCACATACCCTTACCCAATCCTGAAATGCTAAGGCATAAACCCCCCCGCTTGTGGTCCCCAAAATGCTGCTTGTGGTTTTCTCCTATAGAAAAAGAACCCTTGTCATGGTCAGGGCTGTTCCTTCTCTGCCCGATGTGCCAGTGTGTTGGGTGACGGTCCAGACTCGAGTATGCTAATAAATGGTCCTTTTGCCCTTGTATTGGACTCTGGCTCCCTGGTGGTCTTTGGGGGACTCTTTGACTTGGGCATTTTATTGCCCTTTTGGAATACAATGACAGTTAAATTTACGATGGCTTGGAAAGGAAACAATTTTTGACTTCCTGCTGAGCAATCAAGCTTTGTGTTAATTGATCCAAATGGAAAACACAAGGTACTCATTGAGTAAGATGAGTTTCTCTACCTTGAATCTCTGCTTCATTTGTTAGCTCTTTTTAGCCAGCACATTCAAAATTTAGTTCATTCCTATTACACAAAGTAGTGAAACATGAGAACACTGGTAGATAAGAGAACTTACACGTGGGCTTCAAATGGGACTGTAAGGATGATCAATTTCACAGAGTCACATTGAAATCCATTTGTGAAACATTTTAAGAACCTCTTCTACTGCACTTTTCTACTGGGAATGTGCTTCTGATTTCAGTGAAACTGAATTTAAACTGTTTATTCTGTTACTGGAAAGTACTTACATTTCCTCATTATTCTTTCAAATTCAAACTAACATATTCTCAATGAGAAAAGAGTAAGCAACTGCAACTTGTAGCTGTTTGATAATTTTGCTCTTCTGCATACTTTCTAAGCTGTCTTCAGCCTACACATCCATCAACCTTCATGCAGAGTACACAAACTACATCAAGATGACAATTCATGGAGCTAAAATCACTAACACCTGGGATAAAATTGGTATCATGCAGAGGATATGTTCCACAAAGAGTCATTGGAATCCATTAGTGTATCATTTTCAGAATGCACACTTCCATGGCAGTGGCCATTTTGTAATGTACTCCTCCTTACTACAGGTTCAGAGGCAGTCACTGGATACCTTTAAATATCTTTGTGTTAATCACATTATCTTTGTTCTCCTTCATCCTAATACAAACTATTATATAATCCTAGAGAACACAGTGAGTAGTTGTGTTGAAGAAAAATGTTGGAACACCTCTTCCTCAATCCTTTAATCTATTTAGAGACATTACACTGAAACCATTATTTCCTGCTAGTACACAAACTGGGGTAAAAAGAACGCTCTGGTAGAGAGAGGCCACATTCTCTGGGCTAAAATTCTGACTCAATGATCAAATGTACAGATTTCTTTGAAATCTATTTCTGAACTCTTTTTGAGAAACTCTTTAAAGGAAGTTGCCTGCTGGGAATTACCTCCCAATTTCAAATGATTCACTTTGAATTGAAAGCTTTCTTCTATTGCTAAAAGTACCTATGAGGTAAAGTGGGAACATGCATAGGATATGTTCCCCAAATAGACATTTGAATCCAGTACTAAAAATATTTTCAGCAGTCAGGCTTGAACTGCAATTGCCCTTTTGAAATGCATTTCACTTAACACTGAAACAAAGGTAGTGATTGGATACCATTCATTTCCTTGCTGTTAGGTACTTTTACTTTGTTTTAAGTCATCCGAATACAACAATTATATACTCCTAGAGAACACAGTGAATATGTGTACATTGAAGGATCTTGCTGGACCTCCTCCACCTCAGCACATCTATTTGACACATCACTTTAAAACAATATTTCCATAACATTCAACAAATTGTACTAACTAAAAAGCTAACAGATTGGAGGGGCATATTCTTACATCAATATCTGACCCTAAAGATGATAAAATCCACCAGATCTCCATGAAAACCCTTTTTGAAACATTGGTTAAGAAACATTTTAGCAGCACTTATCTGCTTGGGATCATCTTGGAATTACAAACGATACCCTTGGAATTTAAAGGATACTTCAATTGGTAAAAAGCATCTAAGGGGTAACCTGAGACAACTCATAGGATATGTTACCCAAAGAGTCATTGATTCAGTACTCAAATATGTTCAGCAGTAAAACTCCAACTTTAGTTGCTTTTTTGAAATCAACTGCTGGTAAACAGTGGTATTGTGGCTTTGAAAAGAAACCATTTCTTAACTTGCTGGGAGGCAAAGAAACTTTGAGCAAATTGATCAAATGCAAATAAACACATTGTACTCATTGAGAACAATGAATGTATCTACACTGAATTATTGAGGTTCAATATCGACCTGTTCCCAGAGAGTCAAAGTGCACACACGATAATGCAAGACACACAACCAGGTTTTATTGCAAGCTCCAGCTTGGACTGCAACCAGCCTCTCAGACCACTACAATAACTGAGTGGGGAGCGGCCCCAAGGGGTGAGAAAGCACTCTATTTAAGGGATTTTCAAGTATTCACACATAAAGACCTGTACATAAATGGTTAACATTTGAACAGTTAAACATTTGTCCTCTTTGGTTGGGTCCTGCCAATCTATTTGATTTTCATTGTGTCCCGACAGAACTGAATGGTCCTGGAGGAAGAAGGGAGGAAGGAAAGGGTGAACTATGCAGGAGATGAGTTGGGACTAGTCCCCCTTGTCCTTGATAGATAAGATTCCCAGACAGCTGCTCTTTTCTCGAACAGATATATCTTAACAGTCTTGATGAACCCCGAGAGCCCAGTATGTCCTGTTTGTCCTGTACCTGCATACCCTTTCTGGGGGGGGTGGGGTTTATGGGCCAGTTCCCAAAATGGCCTGTTCATACAACATGGCTGCACAGATGTCACCTTGTTCTCAACAGAATCAACTTGCTAGATATGCTTCTCCTCAGTACATTTAAGCTCTTATCATTCAGCACATTCAAACCTATTTTCAGTTGTATTACTCCAACTAGTTTGAGATTACTTATACATGGAAGCAATTATATCAGGGAGCCACCTAAGACTGTAAGGATGATTAAAATCACAATCTCATGGTCATTCATTCGTGAAGCATTTTAAGAAAATACTTCCACAGCAGTTTTCTGCTGGAAATGGGCTCCAGAATTCAATATTAAAGTAAAACTTTAAGCATTTTTTCTGTACCTGGGCAGCAGTTATACTTCCTGCTTATTCATTCAAATGAATACAGTCTCATTGAGATCAGAGTGAGTATGGACCTCTAGGTTAAATTTTTTGGTGACCTTGCTCCTCTACATGCCTCAAGCACTTTTAGACTACTCATTTAATTCCCCATTTCTGACAATATACCAAGTGGTGAAAAAATAAAGCTCTTGAAACTTCAAGTATCAGCCACTGGGATCAACATTGGGTGAGGAAGAGGAACTTTTTTTGAAGGAATTATTGAAATCCTCTAGAAAATATTTTCAACCATCGCTATTCAACTGCAGTGGCATGTTTGAAATATATCTACAGTGACTAGTGGTGAGCAAAACTTTGAATAAGAACTTCTTCTCTCTTTGGTGGAAAACACTTATGCTTTGTAACAATTCATCCAAACAGAAACTGTTATGTACTTGGAAAGAACACTTTGAGGGTATAGATTGAAGCAACATGCCACAGGTGCTCAATCTCAGGACTTCTGTGGTCTTTTGAGACAGCACATTCAAACCAAAGTTCCATGCAAATACACAAACTGGACGAAAAGGAAATTTCCCCTTGAAAGGAATCCATTGACTGGGAGGAAAGAAGGACTGTAAGGATTATCAAATGCTCTTCCTAAAATCATTTTAAGAATCCTTTTTAAGGAATTCTATAACAGCAGTTGTGTGCTGGGAATAAACTCCTGGTTTCAAATGATACCTTTGAAAGCTTTGTTTTTTCCAGCTGGAAATATGTAAATGTTCAACTGGGAAGATGCATAGGATCTGTTCCCAAAGAGTCTTTGAAATCCAGTAGTGATATATTTTCAGCAATCACTCTTCAACTGCAGTTGCCCTTCTGGAATACAATGATGGTTAAAAATTTAGGATGTCTTCAAAAGGAAACAGTTTTTAACTTCCTGGTGAGCAATGAAGATTTTCTTCATTGATTCAAGTGGAAAATACAAGGTACTCATTAGATACAGTGAGGTTCTCTACCTTGTGGCACCACAGCATTTGTAATCTCTTTTCAGGCATTACATTCAACTATGAGTTCAGTCCTACTACACAAAATAGTCAAACAAGGGAGCACTGGTATTTAGGAGCACTTACATGTGGGCTCCAAGTGGCACTGGAAAGATGTTCAAATTCACAAAGTCACTTTGAAATCCATTTGTGAAACATTTTAGGAAAACTTCTCCATGGCACTTTTCTTCTGGGAATGTGCTTCTGGTTACAGTGAAAATCTTTGAATATAAACTGTGAATTTTGTTGCTGGAAAGCACTTACATTTTCTCCTTATTCATCCAAATTCAAAACGACTTGTTCTCATTCAGAACAGAATGCACAACTGCAACTTGCTGTGTTTGCTGACCTTGCTCCTCCTCAGCCTTTCTAGACTCTCTTCAGCCTACATATCCACCAATCTTCATGAAGAGTACACAAACTACATCAAGAAGACAGCTCATGAGTCTACAAGCACTAACACCTGGGATAAAATTGGTATCAGGCAGAGCATATGCTTCACAAAGAGTCTTTGGAATCTATAATTGTATCATTCTCAGAATTCACTATTCAATGGCAGTGTCCCTTTTGGAATGTACTGCTTCCTACTACTTGTTCCAAGGCAGTGATTGGATATCTTTCAACACTTTAGTGTTAAGCAAGTTTTCATTGTTTTTCTTCATGCAAATTCAAACTATCATATACTCCTAGAGAACACAGTGAGTGTGTTGCCTTGAAGGAAAATGTTGGAACTCCACCTCCTTAGTCTTTCTAATTTGCTTAGGGCCAAACCAGAGTTCCCTTCTACTGCACAAGCTGGGATAACAGTAAAGCTCTGGTAGAGTGTGGCCCCATTCTCTGGGAAGAAATTCTAACTGAAATGTTGATCAAATATACAGATTTCTTTGATTTTTTGAACTCTTTTTAAGAAACTTTTGACAGCAGTTGTTTGCTGGGAGTTACCTCCCAATTTCAAATGATTCACTTTGAATTGAAATGTTTCTTCAATTACCAGAAAGGAACTATGAGAGAAAGTGAGAACATGCATAGGATCTGTTCCCCAAAGAGTCATTTGAATCCAGTACTAAAATATTTTATGCAATCACACGTAAAGTGCAGTTGCCCTTTTGGTATGCATTCTGCTTATCAATGGAACAAAGGCAGTGTTTGGATATCTTTTATTTTCTTGTTGTTAGGCACTTTTGCTTTGTGATGAGTCATCCAAATACAGTTAAATATGTACTCTTAGCAAACACAGTGAGTGTGTGTACATTGAAGGATCTTGCTGGACACCCTCAACCTCAGCATGTCTATGCTAATTTGACACATCTTATTAACACCACATTTCCATGCTAATAAACAAACTGAACTAATAAGGAAGCTAACATAGATTGGAGTTGCACTTCCTAACATCAATGTGTGACCCTAGCGATGATATAATCCTCAAGATCTCCTTGAAAACCCTTTTTGAAACATTATTTAAGAAACTCTACAGTAGCACTTGTCTGCTTGGGATTAACTTGGGGTTTCAAATAATACCCTTGCAATTGAAAGGTTTCTTCTGTTGGTGAAGAGTGTATATGTGGTAACCTGGAAAAACATGGAGGATACATTCCCCAAAGGGTAAATGATTCAGTACTGAAATAGGGTCAACCATAACTCTTCAACTGCATTTACTTTTGTGGAATCAATTGCTGGTTAACAGTGGTAGGGTGGCATTGAAAGGAAACCATTTTTTAACTTGCTGAGAGGAAAGAGAACTTCAAACTAATAGATTAAATGCAAATAAACACAGGGTACCCATTGAGAACAAAGATTGCCTCTACATTGACTTAATTTGCTGGATCTTCTCCTCCTCACCACTTTTAAGCTCTTATCATTCAGCACATTCAAAACAATTTTTAGTTGTATTAAACACACTAAGAAGAGTGCTGTTGTAGATGGAAGCAATAATATCTGGAGTCACCTGGAACTGTATGGATGATCAAAAATCACAAAGTCTCATGGTAATTCATTTGTGATACTGTCTAAGGTAATAATTCTACTGCAATATTCTGCTGGAAATGGGCTCCAGAATTCAATGTTGAAGTTGAATTTTAAATATTTTTTCTGTTGCTGAATAGCAGTTATATTTCCTGCTTATACATGCAAATGCAAGCTAACAAGTTCTCATTGAGAACAGAGTAGGGGTTTTGAGAACAAGGTGACATCTGTGCAGCCATGTTGTATGAACAAGCCATTTTGGGAACTGGCCTGTAAAACACTTGCAGGAAAGAACGCACAGGTGCTACACTCAAGAGCTAATACAGGACATAGAGGACATACTGGGCCCCAACATTTATCAAGGCTGTTAAGAGATATCTGTCTGAGAAATGGGCAGCTGCCCAGAAACCTTATCTATCAAGGATGGGGGTGCTAGCCCCAACTCATCTCCTGTATAGTTCACCCCGTCCCTGCTCCCTTCTTCCTCAAAGACCATTCAGTTTTGGCAGGACCCAATGAGATTCAAATAAATTGGTGGGGCCCAACCAAAAGAGAACAAATGTTTAGCTGTTCAAATGTTAAACAATAATGTACATGAATATTCTTTGTATATGGATGATTGGAAATTTCTTAAGTAGAGTGCTTTCTCATCCCTCAGGCCTACTCCCCACTCAGCCATGCTAGTGGTCTAAGAGGCTGGTTGAACTCCAGGCTCAAGCTTGCAATAAAACCTCATTGTGTGATTTGCATTACCGTGTGCACTTTGACTTTCTGGGGATTGGTCAATATTGAATCCCAATAGGGGCCTCTATGTTGAAGTTTTTGCTGACCTTACTCTTCTGCAGACCTCAAGCACTTTTAGACCACTCATTTAAAGCACTGCTCATGACAATACACAAAGTGGTGAAAAAATAAAGCTCTTGAAATTTCAAGCATCAGCCACTGTGATCAAGTTTGTATTAGTTAGAGAAATTTGTTTCCAAAGGAATGACTGAAATCCATTAGCAAAATTATTTCAGTCATCACTATTCCACTGCAGTAGCCCATTTGAAATTTATCTGCAGTGCCTACTGGTACCAAACCTTTGAATTGAAACCTTTACTTTCCTTGCTAGAAAGCACCTATGCTTTGTGGAAATTCATCCAAACAGAAACTCTCATATACTCATAAAGAACACTTTGAGGGTGTGGGCTGAAGCAACATGCTAGAGAGCATATTCAAACCAAATTTCCTTGCAAATATGCAAACTAGACTAACAAGAAATTTTCCCTTGATAGAAAACCCATTATCTGGGAGAAAGGAGGGACTGAATGGATGATCATATCCAGAAGATCTTCTTGAAATCCAATTGAGAATCCTTTTTAAGGAATTCTATAACAGCAGTTGTCTGCTGGGAATGAACTCCTGGTTTCAAATGATACGGTTTGAAAAGGTTTTTTTGTAGCTGGAAAGCTTGGAAGTGTTTAACTGTGAAGATGCATAGCACCTGTTCCCCAAAGAGTGTTTGAAATCCAGTAGTGATACATTTTCAGCAGTCACTTCTCAACTGCCATTTCTTTTTAGGACTATATACAAATTTTGTATGGCTTTGAATGGAAACAATTTTAAACCTCCTGGTGACCAATGAAGCTTTTTGTTATTTTATCTAAATGGAAAACACAAGGTATTCATTAGGTACAGTGATGTTCTCTACCTTGGAGCACCACAGAATTTGTGAACTATTTTCAGCAAGCACCTTCAAATATCTGTTCAGTCTTATTACACAATATCATCAAACAAGAGAACACCTGTAGATAGGAGCACTTATATGTGAGCTCCAAGTGGGACTTAAAGAATGATAAAATTCACAAAGTCACATTGTAATACATTTGTGAAACATTTTAAGAAAACTCTTCCACTGCACTTTTCTGCTGGGAATGTGCTTCCTATTACAGTAATAATCATTGAATTTAACTGTTTATTCTATTGTGGGAAAGAACTTACATTTTCTACTTATTCATCCAATTTCATACCAACTTGTTCTCATTGAGAACAGAGTAAAGAACTGCAACTTGCAGCTGTTTGCTGACCTTGCTCCTCTTCAGATTTTCTAAGCTCAATTCAGTCTACACATCCACCAATCTTCATAAAGAGTACGCACATTACATCAAGAAGTCAGCTCATGAAGTTACAGTCACTAACACTGGGATGAAATTGGTATTATGCAGAGGATGTGTTCCACAAAAAGTCATTGGAATCCATTAGTGTATCATTTTCAGAGCTCACTCTTCAGTGGCAGTGGCCATTTAGGAATAACTGCTTCTTACGATTGATTCAAAGTTAGTGATTATATACCTTTCAATACTTTTGTGTAAAGCATGTTTTCATTATTTTCCTTGGTCCAAATACAAACTATCATGTACTCTTAGAGAACACAGTGACTATGTTGTTCTGAAGGAATATGTTGAAACTCCTCCTCCTCAGCCTTCTAATCTATTTAGAGACAGTACATTCAAACCACCACACTTCCCTGCTACTGCACAAACTGGGGTAACAAGAAGTTTCTGGTAGAGAGGGGCCCCATTTTCCGGGTAAAAGTTCTGACTGAAATAATGATCAAATATACAGATTTCTTTGAAATCTATTTTTGAACTCTGTTTAAAAAACTCTTTAACATCAGTTGTCTTCTGGAAATTTCCTCACAATTTCAAAGTATTTGCTGTTTGCCTCCCACCAACGACACGTACACTTCAGAAGTTCATGAAGCAGCTTCCCCTTTATTCGGATAACACCCTCAATATATAAGCAGTCTCATGCATAAGCAATTGTAATCAGATATGTCCATCCAATCCTATTAAAGATCAAGTGATCACAAGCTCAAGCATACATGTAAGATATATCTGTCCACGCGCTAAGCAGTTGAACTAATTATCATACAGCCAATGGTAAATGCTTCCTGTTTTTCTCAAGGTGCATTTATCACACCCTTTGGCTCTCTGCCAGTCACCATCTTGGATGCATGTGGTGTAACCCTGGGCCCCAGGTCTCGCCCACCACAATATTCAGTTCGAATTAAAATATTTCTTCTATTGTTGGAAAGTACATCTGAGGTAAAGTTGGAACATACATAGGGTCTGTTCCCCAAAGAATCATTGGAATCCAGTACTAAAATATTTTTAGCAATCACACTCCAACTGCTGTTGCTCTTTTGGATTGCATTCCTCTTACCTCTAGAAAAAAGGCAGTTATTGAATACCTTTCCTTTCATTGTTAATAGGCACTTTTTCTTTGTGATGAGTCATCCAAAAAGAGACAATTTTGTAGCCCTAGAGAACACAGTGAGTATGTGCACATTGAAGCATCTTGATGGACCACCTCTACCTCAGCATATCTATGCTCATTTGACACATCATATTAACACCACGATTTCAAGGAAATAAACAAAGTAGACTAACAAGAAAGCTAACTTTGATTGGAACCGCACCTTGTAACATCAATGTGCAAACGGAAAGATGAAAAAATCCAAACCATCTCCCTGAAATATCTTTTTCAAACATTGTTTAAGAAACTCCTTAGTAGCACTTGTCTGATTGGGTTAACTCAGGGTTTCAAATGATACCCTTGCAATTGAAAGGTTACTTCTGTTGATGAAAGCACCTATGGGGTATCCTGGGAAAACACATAGGTTATTTGCCCAAAGGAGAATTGATTCCATAATGAAATATGTCCAGGAATAAATCTTCAACCTCAGGTGCTTTTTGGAATCAAATTCTGGTTAACAGTGGTAGGGTGACTTTGAGAGAAAACCATTTCTTAAATTGCTGGGAGGCAAAGGACCTTTGAGCTAATTGATCAAATGCAAATAAACACATGGTACTCATTGAGAACTTTGAAAGCCTCTATATTGAATCAACTTGGTGGATCTGCTTCTCAACACCTTTAAGCTCTTATCATTTAGCACCTTCAAAATTATATTCAGTTGTATTGCACACACTAGTTTAAGAAAGGAGCACTTGGATCTAGAAGCAATGACATCTGAAGCCACCTGGGTCTGTAAGGATGATCAAACTCACAAAATCTCAGGATAATCCATTTCTGAAACATTTTAAGAAAATAATTCTGCTGCACTTTTCTGCTGGAAATGAGCTCCAGAAATAAATCTTAACATTGGATTTTAAACTGATTTTCTATTGCTGGTCAGCAGTTGCACTTCCAGCTTATTCATTCAAATGCAAATGAACACCTTGTCATTGAGAACAGAGTGAGTAGGGGCCTCTAGGTTGAAACATTTGGCTGACCTTGTGCCTCTGCAGGCCTCAAGCAATTTAGAATACTCATTTAAAACACTGCTCATAAGAATACCCAAAGTCATAGAACAATAAAGCTCTTGAAAAAACAAGCATCAGCCACTTGGATCAAAGTTGGGTTAGGGAGAGGAACTGGCTTTCTAAGGAATGATTGAAATTCATTAGAAAAATTGTTTCAGCCATCACTATTCAACTGCAATTGCCCATTTGAAATGTATCTCCAGGGACAACTGGTTCTTAGGCTTTGAATGGAAATCTTTTCTTTACTCACTGGAAAGCACTTGCAGTTTGTGAAAATACATCCTTATACTGTTGAGAACAGGCTGATATCTGTGCAGCTAACTGTCTTAGTCACCCGGATGCAGGCAGTTGTGACTGCACCCTCAATAGCCAATACAGAACAAACAGGACTGCTGGGTCCCTGTGCTTATCAAGGTTGTTGAGATATTTGTCTGAGGAATATACAGCTGCCTAGAAACCTTATCTATCAAGGACAGGGGGGCCTAACCCCGACTCATCTCCTGCATAGTTCACCTCTTCCCTCTTCCCTTCTCCCTCTAGGACCGTTCAGTACTGGCAGGACCCAATGAGAATCAAATAGATTGGCAGGACCCAACCAGAGGAGGACTGATGTTTAGCTGTTCAAATGTTAACCAATAACGTACAGGTCTTTGTGTGTGAATGCTTGGAAATCTCTTAAATAGAGGGCTTTCTTGCCCCTCAGGGCCACTCCCCACTCAGCCATTGCAATGGGCTGAGAGGCTGGTTGCAGTCCAGGCTCAAGCTTGCAATAAAACCTTGTTGTGTGTCTTGCATTATCGTGTGTGCACTTTAACTCTCTGGGTATCAGTCGATATTGGACCCTAACATTTGGGGGCTCGACCGGGATAGACTGGTCTGACTCCAGTCCAGGAGAGACAAATGGCCCACGGTACCGAGGTTTCTAAAGGAAATTTTCCATGGAAGGAGGATTGGCCACCTCCTGGTAGGACGCAAGTCCTGGTAGGATGTAAGTCCTGATTAGAGTTTGGGTGAGAATTCTCATTTGGTGGAAGGAAAGCATTGCAAGAGACCCTCGAGGTTCCACTGTTGAAAGTCATGGGAGACATTCCTGACCACCAGGAGTCATGCTGACATCCTCAGTGGATGCCTTGGGGTGGCTATCAGGTAAGGGTCATTGGTCTGATTCTGGTAGTGTGAATGAGAAGGGCATTGTGTCTGTGAGAGTGGTGTGGTTGACAAGCTGGTAGATGTTGGAGAGTCCTGTGAAAATTTGTTTTACTGTGTGTATTGCCTCACTTGTTCTTTTCAGTCTGCTTGGTCCTTTTCTCCTCATATGGGACAGGCTCAGGTGACTCCTAAGATTTTCTTCCTGAGTCACTTCTCAGAGGCCTGTGCCAGAGGATGGAACTTTGGTGTGGATCACCTAAAGGAGGGTGAGTTTGCTACACTCTGCCCCGCGGACTAGCCAATCTTCACCAAGATCTATGCTGAGCGAGGTAAGTAAGCTTCTATCTCCATGCACCCCACATCTGTTTGAGGTGTGGCTTTCTGTCTCTTCATTTTTGGAGCGTAAAATGGGCTACACAACACTCCCACACATCCACTCCCTCCTGGATGCTCCCATTCCCTTGCTGGTCAGACATAGGAATTCAAACTCTATGATTAAGACCTGGGACAATTAGTATGGAAATGCCCAAGTTCCCTTTGTTCCCATAGTTAGCAGTCACTAGTCTCCCTCTTACTGTTTTTGCACTTAGATGTGCTCACTGTGTTTTCTTTAAGCTGCAAGAGGGAGGCATTTAAAATCAACCCCTGCCATGAGACCCTCCAAGAAAAGGCACGAGAGCTGGCTTGAGTTATGTGCCCCCCCCAGGTCTCCCTCTGTGGAAATTTTTACCGGAGACACCATGTGGGACACATGGCTGTGATGCAATGACTCACAGAAAATCCCCGTGAAGCACCAAAATATATGGGATCCTAAACACCTCTTTGTTTGTCGGAAGATAGGCTCCCTTTGTCCTCCCTCAGGTCCCCTAACTTAGGTGTAGGGAGACTCATTGCAGGCTACTTTACAGTCCTTCTCCTTGTTCCCGAGAGATTTGTTTACTCCAGTCCCCCTAGGCAGAGAGCTCAGCAGCTCCCAGTTTGCAGAGCAGGCTTAAGGTGAAACCGAAAGACAAGAAAATGACCCCCTAGGCCTTCACTTCAAACATTGTAACTCAGGAGGAGGAGACAGACACTAATAATAATCAAGGCCTCCTGCCATCTTCCCCTCCCCCTCTGTACCCTTGGAGTACCCATGGAAGTAAGGAATATGATATAGCAGCTGCATTCCTCAAAAGTAGTGAGAAATAATGTTTCATGATTTTCTGCATTCAAACATAACCTGATTTCTCAACCAGAAAAAAAAGGGTTAAAGGTCGTAGGCAATTTCCCCAGCCTGACCTTGCTGAAGCCTGCATTGGAATGTAAAGGGCAGCAGTCTCAGCAGGAGGGGGGGTGACCTGAGACAGAAAAAAATAAGTTGTCCGTTTTCAACTCCTGGGCTGCTACACAGAAATAACTCATTTTCTAGGATGCTTGTTTTGATTTGTTTTTCTTTAATGCTGTATTTTTGAGCTCACAATTTTGATCCTACATACCTAGGTTAATGATTTTTTTATCAGTTCTATTTTTTAATCCAACTTTAGAGTTATTTTTAAACATCTCTTACATTGCAATGGAGATAAACATTACAAGGCCTTCACTTTTGTGTTATGTGTATATGTTATTGTTTAAGGTTGTATTGTCTATGTATGTATCTGACAAAATTGACATAGATAATAAGCATGCATAAAATTAAAATTTTAAAAATGGATCTAAATACTTTTATTCACATGATTAAAAAGGGTTCAATTTAAATTGGGTAAACTAATAAAAGTAAAATGTCTTTAGAAATAACTTGCAAGTCTCTAGGTGATCAAACTAATGAAATGCTGATGTTAAAAAATGTCTAATATCAATTGTTTCTAGGACTTTTCTTCAACAAGAAAGAGATGGCAAATACTGTTCAGGACACTTGTCTGATATCTTTTTTTTTTTTTTTTCAAAATAAGTAAATTAAATTTAACATGTATGGGACTACAAAAATGTGTTTGTTAGCAACATTTGATTAATTTGCAAAGTTAAAATGCTAATTGTTAAATAGCATTAAGTACTCTTAAGTCCTTAAATTCCATGGAGTATCATACTTAAACATTATTGGTGTTTTCATAGGTTGGTAAATTAAAATTGTTTAAAATTGCTTTGTGTCATTACTAAAAACAAGGTTATAATAGTTATGTCCTAACAGGTGAAACCCCAACCCAGAGGGCGAGGGTTCCATCTGCTCCGTTACCACTTCCCCCTCCTCCCCCTCCAGTTTTGCAAAGCTCCCAGGAGCTCTTAGATTTGGATGTAGAGTTACCGTCTCCCCTCTCACTGTGTTTCAGTTAGAGTACTATAAATAACAGAGTATTTTATATTGTTAAAATGGAGTAATTTGTCTAAATTCTGAAATTTCATAACAGTTGTTTCAGAATGTGAACAAAAAGGGGTCAACAGATAGGAAAGAGAAAATAAAAGGCTCTAGAAATGGAACTATATTTAGTGAAGAATAAAATATTCCTGGATAAGAAAGTGCTTATGTGATGAAATACATGAGGGTCTAAGTAAATGCTAAGTCTGAGTAAGTAAAGGGCAAATGTCAACAAGTTTGTATATAACTAAGTTGGTTACATGTATGTGAGACAATCAGTTAAAGCTGTTTAAGGTTTTTCTTAAAGCCGAATACTACTATACTGATGTAAACCGAAGTTTAATTTATATGTTAAATTGACAAGAATTTCTTAGAGTCACTAATTTACTCTTAACATTATATCTGTTAAGTTTCATTCTTCAGGACAATTAGTCTTGAAAATTGAGGTTTATACAATTATGGTTAAACAACTGTTAGAGTATTGTACTACATTAGAGTCTAAATTTTTCTTTCAAAACTAAATTTTGTTAATATAAAGGTATCAAGGTAATTGTGAAATGGTCACTCTTTGTATATTAAATGTTTTCATATTTACCAGATATACATCTTTAAAGCAGGAAATTTATCAAGCTGCTATTCTCCAGAATAAACTTGTCTGTAATGGTAATTTTAAACTTATAGAGTACATTTTATTGGGGATTTATTTCTATCATTTAATGTTCTATTATGGGACATATTATCAATAAGATATATGTAAAATTTGCTACTTCTTACAGTGAGATAAAAATTTAAATATAAATGTATTTCTAAGAGTTAGTGACACCCTGATTTGTTTAAAGGTTCATATCATAGAACGTGAAAGCATTTCACTACACAAAAGAAAAGTGAAAAGCTCTCTCAGTCTTTCTTTGATTGATTCCTGTTTTGGATATAATGTTAGACTGTGTTAACTAATGTTCATATAGACTCAGGAATCAATATATGTAAACTTCCTAAAATGACACTTAAGAAAGAGTGTAAATGCAATAGTAAAAATGGGACAACAATGACTGAGATTGGGGTCTCTGACCTCAAGACTGTAGCATACCTCGTGCCTGGGAGTGTTCCTGTATAGGAGCACAAGGTGCCTAACTGCTGTAGTAGTACCCTCCCTGGGGAGGCTCTGTACAGGAGTCCTATCAGTTCTGACATTGACCTCAGGCACACAGCTCTTGGGCAGAAAGAAATCATTTTGGTATATAACCAGTGTTTCATCAACTCCCTTCTCTAGTTCCTGCCCACCTGTCAGTAACTTTGGACAGTGGACTTCCTTGAGAGCTACACAGAGCTCCTAACATTGCACTTTGCAGTTGATGTTCTAGTCTCTGTACCTCTCCTGAAAACAAGGAATAACGCTTACATAGTCTTTAACCTAATAAGACGTGTATAAAGATTGCTACCATAACTCTTTAGATCTGCATTTCCATCAGAGAACAGAGCTCCATCTGATCTGAGCTTAATCTTCAAAATCTGTGTTTATAAGCCTTTATTTTCTAATACTCCTTTGTCCCTCACTAAACTTGAAAATTTGGTCATGCTGGTCATGGCAAAAGGGGCAAAAAAAAAATTAGCTTCAGGATTAGAACACTTTACTTAAGGTTTTTGAAGAGCCCTGCCTTAACTGAGATAAGGCTCTGCCTCACCCTGCTGCCTTTTAGAATGGCTCCAAAGTAAGCCAGACTTTAACTCATTTAAAGTTGTATCCAAAAGTTTGATGTTTGTTGTAAAGATTACTGTGATCTCAAACAGTGTATATAATGTAGAACTCAGCCAAAATTCAAGATAGCTATTATACAAACTAAATATATTTTACTCTTGCTAATTTCATTTTGTAAAACTCTTGCCTGTTACTGTTTTGCAGAAGTAGTTGCTTCCAGAGCATACAACCTAGGTAACTTATGATAATAGGCCATCACCTACAAAATAGATAGTATGTGGTAGTACTTTAATAAAAGGGTCAATAACTGTAAAGTTATAAACATTGGAGCTAAAGTCCAGTACTCTTACTTTATGACTGGTCAGACTGACTTGCTGGATGGCTAAGATCAAATTTAGAGATTGAGATTAAATACAGAGGCCAAGAAAAGCCAGTATTTGGGTCTTGCCCTCAGTCAGCCTGAATCCAGGGAACAACAGAACTTCTCTAAGGAGCTTTGCAACTCTGGGTCACACAACCTCCCAATAAGGGAGATTAATGACACCACTGGAGGATAAAACTAATCAGTGCACTGCTGAAGAGGAGGGTCATTGGAAAAGGGAGACATCCCCCATGATTCCAAGGGAAGCCACCTCATCAAGAAGACCCTGTCTAATTAATAACTCTAACTGAGCTAAGGAGCGGCTCTTAAGTTCTGTACGAGTGACCACTGTGGGAACTCAACTGACTCTAACAGGACAGGAACAGGTCATTTTGACCACCTTGATCTTAGACACCTAGCAAAACAGTTATAACCAAAATATAGCCATTCTTGGGCATTTAAAAGAAGTGATAGTTAAATGTAACTGAAGATGTACACTTGTGTTAGCCCACTAAAATTAAGAGTGGAAGATACAAAAGAAAGATTCTTAGGCAAATGTGCCTGATAACTGTCAAGAGAAACTGCCAGATTCAGAAGATTTTAGTCAGTTTAAGGCCTACAGACACAGTTAGGCTTAATCTATGTTTGCTAGTATGATTATCTAGCCCCAAGTAACAGAAGTATAGAGATCTCTACTTAACACAGGCTATACCAATAAATGAATATTTTACAAAAATCAGATGACATTAAGTAGCTTAACTATATTTTCTGGGGACATCAATGACATTAAGAGTTAAATGTTGTGTTTATATTCCTGATAATCTGGACAATGTTAAAGTCCCCAAATAAAGGTCTTGTCCTTTCCAGCCTTTGCTAGGCCTTGTTATGGGAACAACTTCTCAGTTCTTCCACCCCCTGGTGAGGAATTATTGACTTCTGTCTTCTTCATGATATTCATTGTCATGTTCCAGATGCTGCAACATTTACTTCGCACCAATCTCATTTCAGTATTCATGTCTTTTTGTTCTTCTCTCATAGAAGCACCCACCCCAGATGACTTTACAACCTGCTCTTCCCCAACCAGACTTCTAGCTTAGACCCCTTGATTGACC
This sequence comes from Sciurus vulgaris, assembly GCF_902686455.1. Classification (NCBI taxonomy): domain Eukaryota; kingdom Metazoa; phylum Chordata; class Mammalia; order Rodentia; family Sciuridae; genus Sciurus; species Sciurus vulgaris. Next base: position 15,479,412 of record NW_027632956.1, on the reverse strand, counting down.
TGATTTTTAAAAGAACACTCCAAACTGCTTGCCCCACGCTGCCCCTTTCCAGGTCAAAGAGCCAGAACGGTCATCACCCCCTTTCCCTACAGCAGCAAGGAGTACCTAAAATTAGAGGGGGTGGGGAAAATGAAGCCAGAATTGGGGACAGTCAGTTAGTGTAGAAATGGGGGATGGGGTCAAATTGAGGAAGTGAAGGCCATGAAATCCATCTGCCACGGGAAGTTGGAGACTGCCCTTGGTAGAATAAAATGTTAAGGATTTCCTAAGCTCATTGATTACCAAATTTACCTGCCTTTAAAGACTGTAAGCAAGGAGGTCTATGTGCAGACCTGGGAGAAGAATGTTGGTTTTATGCTAATCATTCTGGAGTAGTGAGGGAATCCATGGCTAAGGTCAGAGAGCATTTTGCCAAGAGAAAGTGATAGAGGGAGGCCCACAAAAATTGATTTGAAGCATGGTTCAATAGGTCTCCTTGGCTTGCTACCCTAATCTGTATCCTAGTAGGCCCCTTAGCTCTGCTTTTGCTTATTTTAACTTTTGGCACCTGCATTTTAAATAAGTTAATAGATTTTGTTAAGGACCATGTAAGCACAGTCCAACTAATGGTGCTGAGATAACAATATGAGAGAGTACAGGCCCCAGAAGATGAATATGCGTGACAACCAAATGAGCATGATTCCTCATTATGAACAACTGAAGGGCGGATTGTTGAGAATAGGGTGATATCTGTGCAGCTAACTGTCTTAATCACCAGGATGCAGGCAGTTGTGACTGCGCCCTCAAGAGCCATTACAGGACAAACAGGACTGCTGGGCCCCTGTGCTTATCAAGGTTGTTGAGATATTTGTCTGAGGAATATACAGCTGCCTAGTAACCTTATCTATCAAGAACAGGGGGGCCTAACCCCGACTCATCTCCTGCATAGTTCACCTCTTCCCTCCTCTCTTCTTTCTTTTTTTTTTTCTTTTTTTTTTTATTGTAAACAAATGGGATACATGTTGTTTCTCTGTTTGTACATGGCGTAAAGGCATACCATTTGTGTAATCATAAATTTACATAGAGCAATGTTGTTTGATTCATTCTGTTATTTTTTCCCTTCCCCCCACCCCTCCCACCCCTCTTTACCCTCTATACAGTAGTTCCTTCCTCCATACTTGCCCCCCTCCCTAACCCTAACTCTAACCCTTCCCTCCCCCCCATTATGTGTCATCCTCCACTTATTAGCGATATCATTCGTCCTTTGGCTTTTTGAGATTGGCTTATCTCACTTAGCATGATATTCTCCAATTTCATCCATTTGCCTGCAAATGTCATAATTTTATCATTCTTTATGGCTGAGTAATATTCCATAGTATATATATACCACGGTTTCTTTATCCACTCATCAATTGAAGGGCATCTAGGTTGGTTCCACAGTCTGGCTATTGTGAATTGAGCAGCTATGAACATTGATGTGGTTGTATTTCTGTAGTATGCAGATTTTAAGTCCTTTGGGTATAGGCCAAGGAGTGGGATAGCTGGGTCAAATGGTGGTTCCATTCCAAGTTTTCTAAGGAATCTCCACACTGCTTTCCATAGTGGCTGCACTAATTTGCAGCCCCACCAGCAGTGTATGAGTGTACCTTTCTCCCCACATCCTCGCCAACACCTGTTGTTGCTCGTATTCTTGATAATCGCCATTCTAATTGGGGTGAGATGGAATCTTAGGGTGGTTTTGATTTGCATTTCTCTTATTACTAGAGATGTTGAACATTTTTCCATATGTTTGTTGATTGCTTGTAGATCTTCTTCTGTGAAGTGTCTATTCATTTCCTTAGCCCATTTGTTGACTGGACTATTTGAATTCTTGGAGTAGAGTTTTTTGAGTTCTTTATAGATTCTGGAGATTAGTGCTCTATCTGAAGTATGATTGGCAAAGATATTCTCCCACTCTGTAGGCTCTTTCTTCGCATTGCTGATAGTTTCCTTTGCTGAGAGAAAGCTTTTTAGTTTGAATCTATCCCAGTGGTTGATTCTAGCTTTTATTTCTTGTGCTATGGGAGTCCTGTTAAGGAAGTCTGGTCCTAGACCAACAAGGTGAAGATTTGGACCTAATTTTTCTTCTATAATCTGCAGGGTCTCTGGTCTGATTCCGAGGTCCTTAATCCATTTTGAGTTTAGTTTCGTGCATGGTGAGAGATATGGGTGTAGTTTCATTCTGTTGCATATGGATTTCCAATTCTCCCAGCACCATTTGTTGAAGAGGCTATCTTTTCTCCATTGCATATTTTTGGCCCCTTTGTCTGGTATGAGAAAATTGTATTTATTTGGGTTTGTGTCCGTGTCCTCTATTCTGTACCATTGATCTACCTTTCTATTTTGGTACCAATACCATGCCGTTTTTGTTACTATTGCTTTGTAGTAGAGTTGAAGATCTGGTATTGCAATACCCCCTGTTTCACTCTTCCTGCTAAGGATTGCTTTAGCTATTCTGGGTTTCTTATTCTTCCAGATGAATTTCATAATTGCTTGCTCTATTTCTGTAAGGTACGTCATTGGGATTTTAATTGGAATTGCATTGAATTTGTATAGCACTTTAGGTAGTATGGCCATTTTGACAATATTAATTCTTCCTATCCAAGAACTTGGGAGATCTTTCCATCTTCTAAGGTTTTCTTTAATTTCTTTCTTTAGTATACTGTAGTTCTCATGTAGAGGTCTTTCACCTCTTTTGTGAGATTGATTCTCAAGTATTTTATTTTTTTCGATGCTATCGTGAATGGGGTAGTTTTCATAATTTCTCTTTCTGAGGATTCATCAATTATGTATAAAAATGCATTGGATTTATGAGCATTGATCTTGTATACTGCTACTTTACTGAATTGACTTATGAGTTCTAAAAGTTTTCTGGTGGAATTTCCTGGTTCCTCTAAGTATATAATCATATCATCAGCGAACAGGGATAGTTTGAGTTCTTCTTTTCCTAATTCGTATCCCTTTAATTTCTTTGGTTTGTCTAATTGCTCTGGCCTGAGTCTCAAGAACGATGTTGAATAGAAGTGGTGAAAGAGGGCATCCCTGCCTTGATCCAGTTTTTAGGGGGAATGCTTTCAGTTTTTCACCATTTAGAATGATATTAGCCATGGGCTTAGCATAAATGGCCTTTACAATGTTAAGGAATGTTCCCACTATCCCTATTTTTTCTAGTGTTTTGAGCATGAAGGGGTGCTGTATTTTATCAAATGCTTTTTCTGCATATATTGAAATAATCATGTGATTCTTGACTTTAAGTCTATTAATATGGTGAATTACGTTTATTGATTTCCTGATGTTGAACCAACCTTGCATCCCTGGGATGAAACCCACTTGATCATGGTGCACTATCTTTTTAATATGTTTTTGTATGCGATTTGCTAAAATTTTGTTGAGAATTTTTGCGTTGATGTTCATTAAGGATATTGGTCTGAAATTTTCTTTCCTTGATGAGTCTCTGTCTGGTTTAGGTATCAGTGTGATATTGGCTTCATAGAATGAGTTTGGGAGGGTTCCCTCCTCTTCTATTTTATGGAATACTTTGAGAAGTATTGGAATGAGCTCTTCTTTAAAGATTTTTTAGAACTCGGCTGAGAACCCATCTGGTCCCTGACTTTTCTTTATTGCTAGGCTTTTGATGACCTCTTCTATTTCATTACTTCAAATTGGTCTATTTAAATTGTGTATGTCCTCCTCGTTCCGTTTAGGCAATTCGTATGTCTCTAGAAACCTGTTGATGTCTTCAAGGTTTTCTATTTTGTTGGAGTATAGATTTTCAAAATAGCTTCTAATTATGTTTGGTACTTCATTCGTGTTGTTGTGATATTTCCTTGTTCATTCCGAATTTTAATGATTTGTGTTTTCTCTCGTCTTCCCTTTGTTAGTGTGGCTAAAGGTTTATCAATTTTGTTTATTTTTTCAAAGAACCAACTATTTATTTTGTCAATTTTTTGTATTGTTTCTTTTGTTTCAATTTTGTTGATTCCAGCTCTGAGTTTAACTATTTCCTGTCTTCTACTACTTTTGGTGCTGTTCTGTTCTTCTTTTTCTAGGGCTTTGAGCTGTAGTGTTAGGTCATTTCTTTGTTGAGTTTTACTTCTTTTATTAAATGTGCTCCATGAAATAAATTTCCCTCTATGTACTGCTTTCATAGTGTCCCAGATATTTTCATATGATGTGTCTTTGTTCTCATTTACCTCTAAGAATTTTTAAATTTCCTTCCTAATATCTTCTGTTGTCCATTCATCATGTAATATCATATTGTTTACTCTCCAGATGTTGGAATAGTTTCTGTTTTTTACTCTTTCATTTATTTCTAACTTCATTTCATTATGATCTGATAGAATACAATGTAGTGTCTCTATCTTCTTGTATTTGCTAACATTAGCTTTGTGGCATAATATATGGTCTATTTTAGAGAAGGATCCATGTGCTGCTGAGAAGAAAGTGTATTCACTCTTGGTTAGATGGAATATTCTATAAATGTCCGTTATGTCTAAATTATTGATTGTGTTGTTGAGATCTATGGTTTCTTTGCTCAATTTTTGTCTGGAAGATCTGTCCAGTGGTGAGAGCGGCGTGTTAAAATCACCTAGTATTATTGTGTTGTGGTCTATTTGGTTTCTGAAATTGAGAAGGATTTGTTTGACATACATAGATGAGCCACTGTTTGGGGCATAGATGTTTATGATCGTTATATCTTGCTGATTTATGCTTCCCTTAAGCAGTATGAAATGACCTTCTTTATCCCTTCTGACTAACTTTGGCTTGAAGTCCACATTATCGGAAATGAGGATGGATACTCCAGCTTTTTTGCTGAGTCCATGTGCATGGTATGTTTTTCCCCATCCTTTCACCTTTAATCTATGGGTATCTTTTTCTATGAGGTGAGTCTCTTGCAGGCAGCATATTGTTGGATCTTTCTTTTTAATCCAGTCTGCCAGTCTATGTGTTTTGATTGATGAATTCAGGCCATTAACATTCAGGGTTATTATAGAGAAATGATTTGGTTTCCCGGTCATTTGGTTCATTTTTAAAATTTTGTTTATTTATTTGTTTGACACAACTTGTTTCCTCCTTTATTTGACAATTCCTTTAGGATAATTCCTCCCTTTGCTGATTTGCTTCTTTGTTTTTCATCTCTTCCTCATGGAATATTTTGTTGAGAATGTTCTGTAATGCTGGCTTTCTTTTTGTAAATTCTTTTAGCTTTTGTTTATCATGGAAGGATTTTATTTCATCGTCAAATTTGAAGGTAAGTTTTGCTGGGTATAAGATTCTTGGTTGGCATTCATTTTCTTTCAGGGCTTGAAAAATGTTGTTCCAGGACCTTCTAGCTTTTAGGGTCTGGATTGAAAAATCTGCTGATATGCGTATTGGTTTCCCCCTGAATGTAATTTGGTTCTTTTCTCTCACAGCCTTTAAAATTCTGTCTTTATTTTGTATGTTAGGTATTTTCATTATAATGTGCCTTGGTGTGGGTCTGTTGTAATTTTGTGTATTTGGAGTCCTGTAAGCCTCTTGAACTTGATTTTCCATTTCATTCTTCAGATTTGGGAAATTTTCTGATATTATTTCATTGAATAGGTTGTTCATTCCTTTGGCTTGTTTCTCTAGGCCTTCCTCAATCCCAATAATTCTTATATTTGGCCTTTTCATGATATCCCATAGTTCTTGTAGATTCTGTTCTTGATTTCTTACCATCTTCTCTGTTTGTTCAACTTTGTTTTCAAGGTTAAATATTTTGTCTTCAATGTCTGAGGTTCTGTCTTCCAGGTGTTCTATCCTATTGGATATGCTTTCTATGGAGTTCTTAATTTGGTTTATTGTTTCCTTCATGTCAAGGATTTCTGTTTGGTTTTTTTTCAATATCTCTAACTCTTTATTGAAATGATCTTTTGCTTCCTGTATTTGCTCTTTTAACTGTCGATTGGTGCGATCATTCAATGCTTGCATTTGCTCTTTCATCTCATCGTTTGCTTCTCTGATCATTTTAATTATGTACATTCTGAACTCCTTTTCTGTCATTTCTTCTGCCATGCTGTCATTGGGTTTTATTGATGTAACATCTAGATTTGTTTGCAGCATTTTCTTTCCTTGTTTTCTCATATTGTTCAGATATCAGTGGACCGCTGACATATTGCAGATTTCCTCTGTTGATTTACAATGTCCCTGAAGATTTCTATATATATCCCCTCTTAGCCTTCAGTAGGCTGAAGTCTTGGAGGAAGTTGATAATGCGGTGCTCCACAAGGAAGCTGCCTCTCTAGGAGTGGTGGCCTTCAGGTGGGGTATATTCCCTGCTAGTGGGCAGAGGTGCCTCCACTTGTTGACCAATGGTCATCCAAAGGGGACCTAGGCTGTGGGCTGAGGCAAGGCCTGTTTGGGCCTGTGTCTCTGGTTTTACCGTCCTTGTGGGGAAACCTCACCAGGCAGGGAAGACTCACCCAGTGGGGAGGTCTCGCTGGTCAGTTTCCTCCTAGAGGTTCCCCTCAATTTACAGCTACTGCCTGGGACGGGCTGCCTTCCTCTGCAAAGTTTCCAGGGGCCCGGCCCTACCTCCTGGGCCTGGGAGCCTCACCCTTCGCAGATGAATCTCCTTAGGCTGCCCCTCCTCAGAGAATTTGCCCACAGGCCTGGATCCTTCGCTCCGCCCTAAGCCTGTCTCTGTGCGGCTCTTCCACCCAGAAGCCTCCTAGATCCTGGGACCCTGTTCTGCACCTAATCGCCTGGCTGCGTGGCCCCTCCTCTGAGCAGCCACCTGTGGCCCCGAACAATCGCTCTGAGTCCCAGAGACCCACCACAGGCCTCTTCCTCCAGACAGCCGCCCAGTATGCCGGTGCGGTCACTAGGAGTCCAAGAAACTCACTTCGTGCCTCCTCCTCCCACCAACCACCCGTAGCCCGGGGCAATCAATCACTCCGAGTCGAAGTGACCCTCCCCGTTTCTCCTCCTTCTCCAGATAACCCCCCGGGTGTTCAGGAGCAGTCCCTCTGAGTGGCTCTGAATCCACGTGACCCGCTGCACGGGTCCTCTGGGCACCGCCCGGAGCTCTGGTGCGGCCCCTCAAGACCAAGCGTCCCACCACGCTTCTCCTCCAGGCAGCCCCCCTGTGTTCAGGAGCTGTCACTTTAAGACCAAACAACTCACCACTCGCCTTCTCCTCTGAGCAGCCGCCTGGAGCGCTAATGCAGTCACTGCGAGTCCAAAGGACCCGCCACGCTCCTTCTCCTCCTTCTCCTACTCCTCCGGGCAGGCCCCAGGGTTCAGAAGTGGTCAGAGTCCAAACAGCTCGCCACGCAGCCCCTTCTCTGGCAACCTCCTGTAGCTCCCGTGTAGTCACCCGAATCCAAGCGGCCGCTCCTCTTCCTCCTGTCCTCAGGGCAGGCCCCGGTGTTCAGAAGCGTCATTCTGATTCCAAACAGCTCGCCGCGCAGCTTCTCCTCTGGCAACCGCCTGCAGCTCTGGTGCAGTCTCTCCGAATCCAAGTGGCCACGCTCCTCTCCTCCTCCTCAGGGCAGGCCCCGGTGTCCTGAGTCCACACAGTTCTCCCCGCCACTCCTCCCCCGGGCAGCCGCCGGAGCCCCAGTGGCTGCTCCGAGTCCCAGCGCTGTGCCGAGAGGCCTCCTCTACGGCGCTCCCAGCTATCCGAGTTCACTGCTTCAGCGGGGGGAGGGGCGTCTCGCCGGCAGTTCTACTTCACAAAGTTTCCTGCATTCCGGGACCCCCGTCCCATCCGGGATGCCCCCCCAGGGGGTGAGAGTCACCCGGCTACTTTGAGTTGGTCCCAAGCGTCCCAATATCTCCTCTCTTGAATCCTGAGTCCTGGAGCAACACGAAATGCAGCCACCCTCTAGGCCGCCATCTTGAAAACCCTCTCTTCTTTCTCTAGGACCGTTCAGTTCTGGCGGGACCCAATGAGAATCAAATAGATTGGTGGGACCCAACCAGAGGAGGACTAATGTTTAACTGTTCAAATGTTAACCCATAATGTATAGGTCTTTGTGTGTGAATGCTTGGATAGCTCCTAAATAGAGGGCTTGCTCCTCGGGATCGCTCCCCACTCAGCCACTTCAATGGTCTGAGAGGCTGGTTGCAGTCCAGGCTCAAGCTTGCAATAAAACCTTGTTGTGTGTCTTGCATTACCCTGTGTGCACTTTGACTCTCTGGGGATCAGTTGATATCGGGGACCAGTCAATATTGGACCCTACAATACAAAATATCACATACTCCTAAAGAACACTTTGATTGTGTAGGTTGAAGCAATGTGCTAGAGTTGCTCCTCCTCAGGAATTCTGTGCTATTTTGAGACAGCACTTTCAAACTTATTTCCATGCAAATACACAAAGTAGATGAGCAAGAAATCTTCCCTTGACAGGATCCCCATGTTCTGGGAGGAAAGAGGGACTGTAAGAATGACCAAATCCAAAGATCTTCTTGAAATCCATTAGAGAAACATTTTTAAGCAATTCTATGACACAAGTTATTTATTTATTTATTTTTTACTGGGAGTGAATTCCCTGTTTCAAATAATACAATTTGAATTTTTTTTTTTGTAGCTTGAAAGAATGTGTTAACTGGGAAGATGCTAGAATCTTTTCCTCCAGGAGGGTATGAAATCCAGTAGTGATACATTTTCAGCAATCACTCTTCAACTGTTGTTGCCCTTTTGGAATACAAGGATGATTAACCGATGTAGGATGACTTTGAATGGAAACAATTTTGAAGTTTCTGGGAAGCAATTAAGCTTTGTACTCATTAATTCAAATGGAAAACACAAGATAATCATTGAGTACAGTGAGTTTCTCTAACTTGGATCTTTGTAGCATTTGTAAGCTCTTGCAGCCAGCACCTTCAATTATCAATTCAGTCTTATTACACAAAGTAGTCAAACAAGAAAGCACTTGTATTTAGGAGCACTTATATGTGGCCTCCAATTGGGAGTATAAGAGGATCAAATTCTCAAAGTGACATTGAAATACACTTGTGAAACAATTTAGGAAAACTCTTCCACTGCAATTTTCAGTTGGGAATGTGCTTCCAATTTCAGTGATACCACCTGAATTTAAACTGTTTTTTTAGACTGCTGGAAAGTACTTACATTTCCTGCTTATTCAATCAAATTCAAGTCAACTTATTCTCATTGAGAACAGAGTGAGCAACTGAAAGTTGTAGCTTTTTGCTGATCTTGCTCCTCTGCAAAACCCTCTTAGATTTTCTAAGATCTTTTAGTCTATATATCCACCAGTGTTCATGAAGAGTACACATACTACCTGAAGAAGATAGATCTTAAAGCCCAAAGCACTAACACCTGATTAAATTGTTATCATGAAGAACATCTATTCCACAAATAGTCATTGGAATCCATTCTTGTATCATTTTTAGAAATCACACTAACATTTCAACATTATAGAAATCACACTAACATTTTGATATTTTGGAATATACTGCTTCATACTACTGGTTCCAAGGTAGTGATGGGATACCATTGAATACTTTCATGTTAAGCACTATTTTATTGTTTCTATTTATCTAAATACAAACTATCATATATTCAGAGAACACTTTTCATTGAATGAATATTTTGGAACTCTTCCAAAATATCAGACCATCAAATCTATTTAGAGACATTATATTTAAACAACAGTTCTCTGCTTCTACACAAACTAGGGTAAAAAAAAGTTCTCCTGTAGAAAGGCCCCATTCTCTGGGTGAAAATTCTGACTGAAAGGATGATCAAATATTCAGATCTCTCTTGAAATCCCTTTTTAAATTCTTTTTAAAAAAGAAATAGTGGTATATGTATACCATGGAATATTACTCATCCATAAAGAATAACAAAATTATGACATTTGCAGGCAAATGGATGAAATTGGAGAATATCATGTTAAGTGAGATAAGCCAATCTCAAAAAAACAAAGGATGAATGATCTTGCTGATAAGTGGATGATGACACATAATATGGGTGGGTGGGGGCAAGAATGGAGGAAGGAGGGAGTGTATAGAGGGAAAAGAAGGGTGGAGGAGTAGAGGGAAGGAAAAATAACAGAATGAATCAAACACCATTACCCTATGGAAATATATGATTACACAAATGGTATGCCTTTTCTCCATGTAGAGAGAAGCAACATGTATCCCATTTGTTTACAATAAAAATAAATTTTAAAAAGAAACTCATTAATAGCAATTGTTTGGTGGTAATTATCTTTGTATTTCAAATGATGCACTTTGAATTGAATGGTTTCTTCTACTGCTGGGAAGGACCTATGAGGTAAAGTGGGAACATGCATAGGACCTGTTCCCCAAAGAGTCATTTGAGTGCAGTACTCAAATATTTTCAGCAATCATGCTTGAACTGCAGTTGCTCTTTTAGAATGCATTCCACTTACCACTGGAACAAAGGCAGTGGTTGGATACCTTTCATTCCTTTATGTTAGGCACTTTTTCTTTGTGATGAGTCATCCAAATACAAACAATTATACACTCCTAGAGAACACAGTACATGTACATTAAAGGATCTTGCTGGAATTCCTCCAAATAAGCACGTCTATACTAACTTGACACATCACTTTAAAACAATATTTCCATGATATGAAAAAACTGAAGTAAAAAAAAAAAAAGCTAAAATAGATTGGAGATGTAACTTCTATCATAACCGTGGGACAATAAAGATGATAAAATCAACAAGATCTCCTTGAAACCCATTTTTGAAACATTGTTTATAAAACTCTTTAGGAGCAATTGTATGCTTGGGACTAACTCTGGGTTTCAAATTACGCACTTGGATTGAAAGGATTCTTTTGCTGGTGAAAAGCACCTAAAAAAAGCATACTCTAGTAGGAGTTGAGCCAAGGATCTCTCACATGCTAGAGAAGCATTCTACCACTAAAGCTATATCCCCATCTTGCATAGTCTCATTTTTGTGTGAGGTGTGGGGATGACTGGGGGCTAAACCCAGGGCTTTGTCCATGTGAGACAAGCACTCTACCAACTGAAATATACCCGAACCAATGCATAGTTCTGTTAGGGTCCAATATCAACCAATCCCCAGAGAGTCAACGCTCAAAGTGCACACACAGTAATGCAAGACACACAACAGGGTTTTATTGCAAGCTCAATCATGGACCACAACCAGCCTCCCAGACCACTACAATGGCTGAGTGGAGAGCGGCCCAGAGGGGTGAGAAAGCACTCTATTTAAGGGATTTTCAAGCATTCACACACAAAGACCTGTACATAATTGGTTAACATTTGAACAGCTAAACATTCATCCTCTTTTGATTTGGTCCCACCACTGAATCTGAATCTCATTGGGTCCCACAAAAACTGAACAATCCTGGAGGAAGAAGGGAAGAGAAAAGGGTTGAACTATGCAGGAGATGAGTTGGGGCTAGGACCCCCTGTCCTTGATAAGAATTCCAGGCAGTTGCACATTCCTCACATAGATATCTCTTAACAGCCTTTATAAGCCTGGGGGCCCAGCACATCCTGTATGTCCTGTATTGACTCTTGAGGGTGTTGCTGCAGCTGCCACCATCCTGGTGATTAAGATCTTCTCTTAGTGTTTGCGTGCCCTTTCCTGGGGGGAGCTTTACAGGCCAGTTCACAAAATAGCTTGTTTATACAAGATGGCTGCCCAGATGTCACTCTATTCTCAACATTCCTCCCTTCAGTTGTTCATAATGAGGAATCATGTTCTTTCAGGCATCATGCATATTCATTCTCTGGGGCTGGTATTCTCTTGTATTGTTGCCTTAGCACCATAAGTTGGACCATGCTTACATGGTTCTTAACAAAACTATTAACTTATTTAAAATGCAGGGGCTAAAAGTTAAAATAAGCAAAAGCAGAGCTAAGGGGGCTACTAGGATAGATATTAGGGTAGCAAGCCAAGGGGACCAATTGAACCATGCTTCAAATAAATTTTAGTGAGCCTCTCTCTCTCACTTTCTCTTGGTGAGACCCTCTCTGACCTTAGCCATGGATTTCCTCACTACTCCAGAATGGTCAGCATAAAAACAGCATTCCTCTCCCAGGGCTGCACATAGACCTCCTTATTGAAGGAAGAGTAGGTCTAGCCCTCTCCTTCCTTCCTACATGACTAGGCCTGGTTTTGCAGGTGAGTTGTAAAAAGTGAGAAGCGATTGTGTTAGGGGAAGGGCCAAAGCAATTCATCCAGGCCAAGGCTCAGAGGGCATTAATTCACAGTTCGTTGCTTATAGTCTTTGATAAAGGCAGGTAAATTTGGTAATCAATGAGCTTAGGAGATCCTTAACATTCCATTCTCCCAAGGGCAGTCTCCAACTCCCAGAGGCAGATGGCTTTCATGGCCTTCATTTCCTCAATTTGACCCAATTCCCTATTTCTACACTAACTGCCTGTCCTTAATTCTGGATTCCTTTCCTACTTTTCTTTAGGAACTCCTTACTGCTGTAAGATATGGGGGTGGCAATTGCTCTGGCTGTTTTGAAGCCAGAAGGGGGAAGCATGGGGCAAGAAGTTTGTAGTTCTCTTTTAAAAATTGGGTCAATCAAGGGGTCCGAGGTAGAAGTCTGTTTGGGGGAGAACAGGTTGTAAAGGCATCTGGGGGTGGGTGTTTCTATGAGAGAAGAACAAAAAGACATGAGTACTGAAATGAGATTAGTACAAAGTAAATGTTGCATCATCTGGAACATGCCAATGAATATCATGAAGATGACAGAAGTCAATCTCTTACCAGGAGGTGGAAGAACTGAGAAATTGTTCCCATAACAAGGCCTAACAAAGGCTGGAGTGGACAAGGCCTTTATTTGGGGACTTTAACATTGTCCAGGTTATCAGGAATGTAAAAACATTTACCTCTTAATGTCACTGATGTCTCCAGAAAATACAGTTAAGCTACTTAATGTCATCTGATTTTTGTAAAATATCCCTTTATTGGTATAGCCTGTGTTAAGTAAAGAATTGTATACTTCTGTTACTTAGGGCTAGATAATCATACTAGCAGCAAACAAAAATTAAGCCTTCCTGTGTAAACTGACTAAAAATTTCTGACTGGCAGTTTCTCTAGATAGTTATCAGGCACATTTGCCTAAGAATTTTTCATTTGTAGCCACTAGTCTTTATTCTAGTGGGCTAACACAAGTGTACATCTTCAGTTACATTTAACTATTATTTCTTTTAAATGCCCAAGAATGGCTATATTTTGGTTTTAACTGTTTTGCCAGGTATCTAAGATCAAGCTGGTCAAATTGACCTGTTCCTGTCTTGTTAAAGAGTCAGCTGAGTTTCCACCGGGTTCACTGGTAGAGAACTCAAGAGCACATTAGTGTCATTTGTTAGGCAGGGTATCTGTGATGAGGTGGCTTCCCTTGGAAGCATTAGAAATGCTTATTAGAAATGAATCCCTTTTTCCATGGCCCTCCTCTGCAACAGGTGCATTGATTGGCTTTTCATCCTCTAGTGGCTTCATTAATCTCCCTGATCGGGAGGTCACATGACCCAGACTTGCAAACCTCCTTAGAGAAGTTCTCTTGTTCCCTGGATTCAGGCTGACTGAGGGAAAGATCCAAATACTGGTCTGTCTTGGCCTCTGTATTTAATCTCAGTCTCAAAGTTTAATCTTAACCATCTAGCAAGCCAGTCTCACCAGTCATAAAGTAAGAGTATTGGACTTTAACTTCAATGTTTATAACTGTACAGTTATTTACCTTTTATTTAACTGGATTCTGTATTAGTATAGGAAGTTACCACTATCTGTTCTATAGGTAATGGCTTATTATCACAAGTTACCTAGGTTGTGTGTTCTTGAAACAACTACTTCTGCAAAACAGTAACAGGTAACAGTTTGACAAAATGAAATTAGCAAGAGTAAAAATATATTTGGCTTGTGTAATAGTTATCTTAAATTTTGGCTGAGTTATACATTATATCCCCTGTTTGAGATCACAGTAATTTTACAACAAAAACCAATCTTTTGAATATAACTTTAAAGAAGCTGTATTCTGGCTTACTTTGGAGTCACTCTTAACATGCAGTAAGGTGGGAGGCACAGCCTTATCTCAGGTAAGGTGTGGCTCTTTACAAATCTTAAGTGAAGTGTTCTAATTCTGATGCTGATATTTACTTCTTACTTAAATATAATTAAGTAGTTTACATATACTGTTTCCTGAGTCTATATAAACTTTATAATTAACACAATTTAACATTGTATCTAAAACATGAATCAAAGAAAGGCTGAGAGAGCTTTTAACTTTCCTTTTGTGTAATAAAGTGGCAAAATGTTTTCATGTTTCACAAAATTAACCTTTAAACAAGTCAGGCTCTAACTTTTATAAATACATTTATATTTGAAATTCTTTATCTCAGTGTAAAAAGTAACAAATTTTACATATACCCTATTGATAACAGGTCCTATAACAGAAAATTAAATGATAGAAATAAATCCCCAATATAATTTACTCTTTTTAAGTTTAAAATTACCACAACAGACAAGTTTAATCTGGAGAATAGCAGCTTGATAAATTCCCTGCTTTAAAAACTTTTATATCTGGAAAATATTAACACATTTAATGTACAAGAGTGACCATTTCAAAATTACCTTGACACTTTTATATTACCAAATTTAGTTTATAAAGGAAAAATGTAGACTCTTTAAAGTACAATACTGTAACAGTTGTTTAACCATAATTGTATACACCCCAATTTTTAAGACTAATTGTTCTAAAGAATAAAACTTGACAGACACAAAGTTAAGAGTAAATTAGTGTTTCTAAAAAAACCTTGTTATTTTACCATATAGATTAAACTTTGGTTTCTATCAGAATATTAGTATTTCACCTTAGGAAAAACCTTAAATAGGTTTAATTGTCTCACATAAATACAACAAACTTAGTTACATGCAAACTTGTTGAAATTTGCCCTTTACTTACACAGATTTTCTTAGCACTTACTTAGACCCTCATGTATTTCATCATGTAAAGACTTTCTTACCCAGAAAGATTTTGTTCTTCACTAAATAATTTCCATATCTAGAACCTCTTTTTTTCTCTTTCCTATCTGTTGACCCCTTTTGTTCACATTCTGAAACAACTTTTAAGAAATTTCTGAATTTAGATAAATTTCTCCATTTTAAAAAGATTTAATATTTTGTTATTTATAGTACTCTAATTGAAATACAGTTGAAACTTTTGGATCTCTTTTTATATAGAATTGTACCTGTTAGGACATAACTCTTAGAAACCTTGTTTTAATTTAGTGATGACACAAAGTAATTTCAAATCCTTTTATTTACCAACCTATGAAAATACCAATAATGTTACCCCATGTATGTAAGTATGTTACCCCATGGAATTTAAGGAGTTGAAAATACTCCATGTTATTTAATGATTAGCATGTTAACTTTGTAAATTAATCAGATATCTCTACAAACATGAATAATCCCTTGTTAACTCTAATTCACTTATTTTTGTAAAAACCAAGATATCAGACAAATGTCCTGAACAGTATTTGCCATCTCTCCCTGTTGAAGAAAATTCCTAAAAACAATTAATTTAGACATTTTATTAACATCAACATTTTATTAGTTTGACCATCTAGAGATTGTGAATTAGTTTTGAAGATATTTTACTTTTATTAGTTTATCCAATTTAAATTGAACCTTTTAAAATCACGTGAATAAAAGTATCTGGATTCATTTTTAAAATTTTAATTTTAGTAGCACTCAATTTTGATATAGACAAAACATGATGTCAGACAGCACGACATACAAATAACACAAAATCAAAGGTCTTGTAACTTTATAGGTGACTCTCCATTGCAATGTAACAGATGTTCAAAAACTCTAGTTGAATAAAAAACTAGAACTGATCAAAAAGTCATGAGCTCAAAAAAAAATCAATTAAAAAACAAGAGTTCTGGTAAAATGATATGGCCATTAATTACTTTAGTAAAGTATCATAAAATTTACTTTTGCTGAAGTTCGGGTAAGACTCTTTTTGCTTTTTTTTTTTTCTTGGGTTTGAGACTTGTCTTCTAATGAGCCTTTAGGCTTCCTCAATTTACATTTTAATGTAAGCTTTGACTGAGATCTGGAAGGAGCTGAACTAACATGTTTTAGCAGAAACTTTGTGCCTAGGGAATTTTAGCCATTTCTATCTGGACAGGCTTGAATGTCAAAGAAAATTATGAGACCTTATTTTCCATTACTTTTGAGAATGAATCTACTATGCTAAGCTCCTCACTGAGATATTTCATTGGTTATTGACATGCCTATGGCTGCCTATCCAGAATTTATTTTCCCCTCAGTGACAAATAGGTTAAATCTTGCTCCATAGGTAAGCTGAGGAGAGGAACTTGAGGTAAGGCCCCTTTTTGATATTCCTGGGACAGAATATTGTCCTATGGTGGCTATTTCCTGTAGTATTGAACCTGTTGATGATATAACTATGCTTTATTTTTGAGATCTTATTATTCCTATCAGCTAAGAAGTTTAGGAGCTCTGTAATGGCCTTTTGATATTCCTCCTGGGTGGAGGCACATAAAGGACATCCTTTACTTACTGGAGAACAATCACAGATGTTTTATCTCTGAATGTTAAGTCCTTAGTTAAGGTTTGTCCAGAACAGGTGAGGGCCATCTAAATCCTGAGTCAAGTGTCTATGTTAGTTGAGATACAGTATCTTGTTTCTCAAAGGCAAACAGAAATTGCTATTCAGTGTCTAGCATAAACAGGAAAATTCATCATTTAAATCTAACTTAGTAAACCAAGCAGCAGTTGGAATCCAAGATAAAAGTGTATGGATTAAGAACTACAAGGTGGGGGAAATTACTGCTTCATTATTCTAAGGTTTTGGACTAGGCAATTTGCTTTTTAACTCCTAAAATGGGTGAATTGCATGGACTATTGCAAGGCATTATAATTTTCTGTCATTTTGAATGATCTTTAATAAGTCCTTTTTGTTGTCTTTATGCTACCTTTTCTTTCTTTTTGATCTCTATTAAAAAATGGAATATGCAAGCTGGAGAAGATCATCTAAGGATGCCAATTTTTGTAATTTCCTCTAAATGTTTCCCACTTAAGATGGTCTCTGAATCCCAGTCAGGATGGTTTCTGGGAACTGCCTGTGCTCTAGATGGTTAATAGAATAATTTTCCAGGTGAAGTCAAATACCTGGCATAAGTTTTGAAACATCTCAATATTTATTAAAATCCTCCAAAAGCCTCCCTAAATATTTTGTCTGTCTTATGTTGGAAGGGTCCCTCGATTTTCCTCCCTTAGATTCCTCAAGGCTTTCTCCTCTCATGGTAGAGATTATTGATGTCAAGCATGGTAACATATGAAAGGCACTTTTCTTGATCATTTGCAATTTAGCAGTATGCAGGCTAGTGGTGAACCTGGCAATACTGTTGAGAGAGAAGTTCCCTTCTAAGTTAGAAGTATTAGGGATGTCTCCCTAACTTTGAGTTTCCTTATGGTCCAGAAAAACCTGTCTCTCACTACATGGCTTTGCCAAAGTTATTTCTGGCCTTCCTTGGCAATGTGCTAAGGTCCTAGTTTGCCCTGTGCTAGAGACACTGGGAGGATTCAGACTGAAGGGCATTACTGCTTTCCTCCCTGCAACTAAAAACTCTGAATTATGAAAACAATGACAAAAGTAAAAAGTGTGCCTTTTGCCTATCTTTTTGCCCTGTAGACTAAAGGAATCTCCGGAGGGTGAGGGGACATCTGTTGGTTGTTAAGTGTATAACGCCCTTTGCTTGGAGGGTCTCACGGGAGGGGTTGATTTTAAATGCCTCCCTCTTGCAGCATAAAGAATGAGCACATTTAAGCACAGGAACAGTAATGGAGAGACTCTAGATATCTAGACTAGTGAAGGCTAACTATGCACAGGGAACCTGGGCAATTTTCATACTAATCATCTCAGGCCTTAATCCTACAGTTTGAATTCCTAATGTCTGGACTGCAAGGGAAGGGGAACATCGAGGAGGGAGTGCATGTGCAGGAGTGTTGTGCACTGTATGGCCCATACAGAGGCAAAGGTAATTGGCAAAGGCACTCCCTCAGTACTATTCATCTACCAATCACCCTGGATACCCCTCAGGGCAGTTGGGAGGGGGAGTCCAGAGAAGGAACCTTTGGGGTTCGCCCAAGAGTAGCCCAGGCCAGAAAACCCCAAAACTGTTCAAAACTTTCCTCCTCCTTCACACATTCTGGGTAGATCAGTAATAAGGACACAGTGTACTGGCGGCAATTGCGCTCCAGGCCTAGACAGAAAAGTAGAAAACAGCTTTGTCAGAGTCCAACATGCCTACAGAGCAGGTGATTCGAACTTGCCTAGGCCGGAAATCTCTCACCCTAGTATTGAAGAATGGCGACTGCACTAACTGCATTTAAATAGCCAATGGGTGCCCATTTTGCCCTCCAAATATAAAGAGACAGAAAGATGCACCTCAAACAGATGTGGGGTGTGTGGAGTGAGAAGCTTACTTACCTCGGCGTAAGTCTTGGTGGGACCTCCAAATCTGATACCGCCGTTTAATGGTGATGAGTTCTGCTTTTTCTAATGTTGAAGATTGAACACTAGAGAAGCACGCCAAGGCAAGCATATCAAGCAGGTTTTATTTAATGGTAATAATACAGACTTCTCCCAGCAGGAAGAAGGGGGCCATGGCTGATGTTCTAAAGTCTCAAGAAGTGAGTGCACCCTACATCATATATAGGTGAAAGTCTCTTTTGATCACCAGTTCTCTTCCCCCAATCTCTCCTTCCTAGCTAGGTGACTAGGCCTGGTTTTGCATAAAGTGAAAAGCCATGGGCAGGGGGAGGGCAAGGTGATTCAGGCAGATAAGGGCCCAGGGGCATTAATTAACAGCCCCATGCTTGCAGTCCTTGATAAAGGCAGATAAATTTGGTAATCAATGGGCACTGGAGATCCTTGACATTCCATTCTTCCAGGAACAAACTCCAACTTCCAGAGGCTGATGGCTTCATGTCTTCATTTCCTTAATTTGACCCGATCCCCTATTTCTACACTAACTACCGCTCCTTAATTCTGGCTTCAATTGTAACCCTGGGAATCCAGTTATAGTGGGAGTAGGTGGTAAATTCCCCATTTCTCCTGAATGCTATCAACACTAACATGGATTCAGCCCCAAATCCTATTTTTCATCAAGTCATAAGTAAGCCAATGCAAAGTAAAACTGACTAGAAAAATCAGGGCCAGGGGCGGCTGTCTTTTGCCTTCACATGTTGGTTTTCCAGTAGACCTTGTGTTTCACAAGAAAAGTGCTCAGATGTGGAAGTCCCCTTCATTGCACAGTGGGATTGTGTCCATATAGTCTTGATAATGGCAAGAGCCAGGGAGGTGTCATTTTGAATATCCTGCCACTGAAACCTGGTACACATTGCCTATCTGGAGAAGTTGTTGGGAAAAGATGGGTATAGCATACTTATGTATGAGATGTAACATCTGAACTAATGAGAGTTGATAGATGTGAAGGAACACATACCCTTAAGCACTGCAGGGGACTGGGGATTCAGTACTCCCTTTGAGTGCATCTCTAGGCCAAAAGGTGTCACTGGAAATTGCTTGCAGGTGAAATTAGTAGATCTTGGACAGTGTTATTTTGCAGAATAACACAGGAGAACCAAGAAATAGTTTGAGAGGATGGAAAAACCCTCAGAAGGGTTTTTTCTTGTGTTTCACAGCCCCCAGTCCCATGGTGCTGTGAATTCGAACTGTAAGGCCCCCAAAAAGGAAACCCCAACTCTGTCCCATGGATCGACGGCAACCCCAATCAACCGCAGGAGGCGTCACTTGATGCAAACCGCAAGAGGTGTTTATTCCAGTGCGCTGGGACCCAACTCGAGGAGTCAAGTCCCTAGCAGAAAATCTTGTAGGTTTATAAAGGCAGAAACCACACATTGGGAGGGGTCGCACATGAAAGGGAAAAGGGGAACAAAGCTGCTGGGAAATTCCAAAGGGGGTCTGGGTTTGCTGATAACATACAACATGTTTTACAATGTTTTACAACAGGGCATAGATTCTGGTCAATAGTTTCTGGTAATCCTACTGTTTGAGCACTATCTGGCTATCTGGCTCAATTTTCCCTTTTACTCCCTGTTTGGGGCTTATTCCTGGAACAGCTTTAAGGGCTTTGTTCCCTTCACTGGGAGGGAGACCTTAGGGAGTTGAGATAAAACAGACAGCTTAAAAAAATGTCCATTCTCTCATTTCCCCATTTTCTTTTCTGGTAAGTTCTAATCATGGAACTTCTGTCTCTATGTACTCTTCTCCAAAGCTATTTCCTTGGTGGAGGGACTGGTATTGTTGCCTGAGCATTAGTACCTGTACAGCACTTACTCTTTCCCTGATGAAGGTGACTAGGCGATTTCAGGCAGGCAAGAGCCGAGGGGGCGGGCCACCAATTAGCAGCCCCTTGTTTGCAGTCCTTGATAAACAGTCCTTGATAAAGGCAGGTAAATTTGGTAATCAATGGCCTCTGGAGATCCTTGATATTCCATTCTTCCAGGGGCAGTCTCCAACTTCCAGAGGCAGATGGCTTCATGGCTTCATTTGCTCAAATTGACCCGATCCCCTATTTCTACACTAACTACCTGTTCCCAATTCTGGATTCATTCCTCCCTTTAGTTTTAGGAACCCATAACTGCTTTTTAAGGAAATGAAAAGGGGCGTCAGTCATTCTGGCTGCTTTGAAGCTGAATGGGGGCAGCAAGGGGCAAGCAGTTTGGAGTTCCTTCTTTTTAAAAAATCGGGTCAATCGAGGGGTCCCAGGAAGAAGCCTGGTTGGGGAAAGAGCAGGTTGTAAAGTCATCTGGGGGTGGCTGCTTCTATGATAGAAGAACAAAAAGACATGAGTACTGAAATGAGATTAGTACAAAGTAAATGTTGCAGCATCTGAAACATGCCACTGAGTATCATGAAAATGACAAAAGTTAATCTCTTACCAGGAGGTGGAAGAACTGAGAAATTGTTCCCATAACTAGGCCTAGCAAAGGCTGAAGAGGACAAGGCCTTTATTTGGGGACTTTAACATTGTCCAGGTTATCAGGAATGTAAACACAACATTTAACTCTTAATGTCATAGATGTCCCCAGAAAATATAGTTAAGATACTTAATGTCATCTGATTTTGTAAAATATCCCTTTATTGGTATAACCTGTGTTTAGTAGAGATCTCTATACTTCTGTTACTTAGGAATAGATAATCATACTGGCAAACATAGATTAAGTCTACCTGTGTAGCTTAGGAAGGTCTGCAGGCCTTAAACTGACAAAAAACTTCTGACTCTGGCAGTTTCTCTTGGTAGTTATTAAAAGATGGAGACGGTTGGCAAGTCACCGGAGAAGTCCGCTTTATTACAAGATGAGGCTTACATATATACTCTTGGGGCTTCCGGGTTAAGGGAGAAAGTGACGTGTGGGTTTCTGATTGGTCCGGCTTGCCGCCGGCGGGAAAATAGGTGGCGGGAAGCCGAGACTTATGGGAAGAAGAAGCCGCTCAGGGGCCATCTTTGGTGTGGATCGGACTGCATATGGAACCTTACATTCCCCCCTCTTTGGTTTATGGGAATTCGGTACGTTGATTTTCAATCTGGCTGCTTCCTGCTGATCAGGGGTGTCGTCAAGGGGCCCGGGGCAGGGGGGTTGGTTGAGAGGGGAGAACAAAGCGTTGGCTATTATATTGCATAATAAGCCATGTCAGATCAGAGTAATATATTACTTCGTCACCCGTAAAGTCCATAAAACTCCCTTGGAGCCATAAGTCCTCAATTTGGTCTAGGAATTCATTGTAGTCATTAGTCGGGTGGAGGAGCCATGCATCAGTGTCCAAGGTCCGTAGAAAGGATATTAGCCTTGGAAGAAGTTTGGGGAAGTCCATCATGGCAGGACGTCACCAGGCATTGTTCCCAGTAGGTAGCAGTTGATAGTTCCTGAGGAGAAGCTGGTTAAAGGCTTGGTTAGAAATTTTTTGTACTTGGTCTCTAATGAACCTTATGAGACAGGGGAGGAAGAAAATGATGCAAAGAGCTCCAATAAGTGGACCTAATAGAGGGAGGCAACTACATAATTTTTCCCTGTGGTGGTCACTGCTCCCGGGGTTGAGGCCCCTTTGCAAGTTGCACAGGGTTGTCCATATAGGGTTTTAATGAGTTCCAGTTTGTTGACAGGTGGACCAAATCCAGCTAGGGTCAGGGAAAAGAAGGGGAAAAAAGCAGAAAGGTAGGAAGTTATCATTCCTCCTGAATGGGTGAGAGGTGCGAGAGACGGAGTTTCAAAGGATTAGAGGGATCCACGGAACTGGTGTAGATGTTCGGCTTGCCCGTATTTATAGGGTCAGGATCCAGAGGAGTAGGGGATGAGTCTCCTTGGTCAGCTGGGCAGGGTTTTAACCTGGAAATATGGATCCAAGGAGTGGTCTCATTATTAGGTAGGATGAGTTTAGCTGTGGTGGGGGTACTAAGGATTACTAGGTATGGTCCCAGCCATTTAGGAGATAAGGGTTCAGGTGTGGTTGGTGGAGTATAATAGGCAAGATCCCCTGGGTTCAAGGAGGGAGAAGGGGAGGTTGCAAGAGGACGGGGAAGTCCAAAGTTCAGAAGGTGAGAAAGGAGAGGAAGGCTGAGGGTATTTGGGATGTTTAGGGAGGTAGGAACGATTTCGGGGGGTACAGGAGATCTTCCATACATCACCTCAAAAGGGGACAAATTGGTAGGTTTCTTTGGAAGTAAGCGTACTTTAAAGAGTGCCAGAGGGAGGAGGCGAATCCAGTCTAAGTGGAGTTCTAGGGAAAGTTTGGTGAGAGTCTCCTTTATGGACCGATTTGCTCTCTCAACCTTACCTGAGGCCTGGGGACGATATGGGCAGTGTAGATGCCAGGGTAAGGCTAGAGATTGAGAGAGAGTTTGGATTACTTGAGCTGTGAATTCCGGTCCATTGTCCAATTGAAGGGAGGTAGGCATCCCAAAGCGTGGAATGATGGAGGTAAGGAGGTGATTGGCGACAGTGGAGGCCCTTTTATTGGTAGTAGGAAATGCCTCAATCCAGCCACTAAAGGTCTAGGAAAACTAGGAGGTACCAGTGTCGGCGAACAGGAGGCATGTGTGTGAAATCAACTTGCCAGTCTGCCGCCGGAATGGAACCGCGGGCTTGATGTGAGGGATATGGGTAAGGAACTGTAGTGGTGTTAGGGTTGGTTCTTTGGCATCTAACACAAGTTTGAGAAAGTTGTTTTAGCATTTCTCTATCTTGGGATGTGAGAGGAAAGAAGGATTGTAAGAAACGAGACAGGCTTTGAGGACTGGAGTGAAACAGGTCATGCAGCATTTGAAAGAGAAGTTTCTTGTCCGGGATTGGACTGGGAGAGGACAAGTGAAGAATGGGGGGTGGGGTCTCAGATGACTTGCTAAATGCTGCGTTCTTGGCAGCAGCATCAGCTAATCGGTTTCCTTGTGTAGAAGGAGAGTTGTCCTTCTTATGGGCTTTACAGTGGATAATTCCGAGCCGCATGGGTAGTTGGGACGCTTGTAATAGCTTGTGAATTAGGTCAGAATTGGTAATGGTGTTCCCACGAGTTGTCATAAATCCTCTCTCTTTCCATATTGCCGAATGGGAGAGGAGTGTGTGGAACACATATTTAGAGTCAGTGTATAAGTTTAGGGTTTTCCCTTCGGCCAGAATGCATGCTCGGGTTGCCGCGATAAGTTCAGCTTGCTGATTGGTGGTACCTGGAGGGAGAGGTTGGGCTTCTATAGTGGCCGTTAGGGAGACTATGGCATAACCAGCTTTGGGGGCTGTTGGACTTCTATATGAGGATCCATCCGTGAACCAATTGTGATCCGCATGGGGTAAGGGGCCCTCGACAATGGTAGAGGGAGAATGAGTTAAGGATTGTAATGTTTCTAGACAGTTGTGAAGTGGAGGCTCTGGGGTAGGGTGAACAGGAAGAAGAGTGGCTGGGTTGAGAGGAGAACAGGATTGAAAGGATATAGAAGGGTTTTCTAAAAAGGAAGTAATTAGGGCTAAAACTCGTGAGGGGGGTAGGGGAGGAGGGGAGTGGTTCATTTGGGTCTCCTTTAGAGAGATCGTAAAGGGGTTTGGCTAAAAGAGAAAAGTTAGGGATCCAAGCACGGAAATACCCTGCTAAGCCCAAAAAAGAGAGAATTTCAGCCTTGGTTTTAGGTACCGGCCAGGACGAAAGGGCTTGTTTCCTGTCAGTTGTAATGGATTTATGTTGTGGTGTGAGTAAGAACCCTAGGTAAGTGACTTGGGAGGCTGAGATTTGAGCTTTAGAAGGTGTCACTTTGTATCCATGTTGGGCCAAAAAGTTAAGCATGGCAGCCGTGTCCCGTTGAGAGATATCCCAAGAAGGGCTACAGAGAAGGAGATCATCAACATACTGCAAAAGTGTGGAAAGAGGACAAGTGGGGTAGAAATTTTTGAGGTCATGGGAGATGGTCTGTCCAAATAGATGTGGGCTGTCCCTAAAACCCTGAGGAAGAACCGTCCAAGTGAGCTGTTCGGAGTGTCGTGTGTGGGGGTCAGTCCATGTGAAGGCAAAAAGGTCCTGTGAGGAAGGGTCTAGAGGTACGGAAAAGAAGGCATCCTTCAAGTCCAGAACTGAGAAGTGAGTGGAAGAAGCTGGGATGAGAGAGAGTAGAGTGTAGGGATTGGGAACAAGAGGGTGGATGGGTATGACAGCGGCATTTATGGAGCGGAGGTCCTGTACCAAACCGTAGGAACCATTGGGTTTTTTTATACCCAGAATGGGGGTGTTATAGGGGGACTGAGTGGGACGTAGATATCCTTTGTGAAGAAGGTCAGAAATAATGGGAGAAAGTCCGAGAAGGGTAGAGGTGGTTAAGGGATACTGAGGCTGATGAATAAATTTGGTAGGGTCCCGTAATTGGATGGAGACTGGGGGGCACTGAGCTATGGAGGGATTGTCCGTGTCCCAAACTGAGGGGTTAACAGGGTGGGAGATACGTGGATGTGAGGAGGTAGGATCCTGCAATAGGGCCATAAAAAAGGAAGTAGAGGCATCGAAAAGTGGGAAGGAAATAGACGCCTTGAAATGGGAAAGAATGTCCCATCCCAACAAGGGAATTGGGCATTGAGGCATGACTAAAAAGGAGTGAATAAAATGTGAAGAGGAATTCTTAAGGCGACACAGAAGTGGGGGAGTTCTGAGTGGATATATGCGTTTCCCTCCTACCCCGACAATAGGAGTGGAACTAGGAGTGGTGGCACCATGGAACTCTGTCAAAAGTGAGAAGGTTGCTCCTGTATCTAATAAAAAGGTGACAGACCGGCCATCCACTACAAGGGTTACCCTAGGCTCACGAGTGGTGATATTGAGGGTCGGGTGTGGCCCAGGGCTCCGTCAGTCCTCTTCAGCTAATCTCACTATCGGAGGACAAGAGGGGGGCATTCTAGCGATTGGCCCTTCACCCCTTCGGGAGAAGGGGCAATCGGAGCCCCAATGTCCTGTTTGTTTACATTTGGGACAGGGTTTATTGGGGGGCCGTGGCTGAGGACAGGAGCGTGACCAATGACCCTCTTTTCCACATTTAAAGCAAGCTCCAGGAGGGGCCCTTGTAGGGATCGGGAATTTCTGTGAATGGGGAACAGGATGAGGAGTCCCCCTAATCATTTGAGCAACCATTAGTAAATCAGTTTGCCTGGCCTTATGCCTTAGACGTTCTTTTTCGTCATCTCGTCCATGGAAAACCTTAAAGGCCAGCGACAGAATCTCACTTTGAGGAGTTACCGGTCCATGTTCCAATTTTTTTAATTTGGCCTTAATGTCGGGGTAGGACTGAGCTAGGAAACTGGTCATAAGGATATGACGGCCCTCATCTGTGTCCGGGTCCAGTGTGGTATATTGCCTGAGGGCCTGAGTAAGCCTCTCTAGAAACTCAGTGGGGGTTTCATCCTTTTTTTGGATAATTTCCTGGACCTTCTGAAAATTAACTACTTTGCGGGCTGCCTTCTTTAGGCCCACAACGAGACATGAGGCAAACCAATCTCGGGCTTGTATGCCTTGATTTGTATTGTAGTCCCATTGTGGATCGATTTCTGGGACCGCTTCAGGTCCTAGAGGGAAAGTAGGGTCTGTGCGATGTGTTTCATTCGCATGAGTTTGAGCTGCATCCCAAACTCGTCGCTGTTCCTCGGTCAGGAGGGTGTTGGCAAGGAGCATAAATATATCTTTAAAAGTTAAGCTGTAGGCTTGTAAAATCCATTGGAATTCCTTTATGTAAGTGGTAGGATCGGAGGAATAGGAGCCCAATTTGCGCTCCATCTGAGATAAATCAGCCAGGGAGAAGGGGACGTGGACACGGACAATACCTTCAGCTCCAGCTACCTCCCTTAATGGGGCCATAAAAGTGGGAGGGGCCGGAGGGGGTCCATGGGAGCGCGTGAGCCGCGGGCTGAAGGAAATAGGGGGAGCGGTGGGTGTAGGAGCTATGGGCGTGGAAGCCAAGGCGGCGGGGGGGGGGAGGGGAGGAAGGTGGCTCCGGGAGTATAGGGTTGAGAGGAGGGGCCCTATAAGGGGGAGGCTCATCGGCCGGGTCAAAAGAATCAAGAGAGGAGGATGCGGGAGGGGAGGACAATGGGGAAGCAATCTTAAGGGATCTCCTTCCACTTGTTCAGGTGCTGGCAATAGTTGAAAAGGTTCCTTAAAAGATTTGGATCTAAAGAGCCTTCAAGGGGCCATTTGTTCTGGTTATCTAGAGGGTAATGGGGCCAATCCTGAGTGCAGAATTTTGTCAATAATTTGGGTTTGATGTCAGGCTTAAGGGAAAGAGGTCCTAAATTTTTGAGGAGACACTGGAGGGGCGTGTCTGCCACCGGGGAAGATGGGGAGGTCCCCATGGTTAGAGGGAAGAGGGGTGTAGGGAGCGGAAGACCTCGGGCAAGGAGGGAGCAGTCTGCGAGGTAAAGGGCATCCCCAATGCCTCGAGAGAGACCCGGAGGGGGATCAATCTACAAGGTAAAGGGCGTCCCCAATGCCTTGAGAAGGATCCGGAGGTTCCGGAGACGGAACGGAAGGGAAAGCGCGATGGAGATCGTCACCTCGATCGCTATTCCCAAAGGGGTAAGGAACCCGGATGGCCACGAGGTTACCAGTACTGGATTTCGGCAGTTGGAGAGGAAAGGTGACTGGGGTTCCCCGGGGGTAGATTAAGCTCCTCACTCCTCATAAAGTGTATTGGCCTCTTTTGTGTTCTGACGGAAGGGCACAGGGGTCCACTGTGACCATGAAGGTCGTGGTGGGAGGTTGTCCCCCCTTAACTCAGCATCGGGAGGCTACCGGATGGTCACGGCTAGTACTCCCGTGTATAGTTGAGGTAAGGTGTGCTCTTCCAGGGGGAAACTTACGAATTTTTGAAGCCGGTGTTGAGTGTCGAGAGCTAGCGCCGGAGCAAGAGGACGAGGGTGGCCTGCCAACAGAGGAATGGAGTGCCATTGAAGGCTAACTCCATCCCGGGTTTCGGCACCAATAAAAGATGGAGACGGTTGGCAAGTCACCGGAGAAGTCCGCTTTATTACAAGATGAGGCTTACATATATACTCTTGGGGCTTCCGGGTTAAGGGAGAAAGTGACGTGTGGGTTTCTGATTGGTCCGGCTTGCCGCCGGCGGGAAAATAGGTGGCGGGAAGCCGAGACTTATGGGAAGAAGAAGCCGCTCAGGGGCCATCTTTGGTGTGGATCGGACTGCATATGGAACCTTACAGTTATCAGGCTACATCTTAAGTTACATTTAACTATTATTTCCTTTAAATGCCCAAAAATGGCTATATTTTGGTTTTAACTGTTTTGCTGGGTATCTAAGATCAAGCTGGTCAAATTGACCTGGTTCCTGTCTTGTTAAAGAGTGAGCTGAGTTCCCACAGTGGTCACTTGTACAGAACTTAAGAGCGGCTCCTTAGCTCCACCAGTGACTTTGATTAGGCAGGGTCTCCTGATGAGGTGACTTCCTTTAGAAGCGTCAAGGGATGTTTCCCTTTTTCCATGAACCTCCTCTGCAGCAAATGCACTGAGTGATTTTTCCTCCTCTAGTCTCAACAATCTCCTTGATCAGGAGGTTGTGTGACCCAGAGTTGCAATGCTCCTTAGAAAAGTTCTCTTATTCCCTGGGTTCAGGCTGACGTTGAGGGCAAGACCCAAATATGGACTTTTCTTGACCTCTGTGTTTAACTCCAATATCTAAGTTTGATCTTAATTATCCAGCAAGCCAGTCTCACCAGTCATAAAGTAAGAGTACTGGACTTTAACTTCAATGTCTATAACTTTACAGTTATTTACCCTTTTATCTAACTGGAGTCTGTATTAGTACTGGAAGTTACCACTATCTATTCTATAGGTGATGGCTTATCATCACAAGTTACCTAGGTTGTGTGTTCTTGAAGCAGCTACTTCTGCAAAATATTAACAGGTAACAGTTTTACAAAATGAAATTAGCAAGAGTAAAAATATATTCAGCTTGTATAATAGCTAACTTGAATTTTGATTGAGAACTACATTTTATCCCCTATTTGAGATCACAGTACTTTTACAAAAAGAACCAATTTTTTGACTATAACTTTAAGTAAGCTGAAGTCTGACTTATTTTGGAGCTATTCTACACAGTGAGGTGGGAGGCAGAGCCTTATCTCAGGTAAGGCGTGGCTCTTTACAGATCTTAAGTGTTCTAATTCTGATGTTGATCTTTGCTTCTTCCTCAAATATCATTAAGTAGTTTACATATACTGTTCCTGAGTCTATATAAACTTTATAATTAACACAATTTAACATAGTATCTAAAACATGAATCAAAGAAAGGCTGAGAGAGCTTTTAACTTTCCTTTTGTGTGATAAAGTGGCAAAATGTTTTCATGTTTCTCTCATGTTTCACAATATTAACCTTTAAACAAATCAGACTCTAATGTTTAGAAATACATTTACATTTGAAATTCTTTATCTCAGTGTAAAAAGTAACAAATTTTACACATACCCTATTGTTAGCAGGTCCTATAATAGAACATTACATGATAGAAATAAATCCCCAATTAAAATTTACTCTTTGTAAGTTTAAGATTACCATTACAGACAAGTTTAATCTGGAGAATAGCAGAGATTAATAAATTCCTTGCTTTAAAACGTGTGGTCCTGAAAAATATGAACACATTTAATATACAACCAGTGACCATTTCACAATTACCTTGACACTTTTATCTTACCAAATTTAGTTTTTAAAGAAAAATGTAGACTCTGTAACATAGTACAATACTCTATAACAGTTGTTTAACCATAATTGTATACACCCCAATTTTTAAGACTAATTGTTCTAAAGAATAAAACTTAATATACACAAAGTTAAGAGTAAATTAGTGTTTCAAATCCTTGTCATTTTACCATGTCATTCTACCATATAGATTAAACTTTGGTTTATATCAGAACATTAGTATTTCACCTTAGGAAAAACCTTAAATCATTTTAGCTGTCTCACATACATATAACCAACTTAGTTACACACAAACTTGTTGGAACTTGCCCTTCACTTACACTGACTTTCTTAGCACTTACTTAGACCCTCATGTATTTCATCACACAGGCAATTTCTTACCCAGAAACATTTCCTTTTTCCTTTTACTAAATATATTTCCATACCCAGAACCTTTTATTTTCTCTTTCCTATTTGTTGACCCCTTTTTATTCACATTCTGAAACAACTCTTATGAAATTTCTGAATTTAGATACATTACTCTATTTTAATAAGATTAAATATTGTTTTGTTATAGTACTCTAACTGAAACACTGTGAGAGGGGAGATGGTAACATTAAAACCAAATCTTAGAGCTCCTTGGAGCTTAGCAGATGGAACACTCACCCTCCAGGTTGGGGTTTTACCTGTTAGGACATAACTCTTAATAACCTAGTTTTTAGTAATGACACAAAACAATTTTAAACACTTTTATTTACCAACCTATGAAAACTCCAATAATGTTTAAGTATGATACCCCATTGAATTTAAGGAGTTAAAAGTACTCGATGTTATTTAACAATTAGCATTTTAACTTTGTAAATTAATCAGATGTCTCTACAAACACATTAGAGTAATCACATACATGTTAACTCTAATTCACTTATTCTGTAAAAACCAAGATATCAGACAAGTGTCCTGTACAGTATTTGCTCTTTCCTGTTGAAGAAAAGTCCTAGAAACAATTGATATTAGACACTTTATTAACATCAATATTTTATTAGCTTGACCACCTAGAGACTTGTGAGTTATTTTCAAAGATATTTTACTTTTATTAGTGTACCCAATTTGAACCTTTTTAAATCACGTGAATTAAAAGTATCTGGATCCATTTTTAAATTTTAATTTTAGGAGTGCTCAGTTTTGATACAGACAAAACATGACATTAGACAGCATGACATACAAATAACACAACATCAAGGCCTTGTAACTTTATAGGTGAATCTCCATTGCAATGTAACAGATGTTCAAAAACTCTAGTTGAATAAAAATAGAACTGATCCAAAAAATCATGAGCTCAAAAAAATAATTAAAAAAAACCAAGAGTCCTGGAAAAATGATATGGCTGTTCATTACTTTAGTAAAGTACCATAGCATTTACTTTGCTGGAGTTTTAAAGACTCTTTTTAACTTTTCTCTCCCTGGGTTTGAGACCGGTCTCCTACTGAGCATTTAGGCTTCTTTTATTTTGATTTCAATGTAAGCCTTGACTGAGATCTGGAAGGATCTAACAGGTTTTAACAGAAACTCTGTGTCTAAGGCATTTTAGCCATCTCATCTGGACAGGTTGGATGTTAAAATTATGAGACCTTATTTTTCATTAGTTTTGAGACTGAAGCTACTTTGCTAAGTTACCCTTCAGGGCTGTCGGGAGGGGGAGCCCAGAGAAGGAAGCTTTGGGGTCCACCCGAGAGTAGCCCGGGCCGAGAACCCTGCAGTTGTTCCAACCCTTCCTCCACCTCTGCCGCAAACACACAACAGAACCAGATACAGACGGGCGCCAATCTCTGATCCACCAATTGAACCCGATCAGCGCCCTTACTGACGGAGACTACCAGGTGTCCCTGGCTCCCCTCCACCCTTAGGGCGACCCCCAGGGCTGCAACCTGTGGCCCCCCCAGGCACGTCTACCGACCACTGTTCGGCCACTCTCACGAGTCACTGAACGGTTGCCACCGAAACCTAAAGCACGCTCGTAGAACCAGACCAACTAACAAAACACAAGACAAAGACAGACAACTTCCGGGTACCCCGTCTTACCTCCAAGGTCGACTCCGCGGATGAGGGGGGGCCGTCTTATCCCGGATGAGCCCCCAAATGTAAGGTCCCCAAAAAGGAAACCCCAACTCTGTCCCATGGATCGACGGTAACCTCAATCAACTGCAGGAGGCATCACTTGATGCAAACAGCAAGAGGTGTTTATTCCAGCGCGCTGGGACCCAACTCGAGGAGTCGAGTCCCTAGCAGAAAATCTTGTAGGTTTATAAAGGCAGAAACCACACATCAGGAGGGGTCGCACATGAAAGGGAAAAGGGGAACAAAGCTGCCAGGAAATTTCAAAGGGGGTCTGGGTTTGCTGATAACATACAACTTGTTTTACAATGTTTTACAACAGGGCATAGATTCTGGTCAATAGTTTCTGGTAATCCTACTGTTTGAGCACTATCTGGCTATCTGGCTCAATTTTCCCTTTTACTCCCTGTTTGGGGCTTATTCCTGGAACAGCTTTAAGGGCTTTGTTCCCATCACTGGGAGGGAGAACTTAGGGAGTTGAGAAAAACAGACAGCTTAAAAAAAGTCCATTCTTTCAGAACCACAGGCTTTCCACTTACAAAGCCAGAGCTCTAAGGGATTTGCTATATTTTCAGCAAAGGATTATCTCCTTCAAGGTACATGACTTGATCCCCTGAGGTTCTGTGTCTGTGAAGTTCTATGCAGAGAAACAACCCTAGACAAAGTCAATCAATGACTAAAGAATTCCTAATTCTCATTCTGACAACAATCTTGCAAATGACCCTTTTTGCATCTCAACACATACAATCTAGGGATTTCTCCCCAGGGAAAGATATATCCTATCTGTACTTAAGGAGGAAATCTGCTATAGCTAAACCCTGTGCAGAAAATTATATCAGTGATCCATGGAGGACAGGGCACTAGGAGAGGCATGTATTTGTGGGTATTAGAATATGATCAGGTTGTTAGTATGAAAGGAGAATTTTATCATTCGGCATTGCATCCCCAACCACTACATTCAAAATCATCTGACACATTCCTTGATCTTTTTATTTTTCTTTTCAATTTCCTTTTGGTGTTTTTCTTTGGCAAATTCTCACCAGCAGAGTGCTGTGCAAAATGCACAAGCCAGTGATGACTGTAGATCTTCCCTATCATCTGAGGTAGGTGTGAGATAGAGGAAGGAGTTTGTCCTGGAAAAGACCAGTTTCTTTCAATGAGGGAATGCCTCATCAACTTAGCCAGACGATGTCAGGAAATATAACCAGGAAAAGTCAAGTGGTGATGGCTCTATTGGTTTGGGTTCCCCGGACCCACATTTGCTGGAAGAAAGGAAATATTCCTCTTCCAATTTCAATCTTCCTCTTGGTATACTTGTACCTTTATCTCTCAAGAATTATTAGAGTAGAGTAAGGGCTGAAATTCATATCCCTGATCTGTCAATAATTCAGTTGCATATAGTTGCACTGAGGACAACACCTCACATGATTACCAGTTCTCCTGTGACACGAGAGCAAAAATGGGAGAGCTCTTATTATCCAGTTGGATGGGACAGGCATCGGGCAGATCAGGTAGAAATGGCTCTGATTCCAGGCACCAGTTGGAGAACAGTTGGTTTCTCTCCACCGAGGGTTTTTCCAAGTATTGTACAACATGGAGTATGAGCAGTGACAACCATGACCTGGTACCTGCACCCCAGATTCTGCCTGAGTTCACAGAGGAAAGGCCTGACAGCATGATGGCATCACGGTTCCCATGGCAACCAGAGAAGATTCCGCTCCTGGCCGCTTCACACCAAGATTGAAAACAAGCACCAGCTCAGTTGTGATGGTCAGAGGCAAGAAGAATGGAGTGAGTGCCAGGGAACTGAGGTTTTCCAAAATGTGATTCTAACCTCTTCATCCAGGAGAGCACAGCCCCGTGGTCTGTGGATCCCTCCTGGACCAGGCAGGACAAGGTTCTCCTCTGAAGCCTGACAGTTCACACTAAGCTGCAAGACTGCTAGGTGTAGCTGCACTCGTTTGGCTGCACTGAGTACGATGACAGAGGGAAATTTTCCCCCACAAGTTCCAATGGGCCTGGTTGGGTAGAGGTGTGCTTGGGGACATGTGGATCACCAAGCTGAGCAACAGCACAAGCGCTGCTTCCTTCCGATCCCGCTCCTCCAGCACTAGGCACACCCAGAACATCCTAGTTCAGGAAACTACCCTAGGGCCCTAGCAACCACACCAAATCATGGCCGTTGAGAGCTTAGGACAGTGGAGCATGCAGTGAGCATGGTAGCTTAGGTCATCATTGAATTGGGACACTGCACACCCAATCCTGAGATTTTCTCCTTTTTTCCTAGAAAGTTCAGCCAGGTGACAGCTGGAAACTGGGAAGTGGGTCTTCTAGGTGAAGGTTGGTGCCTCTTCTGAAGGCTAATATGGAGTCATGGGAGTCATTCAGTAAGCATGTTGGACGGAGGATAGGATGGTGCTGACATGCCAGGAGATATATTCTGTGCTCACTGCACCTGCAAGGCCACACCTCCTTGGCTCTGGCCTTACAACTAGGCTACACTCAGATATTTATCTGCATGGAAATAAATGGGGCACCTACACTCAAGACGAGATGCAGAAATATCTGGCCAATCTGTCTTCACATATGTTATTCACCTATCTGTTCATTCTCCTGAGAAACTAGAGCCTGTCTGGCAAATGGCCCTGTGGAAAATTTCCACCAGTCCTCTTAGCAGTCCCAGAAAGATGCCACCTACAAGCCAGTGTGTCATATAAGTGCCTGCTGATGTCGTGAGGAACACAGGATCACATGGCATAATTCCAGATAGGAACATGCACTGTGCTGAAAGGATTATGATGAAAAGCTTCCAAGATGAATATTCAAATAGGGAAAGCAAGGATATTTTGTGGGCAGAAAAAGCAGAAGAATGTTAGTGCTGAAAGCCTTTTCAATGAAAAGACATTCAAATACTAGTAGGCCATCATGGTCTACCCTCAAATTTCACGACATGTCTTCAGGTTCAACATACTTTTCAAATAGAGGAATTAGTACTTGTCAGTTCATCCTGTAAGCAGCCTTCATTACAGACCCGAATTCCCCTTTCAAGGTCCTCAAAGCCCTTGCAAATTTGTGGCTCTTTCTTGTTGTTCTCAAGGGACAGCTGATTATACATATGCTGATTCATAGTTTTCTGGCACAGAACCATGAGAAAAGGCATTCTACAAAACACAGCTCTTATACCCATGAACTACAATTCAACCAAGTTGAATTTGGAAGATGCAGCACAGAATCCAGCTCTCGAAAGAAAGACTGCACCACAATATCACAAATGTTAACAGAATCAGCTCTGCTAAAAGGCAAAAGTGAAGACACAACATGGGCAAAACCTGAATATCAAAACAGGAGTGGTTCAAGTTGATCCGAATATGGGATCAGACTTACAGAGCAGGAAACTTGTACTATAGGCATTGGCAAATTGTCGAGTGCATTTTATTTCTGCACTTGCTTCTACCCACCACCAACCTGCAACATGCCTATTATCACTGGTTTCTTCTTTTGGTGTGAGTTCTTGCAATGAATGCTTGTTTGTTTATTTATTTATTTATTTATTTATTTATTTATTTATTTATTTATTTATTTTTGACCTTATGAAGCACAATCCTATAATTCCCAGATTCCTGGTAAACATAAGAACAACATATGGCTTTTCCACTTCCACAGTGTATGTATTGAGGACATGCATCAAAATAAACCAGAGTCTTTACATGTGCTTTCTTCCTTTTAACCCTTGGGCTCCAGTGATAGTGGGAGAGTAGGTGGTTAATTCCCCCATTTCTCCTGAATGTAATGTACAAAGGTGCTCTCCCCACCCTTTCTGATGTAGCCATTATCCCACCTCCCAACCACTTGTCAATCTGTGAACATTCTAGCTAGCTATTGGTTCATCAGTCAGTTTGTAAGTATCCTTCTCCGATATTGGTCCCCTGTTAGCCTGGTGGAATTAAACTGTTTATTGTAGCTACCCCGCCATATTTTTTCTCATTCTTCTGTCTGTCCTCCTCCCTTTCTCTATCTTCCTGGCTTTCACACTCTCTCTAGCACGTGCCCTTTCTCTTTCCTTTCTCTTTTCCTCTCATTTTCTCTCTTACCCTGCAGGGAGACACTCTGATTGCTTAATAAATTCCCTTATATAATTTCCCATGTACAGCGTGGTTTTGTGGGATTTCCTTACATTGGTGCCATGACTTGGGATGGGATCTTCCACTGTCTCTTGAGAGAGTGGAACCCCATCTGACACCCCAGTGCGCCAGACACAGCCCCACCTTCCATTCTGCCCAGACGCTCTGCTCTGCATTCATCACCGGACTTCAGGTTGTTGAGTCCTCTAGGCCAGTTCC
The DNA here is from genome assembly GCF_902686455.1 of Sciurus vulgaris. NCBI lineage: Eukaryota > Metazoa > Chordata > Mammalia > Rodentia > Sciuridae > Sciurus > Sciurus vulgaris. The sequence goes on along the minus strand of NW_027632956.1, from coordinate 15,443,734 downwards.
CCTAGGCCAATTTATCAGAGGCCCTGAGGTGGCTGAGGGGTGGGGGAACCCCCAGCCACAACTTTTATAGTTACGGCAGGCCCCTATAGTCGGTCTTATCTGCTGGGTAGATTCCTGATTTTATGGTGGAGATTCTCAGGGTTGGGGCTCATCTCGCACTCACACACTCGCACTCAAAAATCCTGATATCAGGTCCTCAACTATTATCGGCTTTTGCCTGGCACACACATTAGTGCTTGTGTGATGACACAATCAATGTGCTTCCCCTCATCTCCAGTCCAGTACTCTGGCCTCGTGACGCCCTGGCCACAGACTTGGCTGTATCAGTCCCCACCATGGAATCTGAGTCCTCCACTCTGGTAACCCTTTCCCCAACCCCCTGTACTTAAAGCCATCAAAATCTGTTTGTGTAAAGGCACACAGCTTCCGTGAGCGAGTGGGAAGATGGAAAGGGATTCCTTATCTTCAAGTCTCTTCTTTCTTACTTCTTGGCTCTTCCTGCAGGCTCAAGCACCTCCAGACCCTGCTTCTCTGTCTTCCCCTGCTTCTCCATTATAATATAAGCAGCCCCATTCCACACAAGTAGTGTGATAATTGTTTGACAATTTTCTGCATCCAAACCTAAATTAATTACTAACCAGGAAAAAGAGTTAAAAGGACCTAAACATCAAGTTTCTGCTAGAACATTTTAGCCCCTTTCGGATTCAGATCTTTGCCAAGGCTTACATTGAAATGTAAATGGAGGAAGGTGCAGTGGGAGAACAGTGTCAAACTCAAGGAAAAAAAAGTGTCCATTTTAAATTTCTCCTGGGCTACAACTCAGAATACTTTTCTCCCTTTCACCTTTTATCTCCTTCTCATTTTCTCATGCTATAATTAATGACCATTATCATTTTTCTTCTAGGACTTTTGTTTTTCTTAAATGCTAAAATTTTGAGCTCACAATTTTGATCCAACATACTTAGGTTAATAATTTTTGGTCAGTTCTTTCTATCCAACTCTAGAGTTATTTTTGAACATCCGTTACATTGCAGTGGAGATAAGCATTACAACGCCTTTGCTTTTGTGTTAAATATAAGCATGCATAAAAATTAAAATTTTAAAAATGGATCCATATATTTTTAATTCACATGATTTAAAGAGGTTCAATATAAATAAGGTAAACTAATAGAAGTAAAATATCTTTAAAATCAACTCACAAGTCTCTAGGTGGTCACACTAATAAAATGTTGATGTTTATAAAATGTCTAACATCAATTTTTCTAGGACTTTTCTTCAACAAGAAAGAGACAGCGAATACTATTGGTACACTTGTCTGATATCTTGGTGTTTTTACAATAAGATCAGTGAATTAGAGTTGACATGTATGGGATTACTCAAATGTGTTTGTTAGAGATATGTAATTAATTTACAAAGTTATTCCATGGAGTAACATACTCAAAAACATTATTCTTTGTATATTAAATGTGTTCATATTTTCCAGGAATACAAGCCTTTAAATCAGAAAATATATCAAGCTGCTATTCTCCAAATTAAACTTGTCTGTAATGGTAAACCTATCATTTAATATTCTATTATAAGACCTGTCATCAATAGGGTATATGTAAAATTGGTTAAATATATTTCTAAAAGTTATTGAGAGCCTGATTTGTTTAAAGGTTAATTTAGTTCATGTTTTAGATATAATGTTAAATTGTGTTAACTAATGTTCATATAGACTCAGGAGTCAATATATGTAAACTTCTTAAAATGACATTAAAGAAAGAGTGTAATGCACAGTAGCAAAAATGGGACAACAGTAACTGAAATTGGGGTCTCTGATGACCTCATGGCTGTGGCATGCCTGGTGCCTGGGAGTGCTCCTGTGCAGGGGCACAAGATGCCTAACTGCTGTGGCAGTACATTGATCTCAGGCACACAGCTCTTGGACAGGAAGGAATTATTTTGCTAGATAACCAGTGTTTCATCAGCTCCCTTCTCTGGTTCCTGCCCACCTTACAGTAAATTTGGAATGTAACATTGCACATATATAAAGATTGCTGACATAACTCTTTAGATCTGCATTTCCATCAGAAAACAGAGCTCCATCTGATCTCAGCTTAATCTTCAAAATCTGTGTTTATAAGACTTTATTTTCTTATATTCCTTTGCCCCTCATTGAAGTTGAGAATTTGGTCATGCTGGTCATGGCAAAAGGGGAAAAATTAGCTTCAGGATTGGAACATTTTACCTAAGATTTGTGAAAAGCCCTGCCTCACCTGAGATAAGGCTCTGCCTCACAACCATGCTGCATATCAGAATGTCTCCAAAGTAAGCCAGACTTTAACTCATTTAAAGTTTTGTTCAAATGTTTCACATTTGTTGTAAAGATTACTGTGATCTCAAACAGGAACTCAGCCAAAATTCAAGAAATCTATTGCACAAACTGAATGTTTTACTGTTGGTGATTCCATTTTGTATTTTCCTTGTAAACCCTAATTGTTGCCTGATCAATATTTTGCAGAAGTACTGCTTCAGGAGCGAACACTGTAAATTAACATGGAATAGTAAGCCATCATACATAGGACAGATAATGTAAACTGCAATTAGATAAAAGGGGGTAAATAACTGTAAAGTAATAGACATTGAAGTTAAAGCCCAGTTCTCTTGCTTTATGACTAGTGAGACTGACTTGCTTGATGGTTAAAATCAAACTTAGAGATTGATTTTAAACAGAGGTCAAGAAAAGTCCATATTTGGGACTTGCCCTCAAATTCAGCCTGAACCCAGGGAACAAGAAGACTTCTCTAAGGAGCTTTGCAACTCTGGGTCACACAACCTTCTGACCAAGGAGATTGATGTGGCTACTAGAGGAAAAGCCACTCAGTGCACCTGTTGCAGAGAAGAGTCAAGGAAAAAGGGAGACATCACTGGTGATTTCAAGGGAAGCCACCTCATTGAGGACACCCTGACTAACCAATGGCAGTAATGGAGTTAAGAAGCTGCTCTTATGTTCTCTAAGAGTGACCCCTGTGGGAACTCAGCTGACTCTTTGACAGGAACAGGTCAATTTGACCAACTTGATCTTAGACATCTAGCAAAACAGTTAAAACCAAAATATAGCCATTCTTGGGCATTTAAAGGAAATAATACTTAAATGTAACTTAAGATGTACACTTGTGTTAGCCCACTAGAATAAAGACTAAAAGCTACAAAAGAGATTGTTTGTCAAATGTGCCTGATAATTATCAAGAAAAATTGCCAGAATCAGAAGTTTTAGTTAGCTTAAGGCCTACAAACACAGGTAGGCTTAATCTATGTTTGGTAGTAACAGAAGTATAGAGATCTCTACTAAAAGTTGGGTTTACATTCCTGTAAACCTGGACAATGTTAGTGTTCCCAAATAAAGGCCTTGTCCTCTCCAGCCTTTGTTAGGTCTTGTTATGGTAACAACTTCTCAGTTCTTCCACCCCCTGGTGAGGAATTATTGACTTCTGTCATCTTTATGATATGCGTTGACATGTTCAAATTCTGCAACATTTATATTGTATCAATCTCATTTCAGTACTCATGTCTTTTTGTTCTTCTCTCATAGAACCATCCATCCCCAGATGCCTTTACAACCTGCTCTTCCCCAACAGGACTTCTACCTTGGGCTGCTCAATTAACCCGATTTCTAAAAAGGGAACTCCATACTGCTTGCCCCATGCTGCCCCCTTTCAGGTCGAAGAAGCCAGAGCAGTCATCAACCCCCTTTTTCTACAGCAAAGGAGTTCCTAAAATTAGAGGGGTGAGTGAAGTCAGAATTGGGGACAGGCAGTTATTGTAGAAATAGGGGATCAGTCAAATGGAGGAAATGAAGTCCATGAAAACCATCTGCCTTTGGAAGTCTGGAAGGAGAATGCACTTTTTAAATCTCACCTGCAAAACCAGCCCCAGTCACTTAGGCAGGAAGGAGAGAGAAGGCTTCGGAAAGAACTGGAGAGCAAAAGATTTTCTTATGAAAATAGAAATGGGGGAATGTAATGTACAAAGCTGCTTGCCCACCCTTTCCGATGCAGCCATTCCCCGCCACCCAACCACTTGTCAACCTGTAAACATCCTATCTAGCTATTGGTTCATCAGTCAGCTTGCAAGTATCCTTCTCTGATATTGGTCCCCTGTTAGCCCGGCAGAATTAAACTGTTTACTGTAGCTACCCCACCATCTTTTTTTCATCCTTCAGTCTGCCCTCCTCACTTTCTCTATCCTCCTGGCTTTCACATTCTTTCTAGCGCATGCCCTTTCTCTTTCCTTTCTCTTTTCCTCTCATTTTCTCTCTTATCCTGCAGGGAGACACTCTGATTGCTTAATAAATTCCCTTATGTGATTTCCCGTGTCTGGCATGGTTTATGAGATTTATTTACACTGAATGCTATCAGCACTAACATGGATTCAGCCCCAAATCCTTCTAATATTCATTAAATCATAAGTAAGCTAATGGGAATTAAAACTGACTTGAAAAATCAGGGCCAGGGGTGGCTCTCTTTTGCACTCATATGTTGGTTTTCCAGTAGACCTTGTGATACACAAGGAAAGTGCTCAGTTGTGGAAGTCCCCTTCATTGACACTGTGGGATTGTGTCCATAAAGTCTGGAAATTGGCAAGGGCCAGTGAGGTGTCATTTTGAATATCCTGCCACTGAAATCTGGTAAACATTGCCTATCTGGAGAAGTTGCTGGGAAAAGATGGGTATAGCATAGTCATGTGTGAGATGTAACGTCTGAACTAACGAGAGTTAAAAGATGTGAAGGAGCACATAGCCTTAAGCTCTGAAGGTGACTGTGGATTCGGTGCTCCCTTTGAGTGCAGCTCCAGGCTGAAAGGTGTCAATGGAAATTGCTTGGAGGTGAAAATAGTAGAACTTGGACAGTGTTATTTCGCTGAAAATCAGAGGAAACCAAGAAATACTTTGAGACGATGGAAGTTTGGAACACTCAGAAGTGTTTTTTCTTGTGTCCCCCGCCCCAGTCCCATGGTACTGGGGATTCAAACCCCCGGCTTTTCACTTGCAAAGCCAGCACTCTAAGGATGGGCTATATTTTCAGCACAGGATGAGCTCTTTTAAGGTACATGACTTGATCCGCTGAGGTCCTGTGTCTGTGAAGTTCTATGCAGAGAAGCAACCCTAGACAAAGGCAATCAATGACTAAGGAATTCTTAATTATCCTTTTCACAACAATCTTGCAAATGACCCTTTTTGCATCTCAAGACATACAATCTAGGGGTTTCTCCCCAGGGAAAGATATATCCCATCTGTACTTAAGGAGGAAACCGATTATAGCTGACCTCTATGCAGAAAATTATATCAATGATCCATGGAGGACAGGGCACTAGGACAGGCAGGTCTTTGTGGGTATTAGAATATGCTCAGGATAATTGTATGAAAGGAGATTCTGGCGAACATTCGGCATTGTATCTCCAGCCATTACATTCACAGTCATCGGACACTTTCCTTGATATTTTTATTTTTCTTTCATTTTCCTTTAGGAATAATACTTTGGAAAATTCTGACAAGCATAGTGCTGTGCAAAAAGCAGAAGCCAGTGATTTTTGTGAATCTTGCCTATCATCTGAGGTAGGAGTGAGTTATAGGAAGGCATTTGTCCTGGGAAAGGCAAGTTTCTTTCAATGAGGAATGCCTCATCAACTTAGGCAGACAATGTCAGGAAATATAAACAGGCAAAGTCAAGTGGTGATGTCTCTCATGGTCTGGGTTTCCAAACCTGCATTTTCTGGAAGAAAGGAAACATTCCTCTTCCAATTTCAATCTACCTCTTGGTATGTTTGTACCTTTTTCTCTCAAGAATTATTAGAGTAGGATAAGGACTGAAATTCATATCTCTGATCTCTCAATGATTCAGTTGCATACACATGCACTCAGGAAAATGCCTCACTTGATTACCAGTTCTCCTGTGACATGAGAGCAAAAATGGGAGAGCTCTTGTTATCCAGTAGGATGGGGCAGGAATTCACATGTAGGGGGGAATGGCTCAGTGATTCCAGGCTCCAGCTAGAGAACAGTTGGTTTCTCTCCACTGAGGGTTTTTCTGAGCCTTGTGCAAAATGGAGTATGAGCAGTTGCTCCCATGACCTGGTGTCTGCACCACAGATTCTGCCTGAGGTCACAGAGGAAAGGCCTGACAGCATGATGGCATCACGGTTCCCATGGCAACCAGAGAAGCCTCCCCTCCTGGCCACTTCACACCAAGATTGAAAACAAGCACCAGCTCAGTTGTGATGGTCAGAGGCAAGAAGAATGGAGTGAGTGCCAGGGAACTGAGGTTTTCCAAAATGTGATTCTAACCTCTTCGTCCAGGAGAGCACACCCCCATTGTTCGTGGATCCCTCCAGGACCAGGCAGGACAAGGTACTCCTCTAAAGCCTGACAGTTCACACTAAGCTGCAAGACTGCTAGGTGTAGCTGCACTCGTTTGGCTGCACCAGGCATCATGACAGAGGGCAATTATCCCCCACCAGTTCCAGTGGACCTGATTGGGTGGAGGTGTGCTTGGGGACACAGGGAGCAACAAGATGAGCACTGTCTCCAGTGCTATTTCCTTCTGATTCTACTCCTCCAGCACTGGGCACACCTGGAATATCCTAGTCAGGAAAATAGCCTAGGGTGCTATCAACCACTCTGAATCACAGCTGCTGAGAGCTTAGGGCAGTGGAGCATGCAGTGAGCATGGTGGCTTAGGTCGTCTTTGAATTGGGACACTGCACACCCAATCCTGAGGTTTGTCCTTTTTTCCTAGAAAGTTCAGCCAGGTGACAGCTGGAAACTGGGAAGTGGGTCTTCAAGGCAAAGGTGGGTGCCTCTTCTGAAGGCTAATGTGGAGTCCTGTGAGTCATTCAGTCAGCATGTTGGATGGAGGATAGGATGGTGCTGACATGCCAGGAGAGATATTCTGTGCTCACTGCACCTGCAAGGTCACACCTCATTGGCTGTGGCCTTACAAATACACTACACTCAGATATTTACCTGCTTGGATATTGAAGGCCCACCTACACTCAAGATGAGATGCAGAAATATCTGGCCTATCTGTCTTCACACATGTGTTCATTCTCCTGAGAAGACTAGAACCTGCCTGGCACAAGGTCCTGTGGAAAATTTACAACAGTCCTCTTGCAGCCCCAGAAAGATGCCACCTACAAGGCAGTGGATCATATATGAGCCTGCTGATGTCATGAGGAACACAGTGTCACATGGCATAACACCAGATAGGAATATGCACCGTGCTGAAAGGGCTATGATGAAAAACTTCACAGATGAATATTCAAATAGGTAGAGAAAGGACATTTTGTGGGCACCAAAAGCAGAAGGATGTTGGTGTTGAAAGCCTTCTTCAATGAAGAGACCCTCAAATTCCATGACAAGTCTTCAGGTTCAACATACTCTATAAATAGAGGAATTAGTACTTGTCAGTTCATCCTGTAAGCAGCCTTCATTACAGACTCTAATTCCCCTTTCAAGGTCCTCAAAGCCCTTGCAAATTTGTGGCTCTTTCTTGTTGCTCTCAAGGGACAGCTGATTATACATGTGCTGATTCATATTTTTTCTGGCACAGAACCATGAGGAAAGGAATTCTACAAAACACAGCACTTATAACCATGAACTACAATCAAACGAGTTGAATTTGGAATATGCAGCACAGAACCCAGCTCTCAAAAAAAGACTGCACCACAATATCACAAATGTTAACAGAATTAGCTCTGCTAAAAGGCAAAAGTGAAGACACAACATGGGCAAAACCTAAATATCAAAACAGGAGAGGTTCAAGATGATCCGAATGTGGGATTGGACTTACTGAGCAGGAAACTTGTACTATAGGCATTGGCAAATTGTCAAGTGCATTTTATTTCTGGACTTGCTTCTACCCACCACCAACCTGCAACATGCCTACTGTCACTGGTTTCTTCTTTCGGTGTGACTTCTTGCAATGAATGTTTATTTATTTATTTATTTTTGACCTTATGTGCCGGGGACCAGCCCTAGCAGCAGAGTCCAAGGGTCCTTGATGGCCTGAAATGTAAAAGCCCCCAAAAGATTAGGCGGCGCAGCGTCGGCGATGGACAGCAACCACACAGACTCAGGTCGGTGTTAGGTTGCTGACAAGTTTATTGAATTCACAAGCAATTTTTATACCCTTTACAAACTTACTAAGAATAAAGCAGGGAGTTTCAAGGACAGAAGAAGAATTTGGGCATTTAGCTTGGGCATTTAGCCGACAGGCGCCATCTGGTAATATCTTATCTTACTTGACACTTCCCCACAATGAAGTATCCTTGACTCGAAACTTACAAAGGCAAGTTGTTGTATACCACCTGTTTCTCCTTGAAGTTTAACTTCTATTTGATTTCTTACTGCTAAGATTAATTATAACTTCTAGTAATTTGTTATTAATTTTTCATGACTATAATTACATGTCTATGCTATGTTAAATCATATTATACTATTAAGAACCAAGTTATTGTCTTTAGAGTAAAAAATCTTCATCTAAAAGAACTAAAACTTTTCTTTTGAACTAAATATAATGTATTTCTGTGGGAGGCTCATTACTTTGCAGAAGAAACCAGATGTAATAAATATGTTGATCACTGAAGCTAAGAGAATCACTTATATGCAACTAGATGTCTGGGAGTCTTGTAAAAGTTAGCAAAAGCATCACAAGACATATTGCTTCAGAATGTCCACCATTCCCTATAGGAATATTAGTGCTTTGTGTAAACAAATGAACTTTATTTTACTGGAATTGAGTTAACTCATATGAACTGTTTGTGTTCCCATCATCCTTCAACCGAAGAACTTTATTAAACATGATTAATCCGCGTAATATTGTGAGTTCTGGTGAAAAACAAGAAAGGAAGAGAGATTAACACTCTGAGGAAGGGGCTCCAGCTTTACTCAACTTACGACGAGTCCTTGTCAGCGTCTTCCAGGGAAAGCCTTAGCAGAGCCCAACTTACGACGAGTCCTTGCCAACATCTTCCAGAGGAAGTTTCCAACCTCTGGCATGGACTGTTATCCGCTAGGCACATTCCCCTGGCATGAGTTCTATACGCCAGGCGCCCCCGCACTTATGAAGCACAATACAATAATTCCCAGATCCGTGGAAAACATGAGAACCATGAGAACATCATATGCTTTTCCAACTTCCACAGTGCATGTATTGAGGACATGTATCAAAATTAACCGGAGTCTCTACATGTGCTCTATTCCCTTTAACCTTGGGGCTCCAGTGATAGTGGAAGAGTAGGTCATAAATTCCCCCATTTCTCCTGAATGCTATCAACACTAACATGGATTCAGCCCCAAATCCTTCTATTTTTCATCAAGTCATATGTAAGCCAATGAATGGAAAACTGACTAGAAAAATCAGGGCCAGGGTCGTCTGTCTTTTGCCTTCAAATGTTGGTTTTCCAGTAGACCTTGTGTTTCAGAAAGAAAGTGCTCAGGTGTGGAAGTCCCCTTCATTGGCATGTGGGATTATGTCCAAAAAGTCTCAAAATTGGCAAGGGTCAGTGAGGTGTCATTTAGAATTTCCTGCCACTGCCACCTAGTTCACATTGCCTATCTGGGAATGTTGCTGGGCAAAGATTGGAATAGCATAGTCATGTGTGAGATGTAATATCTTGTTGCTCCCTGGTGGGCAATAAGATCCAATGTATCTCCTCAGGGCCTGCCTGAAGAGAATAAGGGGCCAAGCAGGATGATGGGTGTGGGTGGCAAAGGAAACATACCAGAGCCGGGAGGTCTGTTAGTGCAGGAGGCACAGCAGGAACTCAACTGTATTGAACAGGTCAGGCGAATATAAGGACTTAGGGTGTGGAGATGAGCAGGCCAATCAGGGAGTTACACATAACTGGTTGCTAGGTAAGAACACATTTTTCAGTTTCCAGGGTAGAGCAGCAGTACAAGGAAGTCCGGGAAAACTGTTGGCAGGCCAGACAGTGTCTCGTATGAGGAACATGTTGCCATGAGGTTGCAGCCGCCATTATAGGGTGTGTCCCCTATAACATCTGAACTAATGAGAGTTGAAAGATGTGAAGGAACACATACCCTTAAGAACTGAAGGGGACTGGGGATTCAGTACTCCCTTTGAGTGCATCTCTGGGCTGAAAGGTGTCAAAGGAAATTGCTTGCAGGTGAAACTAGTAGATCTTGAACAATATCAATTTCACTGAATAACAGAGGAGAACAAAGAAATAGTTTGAGAGGATGGAAGATTGGAACCATCAGAAGTGTTATTTCTTGTGTTTCCCCACCCCCACAGTTACACTGGTGCTGGGGATTCAAACCCCAACCAGTCCACTGGCAAACCAGCGCTCTAAGGGATGGGCTATATTGTCAGCACAGGATGCTGCACTTGCTTCTACCCACCACCAACCTGCAACATGCCTAATGTCACTGGATTCTTCTTTAGGTGTGGCTTCTTGAAATGAAAGTTTATTGATTGATTGATTGATTTTTTTTTTACCTTGCAAAGCACAACCCAATAATTCCAAGATTTGTGGTAAACATGAGAACAACATATGCTTTTCTGACTTCCACAGTGCATGTATTGAGGACATGCATCAAAATTAACCAGAGTCTTTACATGTGCTCTGTTACTTTAAACCCTGGGATACTAGTGATAGTGGGAGAGTAGGTGGTAAATTCCCCTGTTTCAAATGAATGCTATCAGCACTAACATGAGTTGAGCCCCAAATCCTTCCATTTTCATCAAGTCATAAATAAGCCAATGCAAAGTAAAACTGACTAGAAAATTCAGGGCCAGGGACCACTGTCTTTTGCCTTCACATGTTGGTTTTCCAGTAGACCTTGTGTTTCACAAGGAAAGTGCTCAGGTGTGGAAGTCCAGTTCCTTGTCACTGTGGATTTTGTCTATAAAGTCTCAAAATTGGCAAGGGCCAGTGAGGTGTCATTTTGAATTTCATGCCACTGAAACCTGGTACACATTGCCTATCTGGAGAAGTTGCTGGGAAAAGATGGGGATAGCGTCATCACGTGTGAGATGTAATGTTGAACTAAGGAGAGTTGGAAGATGTGAAGGAACACATACCCTTAAGCTCTGCAGGTGGCTGGGGATTCGGTGCTCCCTTTGAGTGCAGCTCCAGGCTGAAAGGTGTCACTGGAAATTGCTTTCAGTGGAAAATAGTAGACCTACTACTACTGGAAAATAGTAGACCTTGAACAGTGTCAATTTCGCTGAATAACAGAGAAGAACAAAGAAATAGTTTGAGATGATGGAAATTTGGAACACTCAGAAGTCTTTTTTCTTATGTTCCCCCCTCCCCAAGTCCCAGGGTGCTGCCAATTCAAACCCTGGCCTTTCCGCTTGCAAAGGTAGTACTGTAAGTGATGGTCTATAATGTCAGCACAGAATGAACTCCTTTAAAGTACATGACTTGATCCCCTGAGGTTCTGTGTGAAGTTCTATGCAGAGAAGCAACCCTACACAAAGCCAATCAATGACTGAATAATTCTTAATTATCCTTTTCATAGCAATCTTTTTAATGACTCTTCTTGCATCTCAAGACATACAATCTAGGGGTTTGTCCCCAGGGACAGAAGTGTCCATTCTTTACTTAAGGAAGAAACCAGTTACAGCTGATCTCTGTGCAGAATTTTTTTTTTTTTTTTTTGCGGTGCTGGGGATCAAACCCAGGGCCTTATGCTTGAGAGGCAAGCACTCTACCAACTGAGCTATATCTCCAGCCCCCTGTGCAGAAAATTATATCAGTGATCCATGGATGACAGGACACCAGGAGAGTCTCTATTAACTGCACAATCTCTATGGCCTTATTAGCCTTAAGTACCTATGTAGCCTCTTTGGCTTGAATAACCTTTAGTACTAAGATCTTTGTATGACTATAGTAGCCTTCAGTATTTTCATATCTTCTGTGAGTTCTCATATCTCTGTGGCAAAGGGGGTTCTATACCCTTGAGTATCCTAAATAGTTTGAGTACCATCTTTGTACTGTATAACCCTTAAGACCAGAGTTGGTTCTGTAAACTGTGTAGCCAGTGTAACCTGCCTTTCTTCTACAGGTTAAGTATCATCTATAACCTGTATAAGTTTAGTGGCATAGTAGCTTTTAACCAGCATAGACTCAATTACCTGTGTAATCATGATGGCCTGAGAAACCTAAATGTAGGATAATGGTCTTAGTAGCATGAATGACCTTTACCTTTTTATCCATATGATTTTTGTAACCCTCTGACATTCATAGCCTCTATGGTCTTGTAGCCTCTATGGCCCAGGCATCCTCTTTGACCTGAGTGACTTTTATGGTTGGCACAACCTTTATGACCTAAGTAGCCTCTTTGACCAGTAAACCCTCTATGATCCCTGCAGCCTTTGTGACCTAAAAAGACTCTAGGTCCTGAATAGCCTTTATGGCCTACATGCCCTCTATGACTTGAGTAGCCTCTATGACCTGCATAAGCTCTTTGACCTAAGTATCCTCCATGAGCTATGAAACCTCTATGACCTGATTAGCCCCTAAGACTTGTGTAGTACATATGACCTAAATAATTTCTATTGTCTGCTTACACTCTATTCCTGAATAGCATCTTGGATCTGAGTAGTCTCTCTCAGTAACACAACCTCTCTGACCTGTGAGGCTTCTATGACCTGCATTATTTTATGGCCTGGAATTCCTTAATTACCAGTGTTATTCTCTATGTTCTTAGTAACTTCTATGTCCTCTCTGGGACTTATGTATTCTCCATGACATTTGTATCATGTATAAAATATGTAGCTGACATGTCCTGAATAATTCCTATAACTTGTGTAAAATTTATCACCTGAAAAACCTCTATTTTTCACTTAAACCTCTAAGTTGATCACACAGTTTGAACTGAGTCAATCTGCAGCCAATATAACCTCTATTACTTAGAAGTATCTAGCATCTGCATGAACTCTATGGCCAATGTAACATCTACAACCTGTGTAGTATCCAGGACATGTGTATGACTCATGACATGCATAGCCCGTATAGTGTACACAGCCACTAAAACCTGTGTTGCCTTTATGGCCTGATTAGCCTAAAGGACCTGTATAGTTTCTATGATCTCAGGAAGCACTATGACCCATGGTGCCCCTATGATCTGCACAGACTTTATTAACTTTGAAGCCTCTGTGTCCTGAGTGACATCTAAGATTTGTATAGCTTATATAGTCTAAATAACCAAAATGAACCCTATGGCCTGCAAAGTCTCTAAGTTTTCAATAGTGTCTAACACCAAATTAACCTGTATGACCTGCATATTCTCTATGACCTGAGTACATTCTATAATGTGTGCATTATTTATGCCCTGAATAGTCTATTTCTTTGTAAATTCTATAACTTTCTTAGGCTCTTTGGACTAAAAAAGTATAAATGAGCTTAGAAACTGATATGATTTTTGTATTCTTTGTGTCCTGAGTTGCCTCTGTGACATGAATATCCTTTATGAAGTGAATATTATCCATAGCCAGCATCATCACTATGGCATGTGTAGCCCATATGGCCTGAGAAACCTCTGTGAACTGTCTCATCTCTCTGACCTGGGTATCCTCTACTGCATGCATAGCCTCTATTGTCTGCATGTCTTTATATCCTGAATAGCCTTCTAGACCTCAATATCCTCTATGGATATAATGGTCTAAATGATCTTAGTATTCCCTATAATATGTATAGTCACTATGAACTGCATAACCTCTATAATTTGTACAGGGCCCCTGGCCTTTATATACACTCTGACTTGCACCACTTCTATGGCCTCAGTACACCAAATAATCATAAAGCTCATATGCCCTGTGCTGTTTCTGTAGCCAGAATGTCTTCTATGACTTGCATAGCTTAATGACCTATGTATCTTCTATGGTTTAAACAATCTCTATGACCTCCATAACATTATGAGCTGAGAAACATAAAAGACATCAGTAGTCACTATGAACTTGGTAGCCTCCATGAAACATGTAGCCTCCTTGAACTACATAGGACTTATATGCATAGTAACCTACCTGGCCTGAGTAGTGTCTAGGTCCTGTTAGCATGTGTGAATTGCATACCTCTTTGACCTGCATAGACTCTATGATCTCTGTAGACTTTATGACTTACTGCTTACTCTCTGACCTAAGTAGTTTCTTCAACCCTCATAACCTCCGATCTATGCAGTCACTATGGTCTGTGTAGCCTCTATCACCAATGTAACCACAATAACATTCAGATTCTCTATATTCTGTGAAGCCCCCTGCACCTGCATTTCCTCTAAGACCTGAATTGTCATTATAATCTCAGAAGTTTCTATAACCTGCAAAATTTCTATAAACTGTATAATATTATCTGTAATATGTATGTTTTTCATGACCTACCATAGACCCCCTGTCTTGCATCCTCTCTGGCCTAAGTAGCCTAAACAAACTGAGTAACACATATGACCTGTGTAGTATTAATAGTCTGAATGGTCTCTATGGGTTGAGAAGCCCTTATAAATTGTGTAAACTCTAGGACCTGAGCAGCTTCAAAAAATTGAGAAGGCTTTTATGGCCTGCATAATCTCTACAGTATGAGTAAACTCTATGACCCTATATCATTTATAACCCATGAAGCATCTATTACCTATGTAATCCTGACAAACTTCATGATCTCCACAGGCTTATGCCCTTTGTAAAATATGGAATTAGTAGTCCCTAAGGACTTGGTAGGCTCTATGACCTGAACAGCCATTGTGACCTGTGTATCCTCTGTGATCTGTGTAACCCCTATTACCTAAGTAATCTATATGACTTGCATATTTTCTGGGTTCTGAAGCCTCTAGACCTCCATATGTTGATGACCTGAAGAGCTTTTACTAACTGACTAACCTCTAAGTCCAATGTAGTTTCTATAACCTAAGTATCCTCTATGACCAGCATAACTTGTAGGACTTGCACAGCCCCGAAGAACTCTGTGAGTTTTATGACCTGAACAGCATAATGAAATTTCAGAAAGGAAAGAAGATTATCTCTATGGTGTGTGCATGGCTTGGCCCCAGGATGTGAGTTGGATATTAATTAAACAAGCTCACAGCCCTTCTCCCAGTCAGGGACTTCATGCATCCATCTTCTCAACTAACATTATAGTATTGAAATTACCGTTCCTGGACAGTATTACAAGGATATGAATTGGTCACACCTTGGTAGCTAGGAACCACAGCAAGGATATTCATCTGTAATAACAGTAGGAGAAGCTAGCAAAACAGGAAAGTTATCACTAAAGAAGTAGAAGATCATCAGATTACAGTTGTCAGATATAAGCTGCCAGGTGTAATTCCAGGCAGGAAGGAGGAAAAAAAAAATTCTGATGAATGAGAACTGCTTTTCTTAGGGAATTGACATGACCTTGTTCCAGAGAGAAATTATTATGTAAAGTATGCATGCCTGTATCCCAAGTTCCCACAGTTCTGAGGGCTATCCTCTACCACATTTAGAGTACTGCAAGTTCCAAGGTTAGACAAAAGACAAGATAGATTTGTCCCACCTGGAAACCAATGACTGCACTAATGGAATTGCTTCTCTGGAACACTTGTCGTAGGAAAGCTAACAATTTCAACAGATTTAGAGGACAAGCAGAATGAAAAATTGAAAAATACAGGTAGCTTAGCATTCATCAACTTAGTTTTCAACAGGTACAACTTTAGGACATGGGACTTAACTCTTTCTTGGTCAGGTTGAGGAAGAGATGGTTTGGTTCAGGCTGGGATGTCATGTAATGAATGAAGGATAAGTGAGGTAGGCTGAAATAAAATGTTTTAGCATATAATAAAGGAGACTAATGAAATTATATTGCTAGTGGTAGATATCCTGAGACCATAACTGTTCAAACGAGGGAGCATGGAATTGCCAGAAGTTGGAGAAAATTTTATCATTGGGAGAAGTTCCTTGGCACCAGGTTGGAGTCAGTATTTTAGGTTCAGAGTATTTGCCATGTATTTGAATGACAAATTTAGAGGTTTTTGAAGTCTCCTTAGTGACCTGTTTGGCCTCTACTACCCAAGTATCCTCTATGACCTGAGAAGCATCTATGACATGAAAGAAAGAAAATAAATGTATACAAATAGGTAAAGAACTCCTCAAACTATCACTATTTGCCAATGATATGGTTCTATATTTGGAACATCCAAAAACATCCACCAAAAATCTTCTGGAACTAATAAGTGAATTCAGCCAAGTAGCAAGATATAAAATCAATACCCATAATTCAAATGCATTCCTATACATCAGTAATGAATCCACTGTAAGAAAAATAACACTACACTATTCATAATAATCTCAAAAAATAAAATACTTGGGAATCAATCTGACAAAAGAGGTGGAAAATCTCTATAATTAAAACTACAGAACACCAAAAATAAAGAAATTGAAGATCTCAGAAGATGGAAAGACCTCACATACTCCTAGGTAGACAGAATTTATTTGATCTTTTCATGTTAATCCCATAATTTTTGAAAGTTCTCTTCATGGATTTTTACCATCATCTCTATGTGGTCAACTTTATTTTCAACATTAAATATTTTGGCTTCATTTTCTGAAGTTCTGTCTTCCAAATTGTCTAGACTGTGGGTGATATTTTCCATTGAATTTATAATTGACTAATTTATAATTGAGTGATTCCTTCATTATGAGAATTTCTGCTTGTGTATTTAACAATCTCTAATTCTTTATTGATCTTTCACTTCCTGTATTTCTCTTTGATTTTACTCTGTATACCATCCTTTACTTTTCAGATCAAATTGACTATGGATATTCTAAACTTCTTGGATATTTATTCTATTGTGTTGTCAGAGGCTTCTCTTATTGGGGCATCTTGGTTTGTGGTCTTTTGTTCACTTATGTTTTCATGTTGAGCCCAGTTGTAGCCAAATCTATAGGCACCCTGGCACTGAACCTCCAGGTCTTGGCTGGTGTCCCCAGAAAGGCCATTGTGCCCCAAAATGGCAGTGAAAGCAAGCAATTGGCACCCTAAACACACTCAGGTTCTGGCTGGTGTCTCAAAATGGTTGTGGCCATGTGCAACCAAACCTGGAGTGTCCCTGGCAGCAGATTTCTGAACAGTGGTGGAAGTGGTAGTAGCAGTAATTGGTGGCAACAGCCAGGGGTTCAGCAGAAGCTGCAGACTTTGGTGGTGTTGGCAAATTTGGAAGAACTATGGTAGCAGTGGCAGCAGCAGTGGCTGTTGCTGCAGCTGCAGCAGTACCCAGAGAGGCGACCTCCAGTTGACTTCCTGGGAGTAGCAGTGCCTTTGGTGGCAGCAGTATCAGTGGTAGCAGGAGCAGCAGCAGCAGCAGCATCAGTGTAGATGGCAGCCAGGCATTTGAGGCAGTGATGAGGGGAGCAGTGACCTCAGGGCCATATGACTGTGACAGTGTCAACATCAGCAGCAACACCAAGAGAAAAGACATCCAGGTGCCTGTGGCAGTGAATTCAGGGGCAGCTGTACCCCAAGAGAAAGCTTCAGGGAAATGGCAGCAGTGCCTGTGGCAGCAGTGCTCAGGAAAAAAGTGCCTGAGCACTATTGCAATTCAGTCTGATTGGAGGAGTTTGAGGTTATAATCTATGCAATTGCCTAATTTTAAAATTATAGCCAAAGAGAATGGCTATAATTAAAATGCCTACAAGTGTAGCCAATTAAGGCTATCTCCTGAAAGTGGATCACCAGACTTTTCATTTCTCAAAGTAGCACCTGTGGCATGCATAAATTCTGTTCCCCATATGGCCTGTATGATATGCATCTAGTCTATGTCCTATCCTTTGTACCCTGCATAGCCTCTAGAAACTTAGTAGTTTAAAAGACCTTAGCATCTTGAACTTATGTAGCCTCTATGATCTTCACATCCACAGTATCCTGAGTAGCAGAAATGACCATATTATCCCTGATGAAATTTGTAGTGCATATGAATTGAGTAGCTTAAATAAACACATTAGCCCCTATGACTTGTGTAACCTCTGTGGCCTGATTATTCTGTATGACCTACATGATCTTTTTGACTTGCACAGTATCTGTGGCTTGAGTATCCCAAATGTCCTGAATATCTGCTATGACTTCCATGCCCAATATGAACTACTTACCTTCTGTGTCTTTCATAGTCTCTATTTCCTGTGCACCCTCTATGTCCTGATTTAACAAAGTGATCCAAGTAGCTTTCATTACATGTATATATTCTATGACCTTCAAAGCCTCCACAATCTCTGGAATCTCTGTGTCCTGAGTTGTCTCTGTGACCCATGTAGTCCGTATGTCCTCCATAACCTTTATCACTGAAGAACCTCTATGTCTCAGATAGCCTCTGTGACACAAATGCAGTCTATTACCAACTCAGCCTTTATTACCTGCAAATCCCTTCTGGCCTTCATTGTGAAATGACCTTAGTAGCCTCCATGACCTTTATAAAGTGAGTAGGCCCTATGACCTTTTCATGTAGCCATTATGACCTGGGTAAAGTATGATTGTGCACGTACCTTCTATAACCAGTGGAGCTTGTTACTGAAAGTTTGGGTCTTGTTCCCACTGCCTAGTCAATAAAGATAATACGAGTTTTGAAAGAAGGAAAATAAGGTTTATTGCTTTACATGCAATGGAGTAACATAGAGAACTTCTGTCCCAAATGCTGTGATTCTGCCTATCAGGGAGAACAGAGGGTTTTTGAAGGAACTATTCAAAGACTACAATCCAGGTTTTTCCTGCAGGCTTTTGTGATTCACTTGTGAGTTTGGAGCAAGCCATTCTTTCAATCTTCTTGTGCCTTCCCTGAAATCTGAATTACTTGGCTCCTCTGTTGGGTATGTGCTCAAATACAGATAACTTGGCCTTGGATAAGGAAAAGGTAATCTTGTTCTTCCACTCAGGTTAAGAAGGGGAAGAGTGTGAAAAGGTAAAGAAAAACATGTCCATTTTAAAATAAGCCTCAGTGGCAGTGCAATAAGGCCATATTGAAATCATTAGTTGGACCACTGTTACTTAATAATCTAAGCAGCCCAAATGACTTGAGCAGTCTGTATGACTGGTGTGACTTGAGTAATCTCTATGACTTGAGTAGATTAAATGACCCAAAATATACTTTTCTATATTTTCAATTAAAACTTTTTCTCTGTTTTTAAAATGTAATTCTTCCATCCATTTTGAATTGATTGTTGCATATGTTATAGAGAGGTAACTATTTTTATATGGATTTGTATGTTTATATGGATTATCAATTCTGATGTGGTCTTGTTTGGTGCTAAGGTGAGTCAACAAGGTCCTCACTTGAACTCGTGGTTTACTGTGAAAGACAACCAATAATATCCCACCTGTTCTTCTTGCCCCTTCCCACATGTATGGCAATTAACACCTTTATTTCCAGGATAGTTGGGTGATAATGATAGGACATAGGTGTTTGGACCTTCTTTTATTGGGGTATTTCATTTATACTAACTTCATAAAGTTTTCATACCATTCTCTCTTTGGTAGCATAGGAGAAATATTTGACAGGATGTACTCTAATCTCTGAGGTTTCATTAGAACTCATTTGTAAAACATTTAGATATCCTGGGGAGTGGGGTGTGTGGTGGGAGTGTGGTGGAGGGCAGTTGTGACTGCCAGCCCACTTTCTTTATGTTTTTGGCTTATTTATTATTTCAAAAATACTTTAAGTCCATTTTAATAATATTCAATATATATTGCTTAGTCCCTGCTATTCATGTTTATTTTTCTATGAAATGATCAATTTCATCTAAGTTTTTAAATTTATAAGTGTAATGTTATTTGTTGCATCCTAATTAAAAAAAATCTCAACTGTATTTGTGGTTTTCTATTCCTTTATTTCCTGTTAATGTTCATGCCTTTTCTGTCCCCATTTAAAAGTCAATGTAGCTATTGCCTGTTAATGGGTTTTGATTAAAATGACAGCTTTTAAAACATTCTATCTCCTTTATTTTGGTTTATAATTATAACTTTATATTTTCACTGATGATACTTTTATTTTTTTTCTTTACTTGTTTGCCATATTGTGATTGCACCTAAAACAGCAACATGCTAGATAAGTGCAAGGCCACTGAGATACATCCCCAACCTTAATACACTGTATTTGTCAGTATATTTCATAAATTTGTGCTCTTATTTCTCTCTTTTCCTGCCTTTCTTCTGGGTTCACTTCCTTTTGATAGTGAGAATGTACCAGTAATAAACTATTTTTGTTGTTTATCTGAAAACATCTGTCACTCTGTTTTGTCTTTACCACTGAGGAGTATACTACAGGTGGGAATAGAATCCCAGAAAAGGTGTTTTTTCCTCCTTCTTGGGACAGCATCTCTTTATGTTCCCTAGGTTGACCCTGAACTCCTGGGTTTAAGTAGTCATCCTACCTCAGCTTCCCAAGTAGGTGGGATTTCGGGCACCAGGTATAAGAAAGGAAATTTAAGAAAATTTCTTTTTTGTGCATCCCACATTTAATAATTAGACCTATTGTGTGTTTATTTGAAAAAAAAAATGCTCATCCTCCTCCTGAATGAGTTTTGCTTGTTTTGTTCTCTGTTGTATCCTCAGTCCTAGAACAATGCCAGATGCACAGTTTCTAATTCATTATTATCATACAAAATCATTATCAATGATTCAATGAACTTAGAATGGTTTTGGTATATCTTTGCTTCACTTTCATCTTTGCCATTTTCTCTATTACCTAATTCAGTAACTGCATTCTACTGCATATTAAATTCTGTAATTTAACCAAAAATTCAATTGTCATTTCCTGGTTACTTCCAAAACCCAGAAAACAATGTCTTTGTGAATATTGTCATTCATGATAGACTTGCGATGTCAAAACTGACAAACAACAGAGGAATGCCATAAAGTGATAGCTGTGTGCACAAGTCACCTTATAAGAGAAACACCACACAGAGAATTCACTACTTATGTAAAACCACTGGCCTGACATGCTGTCTTGCAAGCCCAATTCTATCAAATGTTTAGCTCTTCCTCTAAGATTAGATTTAGTTATTTTAGATTTAATAATTAATGGCTAATAACTGTAGCCATTCAATAATCAGAGCTCAGTATGTCTCAAATAACTCCAGAAGTGCCAATAATTGATTTTTTATAAAACACTTAAACTATCTGTGCATTTTCCCAATTAAACCACAAATATTCCTTTGCTCCTTGGGTATACCAGAAGCCATCCTGGCCTGGAACTAGTTGTTGTAGGTTGAAGTCATATTCGTTGTTATTTCCCAAATTAAACCTTCTTATTATTTGTTATTTCCAAAATTAAACCTTCTTGCAGAAAGATTCATTTCTATCCCCCACACCTTTGCCATCGTTAAAGATAGCATTCCAATAAAATTAAGTATGTTTTTCTACCTGGCTAGCCACTTCACCAAAAGCTAGTGACCATCATTGATACTGAAGCTTATAAGTTAAGGAAAACCACCATGTTTAATGGGGAATGCTGACAATTTGTATTGGCTCTATTTGAAATACATGTACTATGTAGAGACTTAGCAGTCCTGCAGTAGAATAAATTTGTATGGATGTTTGCTATGGTGATTGCATGTGCCAGTTGTTGCTGAAAACTACGTTTCTGTATTCACTGGATGGTCATGCTTTTGTCTTTGTGGTTTGGACACAATTTTTAAAAAACAACAGTGATAAATTTAGAAAAAGTTCATTCTTATTAGAAAAATGAGTTCTAAGAATCTATTGTTTATGAAATTTATGTTGAAAATATAATCCCACAAAATGTTGATGTACTTTTGCCATCCATATTGGTGAAACAATTGAGCATAAGAAATCTTAGTGTTCAAGTCTGTTTGAGAAGGATCAGTGTAAAACATGAGATGCATGCAAAAACATTGTTTAGCAAGTATAACTGTAGTAATAAGTTTAAAGATGTTTGAACTCAACCCAAGATAACTTTTCAAGATGTATTTGCTCCATTTTAATCTTTAAGATTTTTATGCACTAACAAATGTGAACTAATAAGTGATATATGTCAAATAAATAAGTAAATAAAAGGAAGATTAATAGAGTAGAGGGAAGAGAATAGAGGAGGAGGGAGAAAGAGAGTGAGAGAGAGAGAGGGAGAGTGAAAGGGAGAGGGAGAGGGAAAGCTGAAGGGCACTATATATGAAAATGGAATAAAAAAAATTCCATGCTTGTTTGATTTTGTCCAAATGAATCCATTTACTATGTATGACTGTAATTCTCTAAGTAAAAAAAGAAAGAAAAAGCAATATATGGCAGTTTTAGTAGAACTCCACAGATAATAAAACATTTCCAGTTTATATCAATTCCACTACATACTTCAAACAAAATGTCAATTCCTGAAAAAGTTTGTTTTTAATTTAATTTATGAAATCAAAACAATCACTAGAATTTCATTTAGTCAAAATTTAATCTGACATCCCTCTGAATGCTAAGGTAATATTAGTTATCATATTTTATCAACTGAAACAGAACCTGCAACTATCAATGTCTACTCACAAAAATGCACCCACACAGAGAGACACCCAACATAGACTGAATGAAACAGAATTATAAAATTTTAGTTCTGTAGCTCTTGGGAAAAAAGTAACAAAAATTTCTGCATATCATTTTGCTCTTTAAAGCCATTATCATTAACGTTTAAAAATGTCTGCCCTTTGAAGAACTATTTATAAGTCAACCTAAAGATCTCAATGTGGCATTTAACATTTTGAAAACAACATCCTGTATTTAGTTGAAATTCACTCAGTCAGAAATTTTAGTCAAATAATCAGTTAATAGGCAACTAAAATATAATACTTTCAGCTTTTAGTCCATTGAGATAATTCAGAACAAAGCTTGAAATATGAAAGAAAACTGGTGGGATGGCTTTTTCTTGCATAAATATTCATGAAAAAAGACACTGGAAGGGAGGGGGGCAGAAAGACAGTTCCTGCAAACATTTAGGTCTTGAAATATTCTCCTATTCTCCAAGAGCAGACCCAGATGGAACCAGCTGCAGCTTCCGCCTCAGGTCCCTAGGGGGCACAGTCGGTGCAGGAAGTCACTGGATTCCCCGCAAAATTGCAGGCTGACGGGCAGGCCGGGTGAGTTCGAAAATAGAAGAGTGTGAGGGGGCGGGCCGGGGTGGAGCTGCCTCTCTCCACCAATCCGCGGCAGGCAGTGGGGGCAGCAGCGGCCCCAGCAGCAGGTGGTGTGGTTCTGTGCTTGGACTAGTGGCAGCGGTGTCTCCTTGAAGAGCCTTCCTGGGGTAGGCATTCTTTGTTATTAGTGAGAGCGGCCAGCAGTCAGGGGAGAGGGGGCATGCAGAGCGGTTGTCACCGACAGTCTACCCCGGGCCTTTGAAGGCTGCAGAAGCCACTCTTCAGTTCCGCCACACCTGCCAAGCTCATTCCCAGCAAGGGGCAGCCGCTATGGCCTACTCACCTGGGAGCTGGGGTACTTGGCTCTCTGTTGGGCTGTGGCGTGGTTTCCCCTGAACTGGTGGGTCCGAGAAACCCCAGGGGAGAGACCCTGATGCCAACCCTCTGGGGCCCTGTTCAACGCAGAAGGCTCTTGGCTCAGCTCGTGGTGGTGGGCGGCAAGGTTCAGCCTAGGCAACCGTGGATAGTGGGCCTTTCAGGACTCCAGCTGCATTAGTTCTGGGCATTGTGCAAGGTAGGATTTGCTGGGGGATGGTGGGACTGGCCTGCTCCTGGGCCCAGGTGCTGTGGTGCCTCCTCATTGGTATGTAGAGGGCACAGGCAAGGGTGCAGTGTGGGTGGCCTAGGGTGGGTGCAGGCTGGGTGAGCTACAGCTTGTGGGCCTGGATCCTGGGGCACAACATTACAAACTTGGCAAGCACGAGCCTCTGGTTCCCCGTATTTCCCTCAGAGTCACCCAGTCGGGAACTGCAAGTTGCTAGGTCTGGAGGTCGTGAGTGGGTGACGGGGTGTGCCTTTAATCCATGAAGAATCCAGAAGAGAGAAACTTAGCTAGCTGGAGTGCACTGTGCTGCTGCTTTCTTCCTTAATCAAAGCCATGCAAAAACTTTAAAGCTGCGACCCCGCCCTCTAATCCTTGAAAGAACTTAAGAGATCAGTACCATTACTCAGATTAAA
>NW_027632956.1:15408289-15414736 GCF_902686455.1 Sciurus vulgaris | reverse complement strand
GTATTTAAAATCTCAGTGGTTTATGGCAAATTTCAATAAAAATGAGTATCATTTACCCCAAATGAAAATTGACTTCAAAATCCCATAGAACCACTAAATTAATTACCAGTCATATGTGCAGCATTCAAAATCATTCATCTGAGGCAGGGTCTTCAGACTCAGCTTGGAGAATTGGAGCTATTGGGTCACACAGAACACAAATGAACCCTGTGCTTTCTGCCACATGCAGTTATCCAGGAACTCCTTTAATCTCCATTTTACTCTGAGTGCAAGGTGAGGGAAGTTCCAACTTCTCAGCCAGGAGGCCAGGAAGATATCCTACCCCAAGTGTAGTCAAGTTCACACACTTCAAAACCAGGTTCCTGGTTCTGGTCACTGCATCCTTAGTTTCCAACCACATACCCATGTGATCTAATTCAGCAGCCATGGTTCTTTCCAGCACCTTCTTTCCTGACTATTGAGTCATGTCAAAATTCACAATTTAATTATTCTGTTTATTGCTTGCTAAGAGATCTAGGAAGAAGAAACCATGTTTGCACATTGTCCCTAGGAAGTCTGGCAGTACTAGGCTCAGCCGTCACACCTTTTCCCACTGTCCTGTCCATCTACATCTCAAATGTCTGCCAGAGGCCAATCTCCATGGAAGAACAGAGGAGACACCAAAGGAAAAAAGAGCCTTTGAAAGCATGCAGAAAAATGCCCTCAGTGTACAGAGAAGCAAGCCAGCCCTGAAAACTTTTGTCTCCCCATCTTGCACAACCAGCTGAGGCACAGCTATATTGAATCAAAGACACCAGACTCCTGGCACGTGTTTATCATTTATTCAACTGAAAATATCTTCACCACAAATTACATTGGGCTCCTAACTCCAAGGACAGATTATTAACCCTTCAGTCTAGAATAATCTAGTTTCTGTAATATGACAATGCAGTCACAATGATATTCTCTCACCTGGGAGATTTACCTCATGATCTGCTAGACTCTAATGATCTATAGAAATAGAAATCACAGGCTTGGGTCACCTAAAAATATCTAAAAAGCCCCACCCTACCCCCACCCTTCCTCCTGAAGACTCCAAGACTTTCCAACCTGTGAATGGGAAAGGCTTTATGTGACCGCTTAAACCACATGCTGCACATGGACTAAATTGTATCTTCCTCAGAAAGCACTATGGAGTCATTGTGTCTTTCAGGAGTCAGGCTGTGACCTGTGTCATTTTCTCTCACAGTCACTCTACTCCCTGTTGCTCAGCCCTATTTTACAACTGAGCTTTGGTCTGGCTACCTCTGGGTCCTCTTCCAGTATTCATGGGGGATAACGAAGATGGGAGGCTGCTTCCCACCATCCAAGATTCAGCACAACTGCACCAGGAAGAGAGCTGAGTAGGGGCAAGTGACACGAACAGTCAAGAGGGCAAAGCACTGGGCCATTCAAGGGCCAAGCTTGTGCCAAGGAAACAGGATTTCAAGAAAGACTGGTCTTTGTGGAAAGGGATGGGAGACAACAGAATTCCTTCCCCAACCAAAAATTCTCTACACACTCTCTGGTTTTACTATATTGGGTAAGATCTTTAAATTTCAAGATTATTTTCATACTAGCTTAAAACTAGAGGAACCTAAATACTCAAGAGGAGCAATATGAATGGATCAATTGGTACATTGTTCCACAACTCTTATGCAGATTTAAGAATGATAAGTTAAAAATATGGTGGTTTAAGTAACTCAGAAAATACTCAAATGTAAAAAAATAGAAAATTGCATGAATAATGAGATTACTATTGTGGCATCTGATGATGAACTTGTTGAGCAAAAGGACTCAAACATATTCAACTATAGTGCTGCTAGTAAACTTGTGGGGTGGTGTGCAGAAATATAGAGATATGTGGCCTAATTAGACTCACTGTCCCCACTTAGAGGCTCAGAGCTGCCTGGGACACCAAACTCGCTCCTGAAAACCCTACATAGCTGCCACTGGGTACTAATGTTAGGAAGTTCATCTAGGTGTGCCTAACCTTTCCTACCCCATGGAAGGTGCCATACCAAGAATAATGGTACTGGATACTGCAGAATCCAAGTCATCTTGAGTGTTTTTAACCTAAATATTGAGAATTAAAATGAATATTTTCATGGGACTGAATCGTCAGAGTCGTGTAGACAATGAGCCTTGACACTGACCTCAGGGATTTTACCATCTAGGGTGAATATTCACAAGTGAACCTTTTGCGTCTGGCTCATCCTCTAACATTTTAAAAGAATTCAAGGGATCCAGACTATTCTGCCAGCCACTTCTGCAGTTCTCGGAGTATTTTTCTCACTCTCCTGCTGCCTGATCCCCCTCAGCAGGACCCCACAAGGAAGTTCCTTCATCAGCACTGTTGAGGGTTATGTGTTGATATGCTGCTTGTAAACACTAAGATGAAACTAGAGCCCTATTCCCCTTACCGTCTTTACTTCTTGTTCAGGCTGATACTTGCACTGGCTATAAAATCCTAGGAGACTGTGAGCCATGTCAGACATGCAGAAGAGTCTGTGCCAGCATTAAACTCAACATCTAGCCCAATGTGCCCAGAAGGAATGGATGCAAAATTAAACCTCAATTAGCCAACAGTATACTGACCTCAAGTTGTGACTCCCAGAGAGATGTGGCCCACCATGGCTTGGAGGACTTTGGGCATATTTATTACAAGTCTAAGTTTGGCTGAGCAAGGGAAATGGTCTTTAGGAGAATGGTCTTAGTTATGAAAGTGGCCCATTCCTCATATCAAGACCTGAAAACAGGGTCTGGCTCCCATTAGCTTACACTTCATGGAGGAATGTGGGGCTCCTGGTCCCAACATATTGCATTTTCTGTTGTACCTCTTGGCTCTATTCCCTCTTCTTACCCCACATCCATTTTTCTCATCATCAAGGGCAAGACTGGTGTGTACTGGGCATCCATGAAATCCTGGGTATGTGCCTTAAACTTCCTAGTCAATCTTTCAAGATAAACAATTTTTCAATTTCAAAAATAGAGAATGTGATCTCTGAGAGTCATATAATATCCTGACATGACCTCATTAGCTCACATAATGCCCTCATTATAATCTCTTATACTCACATAATACCCACACTGTGGTCTCTTATGTTGATATGCTATATTACTCTGGCCTCTGACATTCACATAATATTCTTACTTGGCTTCTGAAACTCACATATCACCCTCACCTTAGTCTATCACACATAGGTTTTTCACTGACTTCTGACACTCAACTTATACCCTCACTGGGGCCTTTTACTGTCCATATTATGCTCAATGTGACATCTGACACTCACATAATACCCTACTGTAGCTTTTGACATTCACATAATAACCTCACTTGGTCTCTGACTCTCACAAAATATCCCTACTCTTAGGTTAAAATTCATAAAATATCATCACTGTGACATTGACAGTCACATAATATCACTATGACCCCCGCCATTGACAAAATATACTCACTATGGCATCTTATGCTCTCAAATATACTTAAAATGTTCACATATATTCATATATTAATTCAGAACAGCCACTGAGATTGAAAATTTCTCCTAACAGTGGCCTCTGGCATTTAAATAATACCTTCTCATTTACAAAATGTCTTTCACATATTACACTCACTGTCACATGAGTTCCTCACATAATACACTCAGTGTGACATCAAACACTCATATAATACCAAGCTGTGGCCTCTGACACAGAATGTCTTCAATCAGTCTCTGACACTTACCTAATTCCTTCATTATTACCACTGACACATTATATCCCCATCATGATCTCAGACACTCACATAATACCAAAATTGTGTCTTCCTGCACACATATTATACTCAGTGAGGTCTTTGAATCTTACATAATACCTTAAACGTGGCCTATGACAGTGATATAATATCCTCACTTGTCGTCTGACATTGACCTATCATTCGGAATTTTATACACACATAATACAATCACTGTGGCCTCTGACCCTTACACAATTTGCTCACTGTTATCTCTGACACTCATATATTTCCATACTGGAACTTCTGATGTAAAACCATCAAAGTGACCTGTAAAACACAAAATATCCTAACTTGACCTCTGACACTGACATAATATTCTCACTGTGACCTCTAATCCTCACATATTATACTCTGTGACCTCTGACACATAATAACCTCAGTATGACCACACTCACATAATACCCTTGGTGTGACCACAGGCACTCAAATAATACCCTAAGTATAACCATTGTCACTGATAAAATACCCTAATGTGACTTCTGATCCTCAAAAAATGCACTTACTGTGATTTCTCACATTCATGTAATACCCTCAGTGTGACCTCAGACACTAATATAACACCTGCATGTGCTCTCTGACACATAATACCAAAATGTGGCCTCTGACATTCAGAATATTCTCATTTGGGCTTCTGACACTCACCTAATACCTTCCCTGTGCCTATTGTCCATCACATAATACCTTTATTCTTCCTTCTGACAATTGCAAAATATCCTCAATGTCACAGTCTCACAATATTTTCACCAGATTTCTGACATTATAAATTTACTCACTGTGACTCAAACACTCCCATAATACCTTCATGTGGCCTCTGGCAATCACATAATATCCTCACTTGTCCTCTGATACTGACCTAATATCCTTACTGTTCTTGTGTCACTCACATAATATCCTTACTGTGGACTCTGA
Organism: Sciurus vulgaris; assembly: GCF_902686455.1. Classification (NCBI taxonomy): domain Eukaryota; kingdom Metazoa; phylum Chordata; class Mammalia; order Rodentia; family Sciuridae; genus Sciurus; species Sciurus vulgaris. The sequence goes on along the minus strand of NW_027632956.1, from coordinate 15,410,031 downwards.
TCACACACACAAAAAATTCTCACTATGGCCTCAGGCACTCACATATTATTGTCACATGACCTCTGTCACCCACAAAATATTCTCACTGTGGCCTCTGACATGAACACAGAATAGTCAGTATGATCTCAGACATACAGTAGTCTCCTGTGGCTACTAACACTCACAAAATACCCTCAATGTATCCTATGCCATTCACATAATGTCTTCACTTGGCTGCTGACACTCACATAATACCCTACGTGTCCTCTTACATTCACATAACACCTTCATTCTGACCTGACATAATACCATCACAGTGACATGTCTCACTCACATTATTTCTTTAGTGCGATCTGAGACACAAACCTAATACCCTCAATGTGCCCTCTAATTGACATCATATCCTCACTGTGGCTCCTGATGTTCCTATAATTATCACAGAGTGACCTCACACATTGACATAATACACTCACAGCACCCCCTGACACATAGTATCCTACCTGGGGCATCTGACACCACAATGAAACCCTCACTGTGGCTTCTGACACTCACATAAATCCCTCACTCTGGTCTCTTACACTCACATAATAGCATAAAAGTGGCCCCTGACACTATTACAATAACTCACTGGGCTCTGACACCACATAATATTTTAGCATGGCCTCTTAAACTAACATAATATACTCACTGTGACACTGAACACTCATTTACTATCCTCATTGTGTCCTATGACACTGACATAATATCCCATTTTGTCCATTTACATTCATTTAATAATCTGAATATGACCTCAGACACTCAAATAATATTCTCGTTTTGGCCTCTCCACTGATAATTGCATAACACCCTCACAGTTGCCTGTGACACACATTATATCCTCACTTGATCTCTGATGTTTATATGAAAACTTCCGTGTGGCCTCTGACATTCACATTATGTCCTCAATTGGCCCATGACTCTAACAAAATGCCTTCATCATAACATGTTACAGACATAAAATATCCTCACTATGGCCCCTGATGTTGAAAAGATTTTCTCATTATATCCTCTGACACATAATATCCTCAGTTTTCCTGTGTCACTCACATAACACTCTGTGTGACTTCTGATACTCATATATTACCCCCACTGTGAACTCTCACACTCAAACATTACCTTTACTGTGACCTTTGACACTTACTTAATACCCTCAGTGTGTCCTCAGATTATATGCTAAGTGTGACCACTGACACTCACATGATACACTCACCATGGCCTGTGATGCTCACATAATACCCTAATCATGACTTATGACTCTTGCATTAAAACCTCATTGTGACCTCTGATGATGATATAATATCCTCACTGTCATCTCAGCCATTCACATAATAACCTCTCTGGTACCTCTGACACTTAAAATACTCTCAGTCTGACCTCTGACACTCATAATAACCTCACTGTAAACTCTGATTAAGATATAATATCCTGGATTGGGGAGATAGCTCAGTTGGTAAAGTGCTTGCCCTACAAGCACAGGACCCTGAGTTCTATCCCCAGCACTGCGAAAAGATATAATATCCTTTCTGTGACTCCTGACTCTCACACAATTGCCTTAAAATGGCCTCTGACACTCACATAACCCCTTCAATTTAGTTTGTGACACTCAAATATTATCCTCAATTTGCCCTGACATTCACATGATACCTCACTGTGACCTCTGACCCTCAGGTAGTAACCTCAGTTTTACCAATGATGCTCACCAAATACTCACACTGTGACCCCTG
>NW_027632956.1:15312738-15408189 GCF_902686455.1 Sciurus vulgaris | reverse complement strand
GGATAAGAAACTGTGGTATATATATACAATGGAATATTACTCAGCCATAAAGAATGATAAAATTATGGCATTTGCAGGCAAATGGATGAAATTGGAGAATATCATGCTAAGTGAGATAAGCCAATCTCAAAAAGCCAAAGGACGAATGATATTGCTAATAAGTGGAGGATGACACATAATGGGAGGGAGGGAAGGGTTAGTGTTAGGGTTAGAGTTAGGGTTAGGGAGGGGGGCAAGTATGGAGGAAGGAAGTACTGTATAGAGGGTAAAGAGGGGTGGGAGGGGTTTGGGCAAAGGAAAAAATAACAGAATGAATCAAACAACATTACTCTATGTAAATTTATGATTACACAAATAGTATGCCTTTACGCCATGTACAGAGAAACAACATGTATCCCATTTGTTTACAATAAAAAAAAAACAAAAAAAACATATATGTATATTTTTAACTTAAACATATATATATATATACACAATACATAATACAATATATGTTATATTTATTACATAAATTCTCTTAATGATCTGGATCTCACATTGTGACCAAGAACAACAGTTGGCATCTATCAACTATGTCAAGGCCATGTCCTCCAAATTTTTGATCTCTTATATTCTCTTTTTCCTTATAGTTAACTGCCTTTCAGGTTGATGCAGCTCCAAATACCACTCACCTTTCCTCCAAAGCATGAAGAAGTGGGAGGAAAAGGGTGGCACCAGTAACATTTATTCTCTTATATTTTGAAAGCTAGGCTTTCATAGAAATCCCTGAAAGGCTTCTTCCAAAGTCTCATTGGCCAGCACATTAATTGTAAGTGAGGCTGGAAATAAGCAGCATTGTTGTAATCAGGCTAAACTTAGAAACAGTCCTGATTTTAATCCATCTGTCAACGAGGAAAAGGGACAGTGGGTATTGATAGGTTACTAAGAACATCTGCCATAAGGACAGTGACTGTATTGCCCCCAGCCCTTGGTGATTTGTGAAGAAAAGTAAAAGCAGAAGTTGAATATTTTAATTTTTTATCACTTCAGAAAATAGAGAAATCTAAAGTTTTACCTAAAGTTCATACTTATCTTGAAATTGTGAAACTGAGATATAATTATTACTGTATAATTTCAATAGCAATTCAAATTCAAGTGTATCTGGAATACTTCGAATCAGTACTTGAAAATAGTCCTCATATTAAACAACCAAGATTTTTAAAAAAATGCTCTAAATACTCATTTGTCCTTTTTTGACTTTTATGATAACTTAGAGTAAAAGTTAATGAAGCAGTAATTTGCTTTTTTACAGTTTGAATCTAAGAAAAGCATAAAAGGCCATGAAGCATACATAATTTCAAAGTCTGTGCCCAAGAATACCTGCTTTACCATAAAGTAATAAAATCCAAAGATTTTCCCCTTTATGCTAATTTGTATAGTGTTGGGGAATGAGATGGATTAGAGGTTTAGAAAGAGATGGTTTCTTTTATTTTATCTGAAACATTGGTCATTTTCAAAAGTCAATCAAAATGTCTTAAAGGAAGGAGCCCCCACTGTAGTTTTCAATTCAGTCATAATTTTTTATTCTGTAAATTTGTAAATATATATATTGCCACTACTCTAAGAAACTGTAAGAAACAAATAATACTTAAGTATGGGTCATCACACTTACTGCATTTAATTTGAAACATACCATGTGTGATGGCATCTATAGGCCTAATATAGCTTTGATTCATTTGTGGAAAAACCTTACCTTAATACATAAAGATGATTTTCCTTTCTGGGGGTCACTCTGACTTTACCATCCCTATGACAGGGGTCAGTGTATTATCAGAGCCATTAAAATAATACATTTTTTGTGTGGGAGGTAATTCTTAAATTTCACTTCTGACATACATTTATATAAATTAGCCCAGTGTCTTACTTGAAAATGGAGTAAGGTAAATCAGGGATTAGGAGAATATTTGAGAGCTTAGCTATGAAAAACTTTCATTTATTTCCAATTCTCATTTACTAGAGAATAGAGATTCTTTGAGATTTATATAGCAATCAGCAACAAGCAAATTGAATAAGAAATCACTTAGACTTTTACTCAGCCTTTACAGGATATTTTTAAATTTAAGACTACCTTCTGCCAGAGGTTGAAAATGAGAAACAAATTACAGGTCCTTTTTTTAAAAAAAATTTATATTGCATTATTAAAACCAAATTTCAGTTTAAGGTAGTAGCACCAATGTTTCATGTTCTTCACTAAAAATCTGAACATAGTTTGAGGACCTGATACCTTTATGCCATCGTGAAATAACAATAAAGGACAGAGAGAATCAGAACCTGGTAATGCATTTTATGAGGTCTCCCAACCCAGTAAGTTCTTGAACAAATACCATGTATTTTTTGTTCTTTTGGGTTTTTTAAATTTTTTTTTCAGAGAAACACCTGCTTGCACAGTGCTTTAAAGCAGAGTTTGGGGAAGGGTTCTGAAAAGGGATTACTTCCTTTGGTTTCCTCCTGAAAATGGACAAAAAAAGACAAAACTTTGAGCAGGGCTATATAGACTTATAAGTGCAGTATGTTTATGTTGGATCTCTATATAATTTTTAAATGCTCTTTTATACTTGGATCATATATATTTTTAATAATATTGACCTTCACCTAATGACTTTTGTCTGTTTATTTTAGCTGTGTCAGTATTCAGTTTAAAAGAGATTCAGTTGCAAAAACCTTGTTTTCTCAAATTTATTTTTATTGTAAACAAATGTGATACATCTTGTTTCTCTGTACATGAACTAGAGGCATACTATTTGTGTAATCATACATTTACCTAGGGTAATAATTCTGGACTCATTCTGTTATTTTTCCCTTCCCCCACCCCTCTTTTTCCTCTATACAGACACTTCTTCCTCCATTCATGTCCCCCTACCAACCCCCATTATATGTCATCACCCACTTATCAGCCAGCTCATTTGTCCTTTGGTTTTTTGAGATTGGCTTATCTCCATTCAGCATGATATTCTCCAATTTCATCCACTTGCCTACAAATGCCATAATTTTATTATTCTTTATGGCTCAGTAATATATATATAAAATCATAGTTTCCATATCCATTCATCAATTTAGGGGCACCTAGGTTGGTTCCACATTCTGGCTATTGTGAATAGGGCAGCTATGAACATTGATGTGGATGTATCTCTGTAGTATGCCGATTTTAAGTCCTTTGGGTATAAGGAGTGGGATAGCTGGGTCAAATGGGGGTTCCATTCCAACTTTTCTAAGGAATCTCCACACTGCATTCCAGAGTGGATTCACTAATTTGCAGACGCACCAGCAATGTATGAGTATACCTTTTTCCCCACATCCTCACCAACACCCATTTTTGCTTGTATTCTTGATAATCACCATTCTAATTGGGATGAGATGGAATCTTAGGGTAGTTTTGATTTGCATTTCTCTTATTACTTGAGATGTTCAACATTTTTCATATATCTGTTGATTGGTTGTAGATCTTCTGTGAAGTGTCTGTTTATTTTCTTAGCTCATTTGTGGATTGGGTTATTTGTATTCTTCATGTAGAGTTTTTTGAGTTCTTTATTTTTCTGGAAATTAGTGCTCTATGTGAAGTATGAGTAGCAAAGATTTTCTCCCACTCTGTAGGCTCTTTCTTCACATTGCTAATAGTTTCCTTTGCTGAGAGAAAGTTTTTTAGTTTGAATCTGTCCCAGGTATTGATTCTTGCTTTTATTTCATGTGCTATGGGATCCCTGTTAAGGAAGTCTGATCCTAAGCCAACACGTTGAAGATTTGGACATAATTTTTCTTCTATAAGATGCAGGGTTTCTGTTCTGATTCCAAGGTACTTGATACATTTTGAGTTGAGTTTTGTGCAGTGTGAGATAGGGGTTTAGTTTCATTTTGCTGCATATGTATTTCTAGTTTTCCCAGCACCATTTGTTGAAGAGGCTATCTTTTCTCCATTGCATATTTTTGGCATCTTTTTCTAGTATGAGAAAATTGTATTTATTTGGGTTTGTGTCCATGCGCTCTATTCTGTACCATTGATCTGCCTTTCTATTTTGGTAACAATACTGTCCCATTTTTAGTACTATTGCTTTGTAGTGTAGTTGAAGTTCTGATATTGCGATACGCCCTGCTTCACTCTTCCTGCTAAGAATAGCTTTAGCTATTCAGGGTTTCTTATTCTTCCAGGTAGATTTCATGATTGCTTGCTCTATTTCTGTGAAGTACTCATTGGTATTTTAATTGGAATTGAATTGAATCTGTATAGCACTTTTGGTAGTATGATCATTCTGACAATATTAATTCTGCCTATCCAAGAACATGGGAGATATTTCCATCTCCGAAGGTTTTCTTTAATTTCTTTCTTTATTGTTCTGTAGTTCTCATTGTAGAGGTCTTTCACCTCTTTTGTTAGATTGATTCCCAAGTATTTTATTTTTTTGAAGCTATTGTGAATGGGGTAGTCTTCCTAACTTCTCTTTCTGAGGATTCTTTACTTATGTATAAAAATACATTAGGTTTATGAGTATTGATATTATATCCTGTTACTTTACTGAATTCATTTATGAGTTCTAAAAGTTTTCTGGTGGAATTTTCCAGTTCTTGTAAACATATAATCATGTCATCAGCCAATAGGAATAATTTGAGTTCTTCTTTTCCTATTGGTATCCATTTAATTTCCTTGGTCTATCTAATTGCTCTGGCTAGAATTTCAAGGACAATGTTAAATAGAAGTGGTGAAAGAGGGCATTCTTGCCTTGTTCCAGTTGTTAAGCAGAATGCTTTCAGTTTTTCACCATTTAGAATGATATTGGCCATGGGCTTAGCATAGATAGCTTTTACAATGTTAAGGAATGTTCCCACTATCTATATTTTTTCTAGTGTTTTGAACATGAAGGGATGCTCTATTTTTTCAAATGCTTTTTCTGCATCTATTGAAATAACCATGTAATTCTTGAATTTAAGCCAGTTAATATAGTGAATTGCATGTGTTGATTTCCAGATTTGAACCAACCTTTCAAAACTGGGGTAAGACTCACTTGATCATGTGACACTATCTTTTTAATATATTTCTGTGTGCGATTTGCTAAAATTTTTTTGAGAATTTTTGCATCAATGTTCATTAAGTCTATTGGTCAGAAATTTTCTTTCCTGTATATGTCTCTGGTTTAGGTATCACGGTGATATTGGCTTTATAGAAAGAGTTTGAGAGGGTTCCCTCCTCTACTGATTTATGAAATACTTTGAGAAGTACTGGAATGAACTCTTCTTACTCTTACTTGAAATTGATCTATTTAAATTGTGTATGTCCTCCTCATTCAATTTAGGTAATTCGTAAGTCTGTAGAAACCTGTGGATGTCTTCAAGATTTTGTACTTTGTTAGAGTATAGATTTGCAAAATACCTTCTAATTATGTTTTGTATTTCACTTGTGTCTTTTGTGATATTTTCTTGTTTATTCTGAATTTTAGTATTTTGAGTTTTCTCTCTCCTCCTTGTTAGTGTGGCTAAGGATTTTTCAATTTTGTTTATTTTTTCAAAGAACCAACTATTTATTTTGTCAACTTTTTCTATTGTTTTTTAATTGTTTATTTTTGTATTGTTTACTCTATTGTCTATTTGTCTATTGTTTCATTTTTTTAGTTTCAGCTGTGATTTTAACTATTTCCTGTCTTCTAGTAATTTTGGTGTTGACCTGTTCTTCTTTATCTACGGCTTTGAGCTGTAGTGTTAGGTCAATTTTATGTTGAGTTTTTTTCTTCTTTTATTGAATGGGCTCTATGACATAAATTTTCCTCTAAGTACTACTTTCATAGTGTCCCAGAGATTTTGATATGGTGTATCTTTGGTCTCATTTACCTCTAAGAAATTTTTAATTTTCATCCTGATGTCTTCTGTTATCCATTCATTATACAATAGTATATTGTTTATTCTCCAGGTTTTGCAGTAGTTTCTGGTTGTATTCTAGTATTTATTTCTAATTTCAATCCATTATGATCTGATAGAATACCAGGTAGTATCTCTATCTTCTTGTATTTGCTAACATTACCTTTGTGGTATAAAATATGGTGTATTTTAGAGAAAGATCCGTGTGGCGCTGAGAAGAAAGTGTATTCGCTCTGTGTTGGATGGTATATTGTATATATGTTCCTTAAGTCTAAGTGATTGTTTGTGAAATTGAGAACTATGGTTTCTTTGTTCAATTTTTGTTTGGAAGATCAATCCAGTGGTGAGAAAGGTGTTTTAAAATACCTTAGTATTATTGTGTTGTGGTCTATTTGATTTCTGGAATTGAGAAGGATTTGTTTGACGAACATAGATGAGCCAAAATTTGGGGCATAGATATTCATGATTATTATGTCTTGCTGATATATGCTTCCCTTAAACAGTATGTAATGTCCTACTTTATCCCTTCTGACTAACTTTGGCTTGAAGTAAACATTATCTGATATAAGGATGGATACTTCAGCTTTTCTACTCAGCTCATGTGCATGGCATAGTTTTTTCCACCCTTTCACCTTTAGTCTGTGGATATCTTTTACTATGAGATGAGTCTCTTGCAGGCAGCATATGGTTGGATCTTTCTCTTTAATCCAATCTGCCAGTCTATGTCTTTTGATTGATGAATTCAGGCCATTAACATTCAGGATTATTATTGAGATATGATTTGTATTCCTGGTCATTTGAGTCATTTTTGTTTTTTGACACGACTTGGTTTCCCTTTTATTTGGCTATTCCTTTAAGGTAGTTCCTCCTTTTACTGATTTACATCATTATCTTTTATCTCTTCCTCATGGAATATTTTGATGAGAGTTTTCTGTAGTGCTGGCTTTCTTTTTGTAAATTCTTTTAGCTTTTGTTTATCATGGAAGGATTTTATTTCATCGTCAAATTTGAAGGTAAGTTTTGCTGGGTATAAGATTCTTGGTTGGCATCCATTTTCTTTCAGGGCTTGAAAAATGTTGTTCCAGGCCCTTCTAGCTTTTAGGGTCTGGATTGAAAAATCTGCTGATATGCATATTGGTTTCCCCCTGAATGTAATTTGGTTCTTTTCTCTCACAGCCTTTAAAATTCTGTCTTTATTTTGTATGTTATGTATTTTCATAATAATGTGCCTTGGTGTGGGTCTATTCTAGTTTTGTATATTTGGAGTCCTATAAGCCTCTTGTACTTGATTTTCAATTTCATTTTTCAGATGTGGGAAATTTTCTGATATTATTTCATTGAATAGATTGTTCACTCCTTTGGTTTGTTCCTCTAAGCTTTCTCAATCCCATTAATTCTTAAATTTGGCCTTTTCATGATATCTCATAATTCTTGTAGATTCTGTTCACGATTTCTTACCATCTTCTCTGTTTGTTCAACTTTGTTTTCAAGATTAAGTATTTTGTTGTCAATGTCTGAGGTTCTGTCTTCCAGGTGTTCTATTCTTTTGGTTATTGTTTCTGTGGAATTTTTAATTTGCTTTATTTTTTCCTTCATTTCAAGGATTTATGTCCTTTTTTCAGTATCTCTAACTATTGAAATGATCTTTTGCTTCTTGTATTTGCCCTTTTAACTGTTGAGTTGTGTGATCATTCAAAGCCTGCATTTGCTCTTTCAACTCGTCATTTGCTTCTCTGATCCTTTTAATTATGTACATTTTGAAATCCCTTTGTGACATTTCTTCTGCAATGCTGTCATTGGATTTTATTGATGTAGCATCTAGTTTATGTGGGACATTTTCTTCTCTCATTTTCTCATTTTGGTCAGGTATCTACCTCTCTATTACAGAAACTCTATTGACCTATAGTATCCCCGTAGATTTCCAACAACTCACCCCCTAGCCTTCAGTAGCCTGAAGCCTTGGAGGAACTTGATAATGCAGTGATACACAAGGAATCTGCCCCTCTAGATGTGGTGGCTTTCAGGTGGGGTATAATATTTCTGCTGGTGGGTAGAGGCACCTCCACTTATTGATTGATGGTCAGTCAAAAGGGGGACTAAACCTGAGCTGGGGCATGGCTGGTCTGGGCCTGTGACTCTGGTTCTACCACCCTGGTGGGAAAGCCTCACCCAGCGGGAAAGACTCATTCCGTGGGGATATCTTGCTCTGCAGCTCTCCTCCAAGAAGTTCCTTTTGGTCCAGAACTAATCCCTGGCCTGGGCAGCCCTCCTGTGTGATGTTCTCAGGGTTCTGGACCTACCTCCTGGGCCAGGGAGCCTTGCCCTGTTATTCAGACTCTCAATGGGTAGCCCTCCTCTGCGACATTCCCTGGGGTCTGGAACTACCACCTCATCAGGAGTCTTGGCCCTGTGAGGGACTCTTTCTCTAAGCAGCCCTCCTCTACAATGTTCCCGGGGACTGGACCTACTGCCCAGGCCTGGGTCCCTTGCTCTGTGCCAAAGCCTGTTGCTGGGCAGTGCTCCCCTACAATGCTCCCAGTTGTCTGGATTCATGGCTTCAGTGGGGGAGTCTCACTGGGCAACTCTACTCCATGAAGTTCACTGCATTCCAGGACTACTGAGCCATCCAGGAAGTCTTGCCCAGTGGGAGAGATGCACCAGGCTGCTCTGAAGTGGTCCTGAGTCTATCAATACCTCTTTTTTTTGAATCTCTAGTCCTGTCAAAGGGCTTAGAGTCTCCTGTAGGTATCTCAGGAAGGGAGTCGCACTTCTGATGATACTGGCCAGGCCCTCAGGAATAATTCAAAATGCCTGCTCTGGCCTCCAAAGAAGCTGGGGAGCCCCAGCAAAGATGTACTGAGTCAGCACAGAGGCAAGTGCAGTTTCCCTCAGCAGTGGAGTGCAGGAGGGCAGGCTCTGTGATTGCGTCCAACCTTGATGTGAGGGTCAGGCAGGCCAGCTACCTCCAAGATGGTGTCCTACCTTGGCTTGGGGTCAGGTGGGCCAGCTAGCTCTGCCCAATGGCATCTGAACTTGGCGTGGGCATCAGGTGGACCCAAACTTTATTTCTTTACATGTGCCACATGGAATAGAACTTGCTGGGCCACGTCTGAGGCAGGGCGGGATGCCTAGCTGAGGTTTCCATCCAGGGGCCAGCTCCTTTTCCTCTTGAACTGAGCCTGGGATGATCAGAGTTGAAGGAGGTGGGGGCTGTGGGAATTTGTTCAGGACCTAGGGTTTTGAAATTCTTCTTACTCAGAGACAGGTGTGTGTGTCATAAGCCATTTCACATGTTAATCATGAATTTTTGTGTGGAACCAAGCTTTTGTTTTATAAGTTGATGAGTAAAATTATTGATGTAAAAGCCAATGTACAGGGTTGGATTTGTAGCTCAATAGTAGAGTACTTGCCTAGCATGTGTGAGGCACTGGGTTCAATTCTCAGCACACATATCAATACATAAAATAAAGGTCCAGGAACAACTAAAAATATATCTAAAAACACAATGTACAGTGCATTCCACAACTGTGTGTGTTCAACATTGCATATAGTATAGTCAGTTTTCTATAAGATATGGGCAGCTCAGTAAACCTTGAGAGAGAAAGCTGACTCAGTCACATCAGGGATCCTGAAGGCTGCAGATGGCACAAGATCTTTTACAAGTGAACTGGCTTGATCACTGCACATGCCATTCCTGGTACCTGAGGCAGAAGACACATATTGTGCTTCCCCAGGCATTAGTGTCATCACTTGAAGCATAAGAGTTTCAGATTGACCCCATTACCAAAAGGGTCATTTAACATAGTGCTGATCAGTTTTACTGTGGAATATGAGCTTTGCTGGTGGGAATATTATCTTCCTGGAGTCACTAAATACTGTGTGTAGGATAAAACTAAATGTCGAACTGCCTTCATAAAATGAATTTGTATTTTAGGACATGGGAAGAAATGAAGTCAACATAATGTCTGATAACATGGTCAAGCCCAGTCCCCAGCCTTTCTTACTAATCAAGGACTCAGATATGGAGGCAATTTTTTCTTTTGGTGGACTTGAAATCTCCATTTGTCTACACTGTCCTCTTCATAGTGGACTGTTTTTATTCTACACATACAGTAGATTGTGTTTCTATTTGTCATGGTGTGATGCTTTTTTGTACAGTCATTTTTAAGGTCTTATCTGCCATTAGAGACAGTAGGTTACAGTTATCAATGTAACTGTAGCTGCAATTTTTTTGCAGGACTGAGAGACACAGTGCATTACTTATTATGGAATCATTGTTGCTAAGTAACTATTACCTGTTTATTTACACAAAAGTTGAATGACTGAAGAAGTTGCAGTGGCTTTATTTTGTGTGAAAGCATCCATTTCTCCTCACAGGTTGTCTTTCTTTTTTTTTTTTTTTTTTTTTATTGTAAACAAATGGGATACATGTTGTTTCTCTGTTTGTACATGGCGTAAAGGCATACCATTTGTGTAATCATAAATTTACATAGAGCAATGTTGTTTGATTCATTCTGTTATTTTTTTCCCTTCCCCCCACCCCTCCCACCCCTCTTTACCCTCTATACAGTAGTTCCTTCCTCTATACTTGCCCCCCTCCCTAACCCTAACTCTAACCCTTCCCTCCCCCCCATTATGTGTCAACCTCCACTTATTAGCGATATCATTCGTCCTTTGGCTTTTTGAGATTGGCTTATCTCACTTAGCATGATATTCTCCAATTTCATCCATTTGCCTGCAAATGTCATAATTTTATCATTCTTTATGGCTGAGTAATATTCCATAGTATATATATACCACAGTTTCTTTATCCACTCATCAATTGAAGGGCATCTAGGTTGGTTCCACAGTCTGGCTATTGTGAATTGAGCAGCTATGAACATTGATGTGGCTGTATTTCTGTAGTATGCAGATTTTAAGTTCTTTGGGTATAGGCCAAGGAGTGGGATAGCTGGGTCAAATGGTGGTTCCATTCCAAGTTTTCTAAGGAATCTCCACACTGCTTTCCATAGCGGCTGCACTAATTTGCAGCCCCACCAGCAGTGTATGAGTGTACCTTTCTCCCCACATCCTCGCCAACACCTGTTGTTGCTCGTATTCTTGATAATCGCCATTCTAATTGGGGTGAGATGGAACCTTAGGGTGGTTTTGATTTGCATTTCTCTTATTACTAGAGATGTTGAACATTTTTCCATATGTTTGTTGATTGCTTGTAGATCTTCTTCTGTGAAGTGTCTATTCATTTCCTTAGCCCATTTGTTGACTGGACTGTTTGAATTCTTGGAGTAGAGTTTTTTGAGTTCTTTATAGATTCTGGAGATTAGTGCTCTATCTGAAGTATGATTGGCAAAGATATTCTCCCACTCTGTAGGCTCTTTCTTCGCATTGCTGATAGTTTCCTTTGCTGAGAGAAAGCTTTTTAGTTTGAATCTATCCCAGTGGTTGATTCTAGCTTTTATTTCTTGTGCTATGGGAGTCCTGTTAAGGAAGTCTGGTCCTAGACCAACAAGATGAAGATTTGGACCTACTTTTTCTTCTATAATCTGCAGGGTCTCTGGTCTGATTCCGAGGTCCTTAATCCATTTTGAGTTTAGTTTCGTGCATGGTGAGAGATATGGGTTTAGTTTCATTCTGTTGCATATGGATTTCCAATTCTCCCAGCACCATTTGTTGAAGAGGCTATCTTTTCTCCATTGCATATTTTTGGCCCCTTTGTCTAGTATGAGAAAATTGTATTTATTTGGGTTTGTGTCCGTGTCCTCTATTCTGTACCATTGATCTACCTTTCTATTTTGGTACCAATACCATGCCGTTTTTGTTACTATAGCTTTGTAGTAGAGTTGAAGATCTGGTATTGCAATACCCCCTGTTTCACTCTTCCTGCTAAGGATTGCTTTAGCTATTCTGGGTTTCTTATTCTTCCAGATGAATTTCATAATTGCTTGCTCTATTTCTGTAAGGTACGTCATTGGGATTTTAATTGGAATTGCATTGAATTTGTATAGCACTTTAGGTAGTATGGCCATTTTGACAATATTAATTCTTCCTATCCAAGAACATGGAAGATCTTTCCATCTTCTAAGGTGTTCTTTAATTTCTTTCTTTAGTGTTGTATAGTTCTCATTGTAGAGGTCTTTCACCTCTTTTGTGAGATTGATTCCCAAGTATTTTATTTTTTTCGAGGCTATTGTGAATGGGGTAGTTTTCCTAATTTCTCTTTCTGAAGATTCATCACTTATGTATAAAAATGCGTTGGATTTATGGGCATTGATCTTGTAACCTGCTACTTTACTGAAATCACTTATGAGTTCTAAGAGTTTTCTGGTGGAATTTCCAGGTTCCTCTAAATATATAATCATGTCATCAGCGAACAGGGATAGTTTGAGTTCTTCTTTTCCAATTCGTATCCCTTTAATTTCTTTGGTTTGTCTAATTGCTCTGGCCAGAGTCTCAAGAACGATGTTGAATAGAAGTGGTGAAAGAGGGCATCCCTGCCTTGTTCCAGTTTTTAGGGGGAATGCTTTCAGCTTTTCACCATTTAGAATGATATTAGCCATGGGCTTAGCATAAATGGCCTTTACAATATTAAGGAATGTTCCCACTATCCCTATTTGTTCTAGTGTTTTGAGCATGAAGGGGTGCTGTATTTTATCAAATGCTTTTTCTGCGTCTATTGAAATAATCATGTGATTCTTGACTTTAAGTCTATTAATATGGTGAATTACGTTTATTGATTTCCTGATGTTGAACCAACCTTGCATCCCTGGGATGAAACCCACTTGATCATGGTGCACTATCTTTTTAATATGTTTTTGTATGCGATTTGCTAAAATTTTGTTGAGAATTTTTGCGTCGATGTTCATTAAGGATATTGGTCTGAAATTTTCTTTCCTTGATGAGTCTCTGTCTGGTTTAGGTATCAGTGTGATATTGGCTTCATAGAATGAGTTTGGGAGGGTTCCCTCCTCTTCTATTTTATGGAATACTTTGAGAAGTATTGGAATGAGCTCTTCCTTAAAGGTTTTGTAGAACTCGGCTGAGAACCCATCTGGTCCCGGACTTTTCTTTGTTGGTAGGCTTTTGATGACTTCTTCTATTTCAGTACTTGAAATTGGTCTATTTAAATTGTTTATGTCCTCCTCATTCAGTTTAGGCAATTCATATGTCTCTAGAAACCTGTTGATGTCTTCGAAATTTTCTATTTTGTTGGAGTATAGATTTTCAAAATAGCTTCTAATTATGTTTTGTATTTCCATCCTGTCTGTAGTGATATTTCCTTGTTCATTCCGAATTTTAGTGATTTGGGTTTTCTCTCGTCTTCTCTTTGTTAGTGTGGCTAAAGGTTTATCAATTTTGTTTATCTTTTCGAAGAACCAACTATTTATTTTGTCAATTTTTTGTATTGTTTCTTTTGTTTCAATTTCATTGATTTCAGCTCTGAGTTTAACAATTTCCTGTCTTCTACTACTTTTGGTGCTGTTCTGTTCTTCTTTTTCTAAGGCTTTGAGCTGTAGTGTTAGGTTGTTTATTTGTTGAGTTTTACTTCTTTTATTAAATGCGCTCCATGAAATAAATTTCCCTCTAAGTACTGCTTTCATAGTGTCCCAGAGGTTTTGATATGATGTTTCTTTGTTCTCATTTACCTCTAAGAATTTTTTAATTTCCTTCTTAATATCTTCTGTTATCCATTCATCATATAATAGCATATTGTTTAACCTCCAGATGTTGGAATAGTTTCTGTGTTTTACTCTTTCATTTATTTCTAACTTCAATCCATTATGATCTGATAGAATACATGCTAGTGTCTCTATCTTCTTGTATTTGCTAACATTAGCTTTGTGGCATAATATATGGTCTATTTTAGAGAAGGATCCATGTGCTGCTGAGAAGAAAGTGTATTCACTCTTGGTTGGATGGAATATTCTATAAATGTCCGTTAAGTCTAAATTATTGATTGTGTTGTTGAGATCTATGGTTTCTTTGCTCAATTTTTGTCTGGAAGATCTGTCCAGTGGTGAGAGCGGCGTGTTAAAATCACCTAGTATTATTGTGTTGTGGTCTATTTGGTTTCTGAAATTGAGAAGGATTTGTTTGACATACATAGATGAGCCACTGTTTGGGGCATAGATGTTTATGATTGTTATATCTTGCTGATTTATGCTTCCCTTAAGCAGTATGAAATAACCTTCTTTATCCCTTCTGACTAACTTTGGCTTGAAGTCCACATTATCGGAAATGAGGATGGATACTCCAGCTTTTTTGCTGAGTCCATGTGCATGGTATGTTTTTCCCCATCCTTTCACCTTTAATCTATGGGTATCTCTTTCTATGAGGTGAGTCTCTTGCAGGCAACATATTGTTGGATCTTTCTTTTTAATCCAGTCTGCCAGTCTATGTCTTTTGATTGATGAATTCAGGCCATTAACGTTCAGGGTTATTATAGAGAAATGATTTGGTTTCCCGGTCATTTGGTTCATTTTTAAAATTTTGTTTATTTATTTGTTTGACACAACTTGTTTCCTCCTTTATTTGACAATTCCTTTAGGATAATTCCTCCCTTTGCTGATTTGCTTCTTTGTTTTTCATCTCTTCCTCATGGAATATTTTGTTGAGAATGTTCTGTAATGCTGGCTTTCTTTTTGTAAATTCTTTTAGCTTTTGTTTATCATGGAAGGATTTTATTTCATCGTCAAGTTTGAAGGTAAGTTTTGCTGGGTATAAGATTCTTGGTTGGCATCCATTTTCTTTCAGGGCTTGAAAAATGTTGTTCCAGGACCTTCTAGCTTTTAGGGTCTGGATTGAAAAATCTGCTGATATGCGTATTGGTTTCCCCCTGAATGTAATTTGGTTCTTTTCTCTCACAGCCTTTAAAATTCTGTCTTTATTTTGTATGTTAGGTATTTTCATTATAATGTGCCTTGGTGTGGGTCTGTTGTAATTTTGTGTATTTGGAGTCCTGTAAGCCTCTTGAACTTGATTTTCCATTTCATTCTTCAGATTTGGGAAATTTTCTGATATTATTTCATTGAATAGGTTGTTCATTCCTTTGGCTTGTTTCTCTAGGCCTTCCTCAATCCCAATAATTCTTAAATTTGGCCTTTTCATGATATCCCATAGTTCTTGTAGATTCTGTTCATGATTTCTTACCATCTTCTCTGTTTGTTCAGCTTTGTTTTCAAGGTTAAATATTTTGTCTTCAATGTCTGAGGTTCTGTCTTCCAGGTGTTCTATCCTATTGGATATGCTTTCTATGGAGTTCTTAATTTGGTTTATTGTTTCCTTCATGTCAAGGATTTCTGTTTGGTTTTTTTTCAATATCTCTAACTCTTTATTGAAATGATCTTTTGCTTCCTGTATTTGCTCTTTTAACTGTCGATTGGTGCGATCAATCAATGCTTGCATTTGCTCTTTCATCTCATCATTCAATGCTTGCATTTGCTCTTTCATCTCCTCGTTTGCTTCTCTGATCATTTTAATTATGTACATTCTGAACTCCTTTTCTGTCATTTCTTCTGCCATGCTGTCATTGGGTTTTATTGATGTAACATCTAGATTTGTTTGCAGCATTTTCTTTCCTTGTTTTCTCATGTTGTTCAGATATCAGTGGACCGCTGAGATATTGCAGATTTCCTCTGTTGATTTACAATGACCCTGAAGATTTCTATATATATCCCCTCTTAGCCTTCAGTAGGCTGAAGTCTTGGAGGAGGTTGATAATGCGGTGCTCCACAAGGAAGCTGCCTCTCTAGGAGTGGTGGCCTTCAGGTGGGGTATATTCCCTGCTAGTGGGCAGAGGTGCCTCCACTTGTTGACCAATGGTCATCCAAAGGGGACCTAGGCTGTGGGCTGAGGCAAGGCCTGTTTGGGCCTGAGCCTCTGGTTTTACCGTCCTTGTGGGAAACCTCACCCAGCAGGGAAGACTCACCCGGTGGGGAGGTCTCGCTGGTCAGTTTCCTCCTAGAGGTTCCCCTCAATTTACATCTACTGCCTGGGCTGGGCTGCCTTCCTCTGCAAAGTTTCCAGGGGCCCGGCCCTACCTCCTGGGCCTGGGAGCCTTACCCTTCGCAGATGAATCTCCTTAGGCTGCCCCTCCTCAGAGAATTTGCCCATAGGCCTGGAACCTTCGCTCCGCCCTAAGCCTGTCTCTGTGCGGCTCTTCCACCAAGAAGCCTCCTAGATCCTGGGACCCTGTTCTGCACCTAATCGCCTGGCTGCGTGGCCCCTCCTCTGAGCAGCCACCTGTGGCCCCGAACAATCGCTCTGAGTCCCAGAGACCCGCCACAGGCCTCTTCCTCCAGACAGCTGCCCAGTATGCCGGTGCGGTCACTAGGAGTCCAAGAAACTCACTTCGTGCCTCCTCCTCCCACCAACCACCCGTAGCCCGGGGCAATCAATCACTCCGAGTCGAAGTGACCCTGCCCGTTCCTCCTCCTTCTCCAGATAACCCCCCGGGTGTTCAGGAGCAGTCCCTCTGAGTGGCTCTGAATCCACGTGACCCGCTGCACGGGTCCTCTGGGCCACCGCCCGGAGCTCTGGTGTGGTCCCTCAAGACCAAGCGTCCCACCACGCTTCTCCTCCAGGCAGCCCCCCTGTGTTCAGGAGCTGTCACTTTAAGACCAAATAACTCACCACTCGCCTTCTCCTCTGAGCAGCCGCCTGGAGCGCTAATGCAGTCACTGCGAGTCCAAAGGACCCGCCGCGCTCCTTCTCCTCCTTCTCCTACTCCTCCGGGCAGGCCCCGGGGTTCAGAAGTGGTCAGGGTCCAAACAGCTCGCCACGCAGCCCCTTCTCTGGCAACCGCCTGTAGTTCCCGTATAGTCGCCCGAATCCAAGCGGCTGCTCCTCTTCCTCCTCGTCCTCAGGGCAGGCCCCGGGGTTCAGAAGCGTCGTTCTGATTCCAAACAGCTCGCCGCGCGGCTTCTCCTCTGGCAACCGCCTGCAGCTCTGGCGCAGTCTCTCCGAATCCAAGTGGCCACGCTCCTCTCCTCCTCCTCAGGGCAGGCCCCGGTGTCCTGAGTCCACACAGTTCTCCCCGCCTCTCCTCCCCCGGGCAGCCGCCGGAGCCCCAGTGGCTGTTCCGAGTCCCAGCGCTGTGCCGCCGGCCTCCTCTATGGCGCTCCAGCGGGGGGAGGGGCGTCTCGCCGGCAGTTCTACTTCACAAAGTTTCCTGCGTTCCGGGACCCCCGTCCCATCCGGGATGCCCCCCCAGGGGGTGAGAGTCACCCGGCTACTTTGAGTTGGTCCCAAGCGTCTCAATATCTCCTCTCTTGAATCCTGAGTTCTGGAGCAACACGTAATGCAGCCACCCTCTAGGCCGCCATCTTGAAAACCCCACAGGTTGTCTTTCTAATGCATATTTTTTTTGTTTTAAAAATTAAACTGCAGTGTTTCCTGGAATGTATATTTAGTTTGCTTAACAGTCAAATAAGTGAGCCATGTTGAACACTCTTACGAACATAATTTCTTACTGAACATTGGCAAGTAGGGTAGCTGAGATTGATAAGTACATTGTTTAGGAGATCATGTGACAAGTTGATTCAATAAAGTGAATATCTGCCATTTTTGGATTTTCACTTTAAACACCGATATATTAAACCCCAAAATTATTCATTTTCACCTATTTCTCATTTTAGAAATGTCCACTGCATGTTACTTGATATTCGTATATGAATACACTTACCTACTTTAGGTTGTGCTTCAGTTTAGTTCAAACTTAACCATATGAGTCCATTTAATGATGAAAAGTCCTGCTTGTCTTAAATACATTTTTATAAACAAAGATGATACTTCATTGAGGAACAGTTTGTTTCATTTGGGGGCTGTTTCAGTAACATTCACTGAAATATTCAATAAAATTCAGTTAAAAATTGTCATGTATTTTGAAATAAGCCATGACAAACTAAAATTACAGAAATGAGAATTTAAGAGGATTTTTGTGTTAAAAGTATTAGGAGGAATTATCTATATATCAGAGATGCTAAATATTACAGTTTTAATTATGCATCTCCTTGAACATCATAAACACACTTTGGTGTTGGCAAAAGTGATTTTAAACCTTTGTGTTTACTTGTAAGGAACATTGTTTAGTGCGTCTTAAAGACTAAGTCTTAATTGCTATATTTTGAAATGGTCATGTAAATTTTTGCCTTATATATCATGAAAATAGTCATAGCTTAATTGTTTCCTGACATTCACTGTAAAACTTTCAGGGGTCCTACCATTTCTTTTCAGGAAATCTTGTAGTTTATTGTCATTAACAATATTAGGTGAATTTCAAATGTTTTATTTTAACTTTATTTGTGAATAGTGATTGTGGCATATTTGGTGTTATTATTTTAATATTTTATGATACTGAAATTTTCATTTCAAAAATTATGAAAGAAACAGATTCATGTGTAATGGTGAAAGACCACTACTGTTTTTCATATTTGTAAGTTGGTTTTATATTAAACTCTATAGCCTAATAAACTGCTGTTATTTCTGACAGGTATTAATATTGTACTTTGCAATATTATTGGGAAATTGCTCCATTTTGTTTTTTAAATTTGTAATAATGAAATCTCCATGTTGTATAAAAAGTTATTTTTTTGGGTCATACTTCTTTTTTTGGAAATATGACTATGCAAAGTAGGATAATTTTCTTTTTTGATTCCTTTGCAAGACCATGAAGTCACCGTGACAAAATTCAGAACTGCTTTTTATTAGTGCTGAACAATTATTTAGTATTCTCTACTGTCATTTTATATAGCAGCACTCTTAAGTTTGCCATTCCATGGAGTATATAATTGGTTTGTTGCAATTTTGGTATATTTTTATCTGTAAGTTTGATTCTTACATACTAATGGTGAAGAAATACATCCAGTTGTTACATAAAATTCTTGTTCCTAGGATGCTCTGGGGATGTTTCTTCATTTCATTGAAAGATTTGGCAATGAAACAAGTGTTTGTTGGGGTTGTTTTTATTTGTTTAATGATACTTGAATATCATTCACGTCCTGAAAACTACAGTGAAGATAATTTAAACTCAAAAATATTTGAGCCTGGAATACTTACAAATCCTCTTAAACTGATGAAGTTCTTAAAGGTAAGAGAAGATGTCTCCTTTGTTTTCTTCCCAAGCAGTGTTGGTAACACACACAGAATGTCACTATGGGTGTCACTATGGGTGAAGAGAGTGGTTGTTTTCTGAGGCTTTATCAAATTAGGTTTGAAATACTACTTTATTATCTTATAATTATCTATTAGAATTGGAACAAATCATATGGATATTTTTCTTTACTTCTCTATGATGTTTAAGTGGCAACATTTTAACAGTTAGCCAGTGTACAGTTCAGTGGCATTAGTGAAATTCACAAAGTTGTACATACTTTGCCACTATTTTCATAGTCTTTCATCATTCCAAACAGAAATTGAAGTCACTTTTTAAAATATATTTTCCCTGCTCTCTCCAATCCTGGTAACTTTAACCTACTCTCTATTTCTATGACTTTGCTTATTCTGTATATTTTATGTAAGAGGAGTCATAATGTATCTTTCTGTCATATCTGGCTTACTTCATTTGGCATATTTTCATGACTCCTTCATGTTTAGCATAAATGCAAACTTCATTTATTTTGTGACTGAATAATTCTCTATTATGAATATATGCATTTTCTTTATCCATTCATCTATAGATTGACACTGGGTCATTTCTACCTTTTAACTGTTGTGCATAATACTTATATGAAACGTTGATATAAAAATATCTATATAAGTCTCTGTTTTAAATTCTTTGGGATATAACATATACACCCAGAAGTGGAATACAATTCTGTTTAGCATCATGTGGAGTCAGCAAATGCTTTCTGTAGAACTTTTACTATTTTACATTCCCAGTAGTAATGAACAAGAATTTCAGTTTCTCTTCATTTTCACTAATGCTTATTATTGGCCCTTAATTATAAATTTCATCCTAATAGGGGTGAAGTTGTATCACGTTGTAAATTTAGTATACCTTTACCTAATATTTACTGATTTGGGGAATCTTTTCATGTGTATTTTGGCCATTTGTATATCTGCTTTAAAGGACTATCTTTAAGTAATTTGCATAATTTAAAAGTAGGGTTGTCTTTTGGTTGTTGAGTTGTTAGAATTCTTTATGGATCTTGTGTATCATACCCTTATATGTTATATTGTTTGTAATGATTTCCTCTTATTCTGTGGGTTTTCTTTCACTTTCTTGAAGGTACCCTTGTGATGCACAAATATTATTAATTTTGAAGAAGTCCAATTTATCTTTTTTAAATTTTTTTGCCTGTGGCTTTGGTGTCATATATAAGAAATTATTGCCAGTTTCTTCAGATCATAAATATTTACCCCTATATTTTCTTTTAAGGTGTTTATAATTTTAGCTCTTACATTTAAGGCCATCATCCATTTTGAGTTAATTTTTGTTTGTGGTGTAAAATTAGGGTCCAACTTCATTTTTTTTTTTTTTTTTGTTACTAAGATTTGAACCCAGAGGTTTTTTACCACTGAGTTTCATCTCAGGCCCAGCCCTCTTTTATATTTTATTTAGAGACAGACTTTCACTGAGTTGCTTAGAGTTTTGCTAAGCTGCTGATCCTGGCTTTAAACTTGGAATCCTCCTGTTCGAGCTTCCCAATCTGCAGGAATTACAGGCATGCACTACTGTACCCAACCCAAATTCATTCTTTTGCATATGAATATCCATTTTTCCATAACCATTTGTTCCAACCATTTGTTGAAAAGAATGTCATTTCCCATTGAATGATATTAATACCCTTGTCAAAAATAGTTGACCACGGATGTAAGTCAACTATTTGTCAAAAGTTTTTAACCAGTTGTAAGGGTTTCTTTATGGGCTCTCAGTTCTATTCCATTAGTCTTGTGTGTCTGTATGTCTGTCCATACATATAGTAGCAGTGTGTTGATTACAACAGCTTTATAGAAGCTTTGAAATCAGGAAGTATGGGTTCTCCAAATTTGCTCTTTTTCAAGGTTGTTATAGTTATTCTGTGTCCCTTGATATTCCCTTTGAATATTGGAGTAAAATTTTCTATTCCTCAAAATGTAAAAATGATGGAAAATACCATTGGGACTTTGATAAGGATTGCACTGAATTTGAATCTGTAGATCACTTTAGGTAGTATAATTATCTTAACAATATTAAGTTTTCCAGGCTGTGAACATAATCTGTCTTTCCATTATTTAGTGTGATTTCTTTGAGCAACATTTTACATTTTTCAGGGAACAGGTCTTCTACCTCATTGATTGAATTTATTCCAAAGTATTTTACTGGTTTTGATGTTATTGTAGGTGGAATTGTTTTCTTAATTTGGTTTGGGAATTTTTCATTGTTTGCATATGGAAATGCAAATGGTTTTGAGTTTTGATTTTATATTGTCCCATGCTTCTGTATTTATTAGGTTTAAAAGACTTTTGGTGAATTCTTTAGGATTTGATACATTGAAAATTATGTCATCTGCAAGGAGAGATAGTTAACTTCTTACTTTCTAGTATGAATTACTTTTCTTTTTCTTGCCTAATTGTTCTGTCTAGAACTTATAAACAAGGATATTCTTGACTTGTTTCTGATCTTAAGGAAAAACTTTCACTTTTTATCATTGATTATGCCATTAGCTGTGGCTTTCTTTTTTAACATGCTGATTAAATTTCCTTCTGTTCCTAGTGTACTGGATATTTTTATTGTGAAAGAGTATTGGACTTTTTCAAATGCTTTTATTCATCAGTAGTAATGGTCATGTTTTCTTAACTGTTGATGTGTATTATCTTGGATTGATTTTCATGTTAAACCACTCTCACATTCCTGGAGAAAATCTCATTTGGTTGTGATATATATAGGTTGAATATCCCTTACCAAAATGTTCAAAATGGCAGTTTTTCTGATTTCAGTGCATTTGAATTTTACAATATTTGTGTATACTTTACTAGTTGGCCAACCCTACTCCAAATATATATATATGTGAAATGTTTTGAAATCCAAAATATTTGTAGCATCATTTCCTCAAAAATTTTCAGATTTCAAATAATTTCAGATTTTTTGATTGGGGATTTAATGTGATTGGACCTGACTTCTTTGGACATACTGACAAATTCAATCTGCTATGATTTTGTTGAGGATTTTGGCCTTTCTTCATAAGGGTTATGAACTGCACTTTTCTATCCTTGTAGAGTGTGTCTAGGTTTGGTGTCTGGGTATTGTTGGCATTGTAGAATGAATTAGGAAATATTTTGTCCAATTCTTTTCGAATATTTTGAGGGTCGATGTTCATTCTTCTTTAAATGTTTCTTAGAATACCAGTAGAGTGATCTGGTCCTAGGCATTTCTGTGTTGGGGCACTCTGTTAATGGTATAATCCCCTTTATTGTAATAGTTCTTTTCAGATTTTTATTACTACTCAAATCAGTTTTGGCATCTGTTTTTCTAGGAATTTATCCATTTTGTCTTTGTTAAGCAGTTTGTTGGCATACAGTTGGTCATGCTATTCTCCTCTAATTCTTTTGTTTCTCTACATTCAGTAGTAATGTTTCTCTTTCATTTCTTACTTTAGTAATTCAAATCTCTTCTTGCCATCAATCCAACAAAGTGTATTCTTGAGATTATTTCACATGTACTTCAGAATATTTTGTGTTTACTTCTCATTCTGTGAAGAATGTTATTCATTTAATCAATAGAACCAACTTTTGATTTTCCTTTGTCTCTCTTCTTTATTAGTAATCTTTATTATTTTCTATCTTCTCCTAGGTGTGTTTCTTTATTTATGTATTTATTTATTTATTTCCTGAAATGTGGAGTTACATATTTGATTTGACATTATTCTTTTTCAATGTAAGCATTTGAAGCCATAATTCTCTCTCCCACCACTGTTTTCAGACTATTCCATATGTGTAAATATATATTTTTTCTTTTGATTAAAATAATTTTCTAATGCCTGCTATGATTTCTTCTGCAACTCCTGGGTAAGAGCATGTTGTAGCTGGGCGAGGTGGTGCTTGCCTGTAATTCCAATGGCTTGGTAGGCTGAGACAGAGGACCATGAGTTCAAAGCAGCCTCATCAAAAGCAAGGCACAGGCAACTCATTGAGACCCTCTTTAAGAAAAATACAAATTAGGACTGGGGATGAGGTTCAGTGTTCCAGTGCCCCTGAGTTGTGTATATTTGTGAGTCTTCCTTTTCCTCCTTTATTGATTTCTAGTTTTGTTCCATTGGATAGGAAAGACATTTGCATGATCTCAGTTCTTCAAAAATTATTGATATTTATTTTGGGATCAACATAATATATTCTAGAGAATGTTTTGTGTGTACTTCAGAATATTTTGTGTTTATTTCTCATTATGTGAAGATTGTTGTTGGGTAGAGATTTGTACATGTTTCTTGTGTCTGACTGATTAATAGTGTTCAGTTCATATAAGTATTTATTGATCTTCTGCAAGGCTATCCTACCCTTTATCATAAGTGGGCTATTGAAATCTGTAAATGTTACATAACTGTTTATCCTTTCAGTCTGTCAGTGTTTAATTTGGACTTATTATATTGGGTGCATATATGATCATAGTGGTTCTCCATCTTCTTAGTACGGTGAACATATATCTATATATAATGTCCTTCATCTCCTGTAATTTTTCTTAGTCTATTTTTTTCCACACAAAAGTAAGGTCACCCTGTTCCACTTTTGGTTACTGTTTGGTTGGAATGTGTTTTTCTATTCTTTTGCATTCAACCTCTTTCTGCATGTGTATGTGTTTGTGTGTGTGTGTGTGTATGTATGTATGTATGTGTATGTATCTAAACTGAATCTATTTTGGATAGTATATTGATGCACTATTTTAAAATCATCCTTCAAATCTCTGCATTTTAACTTTAGACTTGTAAACAATTAAAATTAAAATAATTACTGATAAGGAAGGACTTAGTTCTGCCAATTAGCAATTTGTTTTGTTTCAGATGGCTTTTGTGCTTTGAGTCCTCTGATATTTCCTTGTTTTTCAGTTAGTTATTTTGTAGTGTGACATTTTGATTCTCGCTTTTTTGTGTGTTTTTTAGTTATTTTCATTTTGTGTAGTTTTAAAACATTTATCTTTCAATTTGTTATTTCTAATGTCATTGGTTCTGTTTTTTTAATATCTAACATAGATTCTTTAATTGATTATATTTTTCACTAACAAGGTCATACATATAAAAATAGTAAGAGGCAATAGAAACTCATGTGTGGGATACTGAGAAAACTGTGTGCATGTGTTTGTTGGTAATGCATATTATGAAATACATATAGCAAACTTGAAATCTCCAAAATTTCTAGTGCATTACTATAGACTTAAGGACCATTAGAGTATATTCCCCTATTTCCTGTTCAATTCACAACAGGAGCTTTTTTTCTGACATTAAGTTTAGATTCTGGGTTTAGTTCGACAGGAGATTCCCTCAGTTATCATGACTCTTAGCTGAAGTCAAAAGTTTCCATCATTGATCTAGAAAATCCATTCAACTCACCAATTTTCTATTAGAATAAGACAGGAAGACTATCACTAAGTTAGTAAATATAAAGCTGCTTGAATTTTTTAT
The DNA here is from genome assembly GCF_902686455.1 of Sciurus vulgaris. NCBI lineage: Eukaryota > Metazoa > Chordata > Mammalia > Rodentia > Sciuridae > Sciurus > Sciurus vulgaris. Next base: position 15,383,722 of record NW_027632956.1, on the reverse strand, counting down.
CTTTTTAATATTTATTTTTTAAAGACAGGGTCTCACTGAGTTGCTTCATGCCTTGCTTTGCTGAGGCTGGGTTTAAACTCATTGTCCTCCTGCCTCAATCACCCCAGATGCTGGGATTATAGGCATGCACCACCATGCCTGGGTAAGTTTTTGATCTTTAGTGTTGATTAAGACTTTTCATTGGCAGCTTCTAAAAGAAATGAGAAAATTAACGTACTGGAAGAAGATTTAAATCATGTTACTACTTCAGATACTATATATAGGGGCTAGGTTACAGATACACATTTTTGAGAGGGAGGCAGAGAGATAAATAGGAGGGACTGGGATAGGAATATTAATGGCTGCTTCCACCTCAGTCCTGCTGTAGGTGAGATCCCTGGATAGCTCATAAAGATGAGCATGAAGATGTGCCTGGTGACTGGATGATAATATAGTACTTTTTAGGAACTGAGGAAAGCTTTCCATCTGCCAGTGGTCTTGCATATTTAGAAAAGGATGGCTACATTGCTCTCAGTTGGAACATAGAATTCTAGTGACTACAGACTTGGCACTCTTTGAGTCTTTCTTGGAACAGTGCTGATTAAAAGAGCCACTAAATCTGCAGTCATTTTCCCCAGGTGTACTGACACTAACTCCATTTGTACTACAAACCACTGCTGTTTGCCGATGGGCTGCTTCAAGTGGCTCCAGTTACTGAGGAAAACAGCGGCTTCTTTGCCTGACTTGCTCCAAGTGGTTCAGCGCAGCTTCTTGCTCTTTTTGCTTACCTAAAACCGCCGCTTCTCACTCTTATGGCCCGAACAGTGGGACAGAAGACACGTACTTCAAAGGTTAATCAAGCAGCTTCCCCTTTATTCAAATAACACCCTCAATATATAAGCAATCTCATGCATAAGCAATTGTAACCAGACATGTCCATCCAATCCTGTTAAAGGTCAAGAATCACTCGCTCGAGCATACATGTAAAGTTTATCTGTCCACGTGCTTGGCAGCTCAACTGATTATAATACAGCCAGTTGTAAACATGTTCTGTCTTTCTCCATGCATAATCAGAATGCCATTTGCTCTCTGCCAGTCACCATCTTTGGAGGCACGTGGCGTAACCCTGGGCACCAGGTTCTGCCTGCCACAACTCCCCTTTTCTGTTTATAAAAGGGACCGTGCCTGTCTTAGGTTGTCCATGGCAGAGCAACATCCTCACTAATCATTGGACAATGAGGCTCTAGCCCTCATTTCCTGTCTTAGGCTGGTATGAGCTCCCCATGAATCTTACCTGTCATTGGCTACTGGTCCAGCATAATAAACCAGACTTGGGGGATGGGCCAGCATCAACTGGGACGAGAGCTTAGCGAATAATGGCTGTTTTTCTGCATGGATGTGTATGCATTTTGTATATGCACAGGACAGATACAACACACAAGAGACCTCCCCTGGACAAAAACTTAAACCATTCTTTTCCCCATAGTACAGCAGACTGCAGAAATGTGGCCAAATGTTGGAAAAATAGGAGGATATAGAATACAGGAGTTGGCAAGGGGTACAGGATAGGGTCACATCTACTATCCCCCATACTTCATGCGAGTCTCCTCCATTAATTTGGTGAGAATTCACCAGCACCATCAGCAGGAGAAACCTCCTCATCTTCTTCCTGTTTTCGGGTCCCTGTTGAGGCCTTGACCAATCTCTCTGGCACCCAAATTGGCGATTGTGCATCGTGTGGAAAAACACAAACAGACCCTTGGGTCCAGATTAATACAGGATCTGGGCCTTTCCATTGTCCTGATAGAATGTCCTTCCAGAGCACTTGCAGTAGATGCCTTTTATTAGGCTCTGAATGATGGTCAGCAGCCGATCGGCCCTCAGAATCAACATTTAAAAAATTTAAAATGAACAAGACAACAGACAATTTGTCTTCTGAGGATCTGTGTGATGCCCCTATTCCCTCTTTTTGTTTATAAAGCATGTTTTTAAGCATTAAATGGGCATGCTCAACAATGCTTTGTCCAGTAGGATTATAGGGAATTCCTGTGACATTTTGAATATCAAAGATGGAACAAAATTGTTTAAAGGCCTGGGACATATATTCAGGACCATTATCTGTTTTAATTTGTTTGGAAACTCCTAGGATGGAGGAAAAGTGTAAACAGTGTGTTATTACATCTTTGTTTTTTTCTCCAGTAAGAGCAGAGGCCATAATAAATGGTGAAAATGTATCAATAGACACATGAATGAATTGTAGTTTTCCAAATTCTGAATAATGAGTTATATCCATTTGCAAAATATGATTGGGCTGAAGCCTTTTTGGATTTATTCCTAATGAGGGGTTAGGAATAAATGTAACACATTTAGCAGAAGATTTGACTATATCTCGAGCTGTTGCCTTAGTAATTTTATAGCGTGTGCCTAGAGTGGAAGCATTTACGTGGAATTTGGAATGAAAAGTTTTTGCATTTTCAAGCATATTAAAGATGTGTGGGTCTCTGGTGGCCATTTCTGTTAAATCATTGTGTAAACTTAAAGGACCTGGAAGGCCAGTATGAGCCCGAATATGCCCAATAAAACAATGATTTTTTCTGTCCCAAATACGTTTTTGTAAACCTTGCAAATATTTAGTAATAGTGGAGGTGAGGGAAATCAGACCAGTTAATTCTAAATTTTGAATAGAATTAACCACGTATTTGCTATCAGAGAATAGGTTAAAAAGCTCATGGTGGGTTTTGAATACTTCTATAGCTATGAATAGTTCCATTTGTTGAGCAGATAGAGTATTAAACAACAAGTTTCAGTAACATTATCTATAATAATAGCACCCATAACATTTTTTGATCCATCAGTAAATATAAGGGTAGCTCCTGTAATAGGTTCTTTTGGGTGACTTTAGGAAAAATTATAGGATGTTGACTCCAAAATTGGAGAAGAGGATCAGATGGCAAATGATTGTCAAACACAGCAGAAGTACTAGTAAAGACTACAGCCCATGAATTTGAATGATTAATAAGATATTGTATCTGATCAGTAGTATATGGAGCAGTGATAGTTGAGGGATGTGATCCAAAGATGGAAAGGGATACATTTAATGCCTTAAGGATCAATTCTGCCACAGATTCAGTAAACAAGGCTAAGACCTTGTTAGGGGCATAATTCATGTGAACCCATAGAATAGGATCTTTTTGCCAAAACACTCCAGTGGGTAACTTATTTGTGGCCAAGACAATGAATGATAAAGGCTTAGTTAGGTCAATATGATCAAGATGAGCCTTTTCCATAGCTGTTTCAACAAGCTTGAGAGCTGTTTGAGCCTTAGGGGTAAGCACTCGCTTAGAAAGAGGGTCAGAATCACCTTTAATAATATGAAACAGGGGGCCCAAACTTGAGGTGGGCAAATGAAGGTAATTCAATTAATATCACCCAAAAGTTTTTGAAAATCATTTAAAGTTCTAAGCTCATCCACCTGAATGGTAATTTTTGCAGGTTTAACTATAGTTTGATTTATGATAGATCCCAGGAAGTTTTTGGTGTCTGTCATTTGCACTTTATTAAAGCAATATGTAAGCCCCATCTTTCAAGTGTCTTTAGTAAGGAATTATAACATTGCTCTAAGACAGGTTTTTTCTTATGAGCTAGCAAAATATCATCCATATAAGGATAGATTAAAAGTTGAGTGTTAATTTGTTGATACACACCGGTGTGGAAATTATTCTGATTACCTTGCCCTTCATAAGGTCCTTGGCCTGTCAGCATGTTTAGATTCCATTGAGGACTGCCCACAACTGCATTACATCGGGCAGTATCAGAACATAACTCCTGGTTAGTCACCTTCCATTTTAATATGGCTGCACTTTTGTAAGTCTGATCTGCCTGCTGAAGTGGCCAGGCTTTGGGCCATTCCTTAATTTTGATAATACTTTTGTCATCCCCAGTATCTAAGCCCTCAAAACTTTTGTCTTCTATCACTAACTTTGTCATAGGCCTATTTTTTAAGCCCCATGTTAACTTGACCATATTTTGGCCAGTAGAACCTAACACTTTATTTTCCCTAATAATATTTTTTGATGGATATTGATCATCGCAACTGGGTAAGACCAACAATTGTGCTGTGCAATCACCCTGAGCTATTATTGCTACACCTCTTGGTGAAGAAGCAAGGATTTTTATTTCTCCTGTAAAATCAGGGTCTATAACTCCAGGGACAATATTTAATCCTTTTAAAGCAGACAACTCTTCCCCAGAACTAGTCCCACTGTTCCTTTAGTTAGTGGGCCGACAATTGTAGTTGGTATTGGCTGTACTCCCATCTCTAGAGTTAATACTGCTCTGGAGAAGGCACAGAGATCTGAATATCTACTTTGTCTTTCAGAAGCTTGACTTGATTGTTCTTTTTTTACAGTTTTTAACATCTTTTCCCCTTAACTGTTTTTGAAATTTTGGTTTTTTGGAAGTCAGACAGAAATGAACTAATGTCACAACAACAACAACAACAAACAGAAACCAAATAAGGAAAGGTAACACAATTAACTTACACATATTTGTTATGGGACGTCCTCGCTGTCTCTTGGGACAGCCTTTCAATATATTCTCTCTCTAGGAGAATCTTACTTAATATTCCCTCTCTAGGGGAACCTTCTGTTAAAACCTTAAGGCCACCATTTCCTCAAATAGGGAATCCTTCTCATTAATTATGCTAGGGAAACTGTCTTTTTATATACCTGAGTGCTCAACCATTTCCCAGTTCGATCCTTGTTTGATCCCAGTCTGGGCCACCAATTACTGAGAACTGCTGCTGTTTTCCCACGGGCTGCTTCAAGTGGCTCCGGTTACTGAGGAAAACAGTGGCTTCTTTGCCTGACTTGCTCCAAGTGGTTCAGCGCAGCTTCTTGCTCTTTTTGCTTACCTAAAACCGCCGCTTCTCACTATTATGGCCTGAACAGTGGGACAGAAGACACGTACTTCAAAGGTTAATCAAGCAGCTTCCCCTTTATTCAAATAACACCCTCAATATATAAGCAGTCTCATGCATAAGCAATTGTAACCAGATATGTCCATCCAATCCTGTTAAAGGTCAAGCAATCACTCGCTCGAGCATACATATAAAGTTTATCTGTCCACATGCTAGGCAGCTGAACCGATTATAATACAGACAATTGCGTTCTGCCTTTCTCCATGCATAATCAGAATGCCATTTGCTCTCTGCCAGTCACCATCTTTGGATGCACATGGTGTAACCCTGGGCCCCGGGTTCCACCCGCCACAATTTGTATAGCTTCATAATGTATTCTTTCCTGTGTGTGTATGCAGCTGAGATTGTCAGATAATGAATGGATGATATATCAGTTGTAGACTTCATAGTCCTCTGGATGGCTTTTGTGCATGGTTTATCTAGAAACACTGAAAATCAGCAAAAGATCACTTTGGGCCCACTCTAATCATCTTACTTTTCTAAGACTCCTAGCCAATCACTCCTTCATTACTTTTCCTTTATCTGGAAGCTCCATATTGCCTTTGAATTTATAATCTGTTGACACCATCTCTACATTACTGTCTCATTTGGTGATGATTTACAGGCTGTGCTCTCAGTGAAGGGAAATCAAACCATACTTATTTTTGTGTTCTTACTATGTTTATTCTCTCACCTATTCTTTAACCTTTCTCTTTTTCAGATTGTTCTTTTCTTCTGTTCTTCTCTTTACTACTCTCTTTCCTTATGTCTCCATTTAATTATTTCTTCCAGGACTTCCCTGACCCATGACCTACACTGTCATAGGGTTACATGCCCTGCCATTTTACTACCTTCATCCCATTATCATTCTCATACTTAACCCTGTAGTAACACTATTCACAATTTATTTGCTTCACTTAAATCGTAAGCCTCATGAAGAAAAGTATTATGTCTCACTCATTTGTCCCTAGTACCTGATACATGTTAGGAAAATGGTAGCATGTGCTGATTAAATGAAGTCTGATCTACATGAAGAAATCTGGGTCCTAAGTAAAATTTTTCAGTTGCATTAATTTATCTTGTCTCCTCTATCTCATGGAATCAAAGACAATTGTAGCAGTCAAAAATTGGTTAGAATTAGAAGATAAACTTTTTCCTAACTGGTCAAAATGTGCAACTTTAGAAACTTAAGAACTAACCCATAATCAAGATATTCTAAACACACACCACTGGGTGTGAAGGAATGGGAAAAAAGTCACTATTGGAGAAGTCTAGATAGGGCCAGCTATATAAGGATCGATAATCTGCTCTCTCAGAAAAATGACAATATAGCAAATGTGTTTAAGGTTTATATATGTCAGGTAGTGTTCTGTGCAAAGATGCAGGTTGCAAGTTTAGATTCTTTTGAAGTACATATAGGTTAAGATCTCAGCATCTATATTCAATGCAGGTTTTGAAATCTAGCCAACTCAGTGTCCTCCAACCAGTTAGGCAACCTCTGTGGCCTCCATTTCTTTATCTACAGAATGATATATATGATAGTAGTTTCCTCCTAAGGTTGTTCAGAGGACAGAAAAAGTAAGCTCTGACAAAATTTTGGAACAACACTTATACAGGATGAGTAGCTTATAAATAGTTGCTGTCACTTACTGAAATTATGTCATCTAGTAAAAAAAAAACAGCCTTAGGGACCTGACTTATCTGGGAGAGAGTAGTGAATATGGTGTGGTTCTCCAGTGTCAACCCTGTGGGCAGGGCCCTATGGTTCCAGGTAATGATAAGAAAGGAAGTGTGCATGTGGGGGAGAGATGCCTGTGAATATTTAAACATCAAAGGGCATTTTGTAAATCTGTTTGAGTTAAACTATTTTATGTATAAACTGGACAAAGCAAATCTGTTTCCTTCTTGAGAAAAGGTATCTGTAACAGTTTATTTTCAAATGTTTGTTTATTCACAAACTGAATGATTTCCTACTCTACATACAAGAGTACATTATAAAATGTGTGACTAGCAGTTCTCTGTGACCCTTTCTGGCACAGTAGAGGTACTGAACCTGTCAGTCTGGGTCTCCATTTTTCTATTATTTTCTCCTGCCTCTCCTCTTCTACATGCACACCAGTCTTCTTATATCAGACACAGATGGAGACATTTTTTAATTCACCCATGGAAGCCAGAGCTGGGTCAGCATGGAAGTGAGATTGGGTAGACTAGTAACCCCTGTCACCAAACCTGGTAGTTCACATTCTCCTTTATCAAAAAAGTACCCTAAAGGAAGAACAATTGTTCAGAGAGTTTTCTTCATCATTTCTCCCTTCTCAGTACATAGTAGTTGATAGAATTTAAGATTCAATGATCAAGGGACCATTTTTAAAACCAATTCCACTCTCTCAAGCTCAACCTCAATAATTATATGTACTTCTTCATATATCTGTATTTAAAGTGTTTTTTTATGTGCCATATTTAATGGTAGGTAACAAGATACATTTCCAAACTTGTTTCCATGTGGAAAAAGTAAAGTTTGGGTTATTTGAAGTAAATGGATGAAAATGAACACACTACCTCTAAACACCTCTCATCCCAAAGTATTTATTCCACAAAAATAATATCACAGTATAAATGATACATATATGAAAGTGAATGAAGATTTGCAATCAAAGAAAAGACATGTACAGAGACCAATGTTCAGGTTGTGTACTTCTAAAAAATTCCAGCTATAGTACATTAACACTGATCAAGCAAACATTAAAAGAAGGTGGGGGGTTTGCTGCCCTTTGGAGCCTATTTTGACTAAATTACTTATTTTAAGAACATACACAGCATGTGGCAGTGCTCTGAGAGTTATTCTCCATTTCTACAGTTGTCCCTGCATAGAGCATTTTGATCTATCAAAAATTTTATTATCCCAATTCTAGTAAGTGAAACTAGATTGTAGATAAAGTATTTTAAGGAAGAAAGATAGAATGAATAAGATTTCTGTTCATTGAGAATATTTACAATTAGCATTTAATTTTAAAAATATATTAATTTTTTATTTGAAATTCTTGACCACTGATTTATTTTAGTTTCTCTTTAAGAATCTTGCATTTTGAATGTGTTCTTTTATTCTAAAGTATTTTCTTTAAATTTAGTTGACAATTGATCTATTTTTTTAATTTATATATGGTGCTGAATCCAGTGCCTCACACATGCTATGGAAGTGCTCTATTTCCCTACTGAGTTATAACCCCAGCCCTCTTCCTACAATTTTTAATAAGGTTTTTTTTCTAACAGTTTTGAACCAGTAGTTAATTAAAGCTAGAACTTGGGTAAATGAAATTGGAATGCCCATCACTGTTCTACCTTCAATGAGTTCAGTGTCCCTGGCAACTCTCAGCTTCTTCTGAAAATCTGCACTGATCAAAAAACAGGTGGAGGGAAGCATTCTCAAAGGTCCCTTTTAGCTTCCAGCTCACACATTTCACTTTCAGTAATTGTCACTGCCCTGCCCTGAACAAGCTCCTTTTATTTAGTAAGGACTTTACCTATAAAGGAGTAGCATTAGTGTCTGTTTGTGGATTTTGGAGCCAGTCCCATTACTTTGCAGTTACAGCATACTAGAGTTGAATTTTTTTTTCCTAAAAATCTGTGTCTCCACACAAGAGAGAGAAGCTTGATTCCAATTGAAAATGTAAATTTCTAACTAAACAGTATTATTTTCTGAAAATTCAAGTAATATGTTTTTATAAAGTTCAATTTTAGCCTTTTCATAATCCCCACCATTTAATGCCTTGTTTGGATCAGCTATCTAGTCACAGTTCAAGTTGATTTCTGTTACTTTGTAGTTAAGGATTACAGTTAACCTAATCTTCAAAGGACACTTTCTAGTTCATTTATTTACTTTGAAACATTCCTGCTTCATGCATAGATTTGGTGCTACTGTAATGGTGCTTCATGATTTTCTTTTTTTACAGAACAGAAAATGTTTTATCACTATTCTAAACTATACTACACAAAAAATCACTTTGTTGTATCTGCAGGTAGTTCCACAATGATGTGATTCCTGAAGAATTTTTGCCAGGTTTTCTTCTAATGGTACTATCAATTTAGTAAAATATAAAGCAGTTTATCATGTCTCAGTTTCTACAAGCAATGCCTTCATTACCTATTTTGATATTTGTATTACACTACATTTTTTGATCCATCAAAAATTGTGGCTATCCTCACAAAAATGTTACAAAATCACTTCTTTGTTGTTTGAGTTTATCACCAGTGAGCTTTCAAAATATTAGATTTTTAAATTTTAATTATAGTTGCAGGCATTTAGAGAAACCCAACTTCTATTGTACTTCTATTTACTGTATCAATATACAGTAAATGTATCAGTTGAGTGTGATTTTTATATAGGAAGAATCAGGGCTAATCTTTTGAAATAATACACTCAACTAGAAAGTATAACAGTCTGGGTGGTATGGACTGGTGAATATCCATTTCAGATTTTTGTCAGGGAGGGAAAAAGGTAAGAATATCTAAGTGATTTCAAAGTTTAAAAATGCTCTTCAGAACATTTTTTTTTTATGAATGTTTATTGTCTAAGTATGGATTATTTTACTTTTATAAAAATGTTACTTGGATATTACATTTAATTAATTTTAATTGAAAAGAGATTCTAAGGCAATTCCTACACAATTGAAAGCTAAAAGGGAAAAGTGATATGATATGCTTTCATATTTTGTCTAATGTAAAAAATGATGAAATTTTACAGAGATTTCTTTGGTACTAATTTTTGTCTTTAAAATATTTTCTCTTAATACTAAAATATGTAAATCTTCTTCATAAAACTGAATACAAAGTAAGGCACAGCTGGTTATAGTGTATATAGAAGCACAATTCAGCATATGCAGAATTAAAAAGAAAAAAGGTTCATATCCTTATTAGTTCCACTGACAATATTAAGAAAATTTCTTTACTATCAACAGTGTTCAATGCTTAAGAGCTAAGAGCATATAAAAACAAAAACATTAAAATTCACTTTATGAAAAATGGATTTTCATATTTAGTGGAATATATAAAAACAGTTTTTAAAATGCCAACATAAATGTAGACTATCCATGTTATAAAAAGTGCAAACCAAATTGACAGAGAGTTTCACAATGTCCTTCTTTTGACACAGGTAAACTAGACTATGGGGACAAATTTGATCAGTTAATGAGACTTTAATTGCAGCCAGACTTCATTAGAATTGTTGAGAGCTCAAATTAAGCAGTACTGGAGAATCAGCTCTGTCCAGATGTGATTGGCACTGACATGTGACTGTTAAGCAATGTGGGGAACTGCAGGGGCCAAGAAAGTTAAAATAATTATTATAAATTCTCTGGGAAAAAGTGGTGTTCCTTACATTCCCAAACAGATCACAGTAGTTTGGTTGTCTCATTACTCCTGTGATGGATCAATTGCCAATCCATTTTATAGAATGATTTGCAGATGACAATTGAAAGATTACCTAAAGCAAAGAAGAATAAAGTCCATAAAATATACTTAATTGTGCTATATGACAGGCTACTAGAAAAAAGTACATGATTTAGATGTCACTAAAGCATAATCAAATGCTGGTTTTAAAAATGTTCTAGGCTATCTAGGAATGCTGATCTACTTTAAATCAGACTCCTTGTAATTCTACAAATAGTTTCTAATACTATATTTTGGAATTTGTCATCAGTTTTCCAAAGCACTACAAAAATGTTTCTAAGTAAACTAAAAATGAGGATTGTTTATCTTGAAGTATATAGATGAAGTATCTCTTTTAGAGTTGAAAATGTATTTTTAAAATATTTTTTATTGGTTCTACTTAGTTATACATGACAGGAGAATGCATGTAGTTTCATTGTGCACAAATAGTTTATTTTTTTGTTTTATTCATCAATGGACATTTATTTGTTTATACATGGTGCTGAGAATTGAACCCAGTGCCCCACACATGCTATACAAGCCCTCTACAACTGAGCTCTAAACCCCAACTCCTGAAAAAATATATTTATTGATAAATAATATCAAACTTATTAGAAATATGACTCATAAGAAAAAAATGTAGAGTTAATTTCTGTATTGCTAGCAACTAAGAAGATAAATAGCAAGATAAAAAGGTATATGCTGTAGTGACAAGTGTCAAATCTGAAGCAAATCCATCATATGTGCTCACAACTGAAAAAGCTGAAGTAAAGGCCTCCTGTTAATACCTGACTGTCTGCACATAGATGTTTTATTGTCTAGGATAATATATGTCAAAATGATATCCTATACTGTCTTGTAGCTTAATTTATGTTTAGTCCAGAGTAAGTTTAAATATTAAACTTCATCATTAAATATCAAACTACAAAGCCTGGCACCTGTTAGAAGTACAATAAGTATCTGTAGAACAAGTAAATGTATTTTTGCACTTTTCAGACTATTTCAGCAAATTATTTACATCTGTGCTTTCTTGCTTATTAAGGGCTGTCATTCCAATTGATATCTAGGGGCTACAAATGAGCAGTTAAATTTCTGATTACATAAAAGTCACAACTAGTAAGTAGCAACACCTAATTTTAAGCTCTGATTAAAATTTATCTGTACTAAATTGTCCAACTTCTTACTTTGGAAGGGGTTAGGGGCTGTCTTAATTACTGGTTCAATTTATTCAGTGGTTTATGGTATATTACAGGTTCTTTTTCTTTTATGGTGCTTTAAAATTTTAATTTTTTCTACCTCAACTGTGTTTTCAAATTCTTCACCTATAATTTATAGTCTATTATTTGTGCTCCTAACCAGTATTCCCATTAACATGGAGTGAACAATGAAGGAGAGTAGGCCTTGAGTTTTCATTGTTAGGGGTTTTTTAATATTATATTTGGGGTTTTTGTCCACCTTCTTGATATTTTCAATAGAATGAATATCCTTTCTGGGGCTAGAGTTGTGGCTCACTGGTAGAGTGCTTGCCTAGCCTGTGTGAGGCACTCGGTTTGATTCTCAGCACCACACATAAATAAATGAATAAAACAAAGGTCTGGCAACATCTAAAAAGTATTTTAAAAAATGAACCCCTTTGGTTTTTTTAGTCTTGTCTGTTGTTTTAAAGAGATCACTGACTTCTGCCCCTAACTCTGTATTTGGGCACACTCAGTTGTCACAGTTCTCAATTAGCCTGGCTTTACTGGCATGTTTCTTAGTCCTTTTTATGGGCTCTTTACTACAGTTCCCCATTTTTCCTTCACATAATGAATATTTGATAGAAAAGGGAGTAATAAAAGTACAAATTATATTGAATATAAGACATCCAAAAGATGGTCCAGAAAGTAGCTAATGTTGAGGACATGTCTGGCAGAAGTTCCAAGCAAAGCTGGAACTCAGTGCTCCAGGTCAGAATGCATTTGTTTCTGGAATTCATTCCCTCCAATTTCCTGTCCTTCAGCATCTAATCTATAGAGTACAAATGGTCAAATCAATGCTGTAGCATCAAAAGGATGTTTGGGGTGGCTGGCATGAGATAACCTGGGGCAACTTTAAGAAATCAATAGGAAAATGCACTTGATAGAAAGGCAGATTAGTTCCTGACTGAGGGCAGTGTGATGTGTGGGGGAGTGGGGGAGAGGAGGCAGTGGAGGGGGATCACAGTCCTTTTAACATTGCAGCATAGGCCAGACTTCTGTCCTTGGCCTACTTTTCTCCATAGTCATACATCGACCTGACAACCATTTCCACTTTCAGCGTCTCCAGTCAGTGCTTTTCCAACAGAGTTGCTCTTCTCTAGTGCTCTAAGTCAGTGAGAGTAGTGGTTGGGATTGCAAACTAAATTTTAATCAGGCTCTGACACTTACGAGTGTGTGATCTCGGGTAAACTGGGGAATATCTCTGTGCCTTAGTTTCCTCAACTTTAAAATAGCACTACTGGTAGCATTAAATAAAAAAATTATGATGAGTGGCCCAGACCGTCATACAGGAAGCCTTCAATTCACATTAGTTTTTGTTACTAAAATGTTGCCAGTTTCATAGTTAGTTTGCCTCTTCCTCATTTTCACTGCTTGCTTATTCCTCAAACTAAACTCAAGTTCTTCTCAATCTTGCCTCTGAAATGTCTTCAAAATTGATTCCTATGTCCAGTTTACCTTCATTATTTGAAGTACTATAATAATTTTCTCCTATCTTCCTGTCCTTTCACTTTCTATTGATGTCTTCCTTCACATGGATATCACTGTTGAAGGTATAATGACATATAAAGGTGGACCTCTTCAAGGCCTACTCCTCCTTTTCAGAATTCATCTCTTCCTGAATATGCTTTCCCTGTCGAAACTAGGCAGATCTACTAAGTTCTAAAATATGCTTTGCTCTCTATCAAAATCTTGTCCTTTCTCCCAGCTCTGCTCAGGTGGCACTTCTTCCTCAGAATCTGTCCAGTCCCTAGATGCTAAGAACCATTCAGTCTCTGTGAACTTTGTTTATTCCTGTTAGTACACATGTTGTATATCTCTAACAGTCCCTGCTTAAGAGCATTTTAGATATTTGCTGGCTTATATTTGTCAAGCTAAAAATTTTAGCATACAGTCTCAAATACAAATTTAAACTAGTTCCACTGGCTTTCAACATGTATCTGTACTACTGCATGCATTTCAAATTTGATAAAATTCTATTTAAAAAGTTGAAATGGAACAGAAATGTAAGCTCAAAATGCCAAATTATCCAATTGAAAAAGACATTTCACTTTGTTTGTAAATTTGTATCCTTGACATTCAACACTTAACACAGTGTCTTTGGCATTTATCTCTTTATAAAATATATCTTAGTTCAAAATGCTAAATCTTCCAGAAAGTCTAGTGCCTTTTCTGCTTATTTGAAATTATTTAATATCTGCTATAGCCTGCTACAATGATTGTAGATGAATGAACTATTAATATACATGAATGGTCATGTGTAGAAATTCCTCAGCTCTGTCAGTTGTCACACCAGTCTACCTTTACAAAAATCACAACAGGAAACCTACCAGCATCAATTAAAATTTGTTGTAGACCAAGTCTAATTTGTTTCCTATTCCAGTACATTAATAGCATATGTGGAAGAGGTTTGTTATTTTGAAAGAGATTTATTTTATAAGTTTGGTGGGGACATAATCATAATCTGAATAGTGAAAATACATCAGTTGCAATGTCTGAAAATCTTCAGAAAATCTTCCTCCTATCATGTTTTTTGTTTAACTTTTTAAAAATTGCTCTGTTCAACTCTCCTTTTCATTGGAAGAATAATAATATTTTGAAAGGTGCAAATTTTTTTTCCCTTAGTTACATGATCCAACCAAAAAAAGAGTGCCCAAGGTCATAAAACCCATCAACCATCCAGACTGGGTTATAATGTTTTTTTGGGGGAGGCTTCCTTTTGAATGTCATCAAGAGAAAATCCAGGACTATTTGGTAAAACTACAATTGAAACTCTCAAGAAAGTAGTTTTTAAATGCAGTAATAAAGCCTGGTACAATGAAATAGGGTTAAAAGCCTAGTAACTCAGGACCGAGACAAGAGGATCATAAGTTCAAGGTCAGCCTTAGCAACTTAACAAGACACTGTCTCAAAATAAAAAGGACTAAGTATGCAGCTCAGTGGTAGATCACCCCTGGGCCAATCACCAATATCATCCCTCACCACACGCAGTGCAATTTATTCTGCAGATTCTAAATGTAAACTAGGAACTACTGGCCTTCAGTGATTAACAAAGTATCACCCCTGAACCAAGGACATTATTAGGCACTGGAATGAAATGTTTATGTCAGACCCTATCAAAGAACTAAGGACTCAGCAATCTTTATTTTAATACAAAATACAGGTGAATGGATCCTAATTTTCAGAACCCCTGGGTACATGCTTCTCAACTCCCAGAGATCGTGATAATGTGTAGAACAACTGTGAACATGAACAATACTTATTGCTGGGAATACTGGATGAGAAAATTAGCATAATTCCAGTCATTCCCCAAACGTTTTCTAGGAGGTCACCAAGCCATATTTCAATCATGGGCAGAATTCTCAATTAGGAGGGAGAGGAGAGGCCATTCATTGTTTACAAATTCTTACTGAATTCCACAGAAGCTCTGGGTCTTGCCCCCAGGAGCTCACTGTGGTCACATGAGTCCTTTCTACTCTACTCATTTCCAGAGCTTTGCTGTTCTAACCTTGAGCCTTTCAGACAATGAGACCTTTTATCACCATTTTTCAATAAGAACCTAAATCTCATTGTGTACATTGTACTTCTGGCACAGAGATTGTATTTGGGATGTATAATTTTAACAAAAGATTAGGATGATAAGGCTAAAGATTTTTAAAGTAGTAGATTTGCTCATTGCTAATTTTATATAAATTATTAGTTTTTGCTTCTCTGCTGAAGTTAAAATGGTTAAAAATCAATGTTTTGCTGTGTGTGACTAAAGCTTGATTTTATGTGATAGGAAAAAGAGCCAGGGGAAAGAAAGAAACTCAGTTTCTCCTGGGACATAGTCACATCATGATAGCCTACCACAATTCCAGTAGTAAGCCAGAGAAGTGAAATAGCAATTAGAATCTCTTTAGGTTATCATTTTCCAATAAGACCCTAAATCTCATTGTGTACATCATACTTCTGGCACAGAGATGGTACTTGGCATGTATAATTTTTACAGGCAAACTGTCAACTCAAAAGGTAAAAAGACTTGATTTTTTTAACCCTTATCTTTTATTGACATCTCTTTATGATTTTTTTGGTATCTTTTCATTTAGATGGTCCTTGATAATTGCTGGCATCATCTGTTCTCGAGTCAACAAGCTAGATCCTGGGAGACACCTTGGGGAACATGATACAGTTCCAGTCTTGAGGGCCCACAGTCTACTGAAGTTTACCAGATCAACAGACAAATTACTAAGTGCTAAATGGCATGGGAGTCAAAGTACTGCAACCAGTTTGACATGAACCACACTGGGGACACAGGATGCAAGGTGGATAACAAAACTCTAGTGTTCAGTAGGGAGAGTTTGCACTGTGTCTAACCCTTCTTCATTCCTGTCCCTAGGATCTGTCCTGCCTATAATCACATATCCAAACACTAATAATGTTGGTGGGATGAGTAACCATGTTTTGGCATCAAAGAAAAAAATTATCAATATTTACATTATAGAAAGTGATACTACTGCAATAATCTAGCATGTAAGTGAATAATAAATAATGCTCCCCTAATCCAGAGAGTTCGACAAGATAAAGCAACTAAGTCTTCATTGTTTTTTTACTTTTTTTATATTTATAGACTGCATTTTAATTCATTGTACACAAATGGTGTACAAATTTTCATTTCTTGGTTTTTCACAATGTAGATTCATACTATTCATGTAATTATACATGTACATAGTGTAATGATGTCTGTCTCATTCCACCATCTTTCATACTACTGCCCCTCCACTCTCTCTTTTTCCTCTTTGTAATCTAATGTTCTTCCATTTTTCTCTCACCCCCATCCCCATTATGTATCATCATCCACTTATCAGAGAAAACATTCAGTCTTTGCTTTTTGGGGATTGGCTTCTCTTAGCATGATATTCTCAAATTCCATTCATTTATCTGCAAATGCCATAATATTATTCTTTATGGCTGAATAATATTCCATTGTGTATATATACCAAAGTTTCTTTATCCATTCATCTGTTGAAGGGCATCTAGGTTGGTTCTACAATATAGCTATTGTGAATTAAATTGCTATAAACATTGATGTGGCTGCATTGCTGTAGTATACTAATGTGAACTCCTTTGGGTATAAACTGAGGTGTAGGATAGCTAGGTCAAAAGATGAGTCCATTCCAAGCTTTCTGAGGAATCTCTGTACTGCTTTTCAGAGAGGCTGCAATAATTTGCAACTCCACCAACAATGTATGAATGTACTCTTTTCCCCACATCCACACCAACATCTATTATTGTTTGTGTTCTTGAAAATAGTAATTCTATTTGGAGTAAGATGAAAGTTACACTTGTTTTAGTTTGCATTTCTCTAATTACTAAAGATGCTGAACAATTTTTCATGTATTTATTCATCACCTATATCTCTTCTATAGGGAGTCTGTCCAGTTTCTTGGCCCATTTATTGATTGTTTTTTTCTTACTTTTGGTGTAAATTTTTGTAAGTTCTTTATAAATTTTGGAGATTAGTGATCTATATGAAGTGCATTTGGAAAAGATTTTCTTCTACTCTGTAGGCCCTCTTTTCCCATTATTGATTGTATCCTTTGCTGAGAATAAGCTTTTTAGTTTGAATTTATGCCATTTATTGATTCTTGCTTTGATTTGTTGTGCTTTGGGAGTCATGTTAAGGAACTCTGATCCTAAGACAACATGATGAAGATTTGGGCCTACTTCTTCTATTAGGTGTAGGGTTACTGGTATAATGCCTAAGTTTTTGACCATTTTGAGTCGAGATTCATGCAGGGTGAGAGATAGAGGTTTAATTTCATTTCACTGCATATGGATTTCCAGTTTTCCCAGTACAATTTTTTGAACATGCTATTTTTTATCCATTGTTTGTTATTGGCCCCTAGTATAGTATGAAGTAAGTGTGTTTTTGTGGGTTTGTCTCTGTGTCTTCTATACCATTGGTCTGCCTGTTTATTCTGGTGCCAATACTATGGCATTTTTGTTACTATTGGTCTGTACTATAGTATAAGATCTGGTATTGTGATACCTCTTGCTTCACTCTTTGTGCTCAAGATTGTTTTAGTTATTCTGGGTCATTTATACTTCCAGATGAATTTCATGATTGCTTTCTCTATTTCTATGAAGAATATCTTTGGAATTTTAATTGGAATTGCATTGAATCCATTTAGCACCTTTGGTACTATGGTCATTTTGGCAATATTAGTTCTGCCTATCCAAGAACATGGATATCTTTCCATCTTCTAAGGTTTTCATTAACTTATTTCTTTAGAGTTCTGTAGATTTCATTGTAGCAGTCTTTCACCTCTTCTGTTACATTGATTCTCAAGTGTTTTTATTTTTGAGGCTATTGTGAAAGAGTGTTTATTCGTATTTCTCTTTCAGAGGATACATCACTTACAAATGGAAATGCATTAGATTTTTGTGTATTGATTTATATCTTGCTACTTTTCTGAATTCATTTATTAGGTTTAGCTGTTTTCTGGTGAAAATTTTTAGATACTATAAATATAAAATCATTTTATCATCAAATTGTGAGAACTTGATTTCTTTTTTTTTCATATAACCTTTAATTAATTTGGTCTGTCTAACTGCTCTGGCTAGTGTTTCAGGAAAGATTTTGAATAGAAGTGGTGAAAGAGGGCATCCCTGTCTTGTTTCAATTTTTAGAGGGAAGACTTTCAGTTTTTCTCCATTAAGAAGGATGCTTTCTGTGGGCTTAGCATAGAAAGTCTTTACAATGTTGAGGTATGTTTCTACTATCCCTATATTTGCTACTGTTTTGAGCATGAAGGGGTGCTGTATTCTTAACTTTAATTCTATTGATGTGATGAATTATATACTTATTTCCAGATGTTGAACCAACCTTCCATCCCTGGTATAAACACCACACGGTCAGGAGCACTATTTTTTAAATATGTTCTTTTATGGAATTTGCCAGAATTTTTTCAAGGCTTTTTACATCTATGTTCATCAGGGATATTGAGCTAATGTTTTCTATCCTTGATGCATCTTTGTCTGGTTCTGGTATCTGAGTGATACTAGCTTCATAGAATGAGTTTGGAAGGGTTCCCTTCTTTTCTATTTCCTGGAATGCATTGAGGAATATTTGTATTAGTTCTTCTTTGAAGGACTTATAGAATTTGACTGAGAATTCATCTAGTTCTGGACTTTTCTTAGTTAATAGACTTTTGATGGTTTCTTCTATTTCAGTGCTTGAAATTGATTTGCTTACATTGTATGTCTTCCTGATTCAGTTTGGGAGGATTGTATGTTTCTAAAAATTTGTCAGTTTCTATAATATTTTCTATTTTGTGGGACTATAGATTTTCAAAGTAGCTTCTACTTATGTATTTAAATGATGTCTGTCATGATATTTATTTTTATCATGATTTTTAGTAATTTGAGTTTTCTCTCTCCTCTTTGTTAGTATGGCTAAAGGTTTATCTATTTTGTTTATGTTTACAAAGAATCAAATTTTTGTTTTGCCAATTTTTTGAATTGTTTCTTTTGTTTAAATTTCATTGATTTCAGCTCTGATTTTAATTATTTCTTGTCTTCTACTTTTGATATTCATCTGCTTTTTCTTTTCTAGGGCTTTGAGATGTAATGTTAAGTCATTTAGTTGTTGACTTTTTATTCATTTAATATATGAGCTCAATGCAATGAACTTTCCTTTTTGTACAGCTTTCAGAGTGTACCAGAGATTTTGATATGTTGTGTTGTTTTCTTTTATCTCTAAGGATTTTTAATTTTCTTCCTAATGTCTTCTGTTATCATTGCATCATTCAATAGCATATTATTTAGCTTCCAGGTGTAGGAAAAGATTTTGTTTTTTATTTTATCATTGTTTTCTTATTGCATTCCATTATGATCTGATAGAATGCAAGATAGTATCTCTATTTTTTTTTTTTTTTGTATTTACTAATGGCTTTTTTGTGGCTTAGCATATTTTGGAGAAAGATCCATGAGTTGCTGAAAAGAAAGTGTATTCACTTGATGATGGATGAAATACTCTACACATGCCCATTAAGTATGTTGGGGCATTTTTGGCACCAGATGTAAGGGGCAGTTGTGGCTTGCCGATAGCTCCCAGAAAAAGCACTCCGCAGACACGAGATCTCACACAAGAGACTTTATTTATGCAATGGCAAACACGTCTGCTCAGGGAGAAAAGAAGGGGCAAAAAGAGAAAGATGGCGCATGGCTTCTCCCAGATATTGGAATTTCGCAGGCTGGAAGGAACCAATAGTGAAGGAGAATTCTTGCAAGCTGACTGATGAACCAATAGCATGTTAGGACCTAATGTGGGAAGCAGGAAAATGGCAGTGGTGTAAGCCGGAAATTCCTGTAACGTAAGAGGCGGGCAGAGCGCAGATTGACAGGTGGTGGGGAGGCCGGAAATTCCTGTAACAGAAGAAGGGGGCAGAGCGCAGATTGACAAGTGGTTGGGAGGCCGGAAATTTCTGTAATAGGAGAGGTGGGTGGAGTGCAGATTGACAAGTGGTGGGAGGCAGCAAATTCCTGTACCTGGTGGGCAGGGGAGCGGCTTTATACCTTACAAAGTATATATCATTGATTGTGTTCTTTAATTCTATAGTTTCTTTGTAATTTTTTGTTTGGAGTATCTATGTAGTGGTGAGAGTGGTATGGTAATGTCACCCAGTATTACTAGGTTGTGGTCTATTTGATTCTTCAAATTGAGAAGGGTTTGTTTGTTGTACATGGATCATTGGGGCATAAATATTTAAAATTGTTTTGTCTTTCTGCTTTACCATTTCCCTAAGCAGTATGAAATGTCCTTCTTTATCCTTTTTGACTTAGATTTGATGTTCACATTTTCTGATATGAGCTTGTAGACCCCTGCATTTTTACTGAGTCCATGTGCATGGTTTGTTTTTCTGCATCCTTTCACCCTTAATTTGTGGACTCAGACATTTATATAAAGTCCTCACTGTGCCCTCTAACACACAATATTCTCACTATGGTCTTTAACTCTCACATGATATCCTGTGTCCTCTGACACTCATATAATACACTCACTGTTGCCATGACAGTGTCCTCTGACACTCATATAATACACTCACTGTTGCCATGACAATCACATAATATCTTCCCTTGGTCTGACTCATAAAATTCCCTCACTATTTACCTGATAATCACATAAAACCCTGATTGTGGCCTCTGACACAAACATCTAAACCTCAATGTGGCCTCTGACTTCACATAATATCTTCACTGTGACCTCTGAAACTCACATATCATGAGACATCTCAGAGTCAGATATTACCCTCACTTTGGACACTAACTTTCACATAATATCCTTACTATGAATAATTACATGCACATATGTCCATACTGAAACCTCTGTCTCTTACTCAATACTCTTCCTCTGGTCTCTGACACACATAAAATATCCTCCATGTGGCCTCTTAAACTCATCCTGTACCCTCACTATAACATCTGACACTCACATAAAGTCCTTACCTGGCCTCTGACATTCATATAATATACTTACTATGGCCTCAATTCTCACATAATCTTCTCACTCTGACCACTAACCTTGAAAAACTCTCCTCACTGTAGCCACTGAAATCCAGACATTACACTCACTGAGGCCTCTGACACATTATGTCTTCACTCTGGCAGCTCACATTCACATAATATCTTTAATCTGCCTACCAACACTCACATATTACCTGCACAATGTCTCTGACATGCTGATAATTACATCATTATAGCCAGTGATACAGAATATCCTTATGTGGTCTATGACATTTACTTATCCTTCTTCTGGTAACTTTTACATAATATTGTCCCTTGACCTCTAACACTCACATAAAATCTTCACTGGGGCCTAAAATACTCAGAAAGTATTTGCTCTGTGGATTCTCACATTCATATACAATCCTCACGTGACCTTTTTTTATAAATACCATTTATGTTTTAAAGGATAACATGTAAATTACAGAAAAAATAAAAATACAAGCAACGAACAGTCTGATATTGCAACATTAGAAATGGATATCACAGCCATTCAGAGTACTCAAATACTAATATAATATCTAAACTAGAGTATCAAATACAAATATAGAAGCTGTGTTGTGGCCTATAAATCTAATGTGTTATTCATAGCCTAGCATCAAAAATGAATATAATAGCTCCACTCTACCTTGAAATACAAATATGACATCCATATATCACCTAAAAAAACAATGAAATATATGTCCTGTAGCCTTTAATATTACTATATGCCATCTTATCCATAAACTGTGAAACCAATATAATAACTTACTTGTGGATTTTAATATTCAATTAATATCCTTGATATAATATCTAAAACTAGTAAACTGGTGTTCTGTAGCATTTAACAGTAGCATATTTATATTATACAACTTTATGCTAATAAAATATCTGCATATTTGGCATTAAATAATTTTATAAGTTATCATTAAAATTAACATATTATGTATTAACTACCATATTGATTTTAATCCTAAGATGATATGCATACTTGAGTTTCTAAATATGACCTAAAGTTTTATTTATGACTTTTAATACTAATGTGATATTCATATTATGACATATCAAACTGATATGATAGGTGCCTTTTAAAATTGATGTAATATTCATATTGTAGGAAGTAACTAATATAATAATGACCCTGAGGTTTTAATACTCTTACATTATCCATAGTATAGCATTTAATAGTAACATAATAGCTTCTATAGACCATGGATACTGAAAGAAGAGGTGTGCGATAACATCCATAACAAATATAATAGCTGTTATGTAGTCTATTATGCAAAAATAATATCATAATAAAACACCTCAATCTAATGCAATATCTGTCCTTAGATATTAATAGTAATGTAATACCAATACTACACCATCCAAAAGTGATATAACAGTTGTCTTGTGAATGGTAGTCCTATTATAGAATCCATACTATTATAGAATTCTCACGACTAGGGCTGCTCTTCGTGAGCTTCACTGGCAGTGAGCAGACAGGCAAGACAGCACTAACTGGAACCAGGATGCATATACTCAACAGGCTCCATTAGAAACAAACCATGCTCAGTAACTGAAAGAGTTCAGAAGGCAACTGATCAATCCACATGAAAAGCATCATCTTTGTCCCACTTCTCTGGGAGGAACATGTCACCAATATTGCAACTGCAATGAAACATTCCTCAGTCACACACAGGATTCCATGCCACCTGGGCTTTGACCCTTCAGATCTGAGTTGCAGTCTTGCACCTGAGACAAACTAGGTGCCCCCTAAGTTCCATGGTCTCTTTGTCAGGATCACCATATCCTGAGTACACAGCTGCAGATGTGAGGACACGAGGAGGGGTATATGTAGTCTGCTCTCCCTTGCTGCCCCTTGCTAACAGAACACCAGATGGCAAAGTCTATGGGCTGTGTTTCCAGGGTGTCTCAATCTAGCACTGACAGATTGTTCTGGGATTCACACTATGCCTTTAATCACTGTATTTGCCTAATTTGGATTTCAGTAGGAAAGCTGTGGTCATAATAAATCACTTTAAAATTTTTATTTTGTCTACATTGGTCTAGCTGTCAGAAAAATTATAATTTTAAAAGATTATATGTTGTGATTTTTCTATTGAGAGTTTGGCACACTACACCTGTATCATGGATGCTCTTCTTAGAAAGAAAATAGTACAGCCCTCAAAGCTTGGTACCTCAGTATTTGGATGTGGTGATGACATGCTTCAGAGTGTGAGTCAGGACTGGGACAACTGGGTACAGAACCATGTTGAGGATGTTGGTAGAAAGATGTATTAGACTCAAGGAAATAGCACTCATATAGGCTTTATACTTATTCATGGGACTTACTTGTTAAGACAGTGAATCTGTTTCCAGTGGAATCAAACCCCTCTGAAACCCAGTATCCATCACCCCTTTTCTGTGATTTCTTTTTTCTCCTGTTTTGGAGAAGTAAGCAATGATCCCAGCAAATCAATTTTTAGGAATTTTACAAGAGTGGTCAATGATGAGAAATTATCACTACCTGAACATGCTAGCTTAAAGGCTTTTTATAGTGACTTGGAAACTGACTGAAATTCTGCTCGTCGTCCTATCAGGCCTGTCAAAGATAAAGGGCTCTTTCTCCTTCCTGAAGAAATTTAGTGGATAGGGAACATTATCACATAATGCCATAATGTCATAAGATGGATACCTACAGGAGCAGGAGATAAGAGGGGGGAGAATTTTCCATGACATAGATTTTACCAGCTTAAGAAACAGAGTCTATTTCCTTTTTTCAAATTCACTGGTGCCTCAGAGCATACCACACTCAGTACCATTCAGAGTTGCAGGTCTTCCTTGTGGTGATCCTCCCCATTTGTTGTTCCCCAGTAAATTTCAAGGAAGCATTCAGCAACGCCCTATTTTGAGAACTCTCTCAAAGGGGTGATTGCACATATGAGTATTGATATTCAAGTCTTTCCAAGCCAGTGGTCTATCATCAGACTGTCATGTTTGTGGGAAGGTAATGAGAAGCCAATTAGTTATGGGTGCACAAGCAAGATGGTTCTAAGTCTTTGAGATAGTTTGCTAATTTTTGATTTTCTTAATAGAAGAGAAGGAGATCAGCTTCTTGTGTTCATTCAAAAGTGGGCACAGGGCACTCAGTGAACCTGAATTAGATTAATGACTATCATCTAAAGAGAGTGGTTACCTAGTCCTTTTCCATTTTTCATAACTGAATTGTCAGTCCTTCTCTCTCCTCCAGTAACCTTAGATATTGAATAAAAATTACCTTCTGTGTTGGTTATTTGTTCTTCTATTGGGGCCTTCTTTCCAATTTTAGTTAGAAGAATAGAAATAAACTGTCTTCAACAACACACACTAAAAGAAGTGACCTGCTGTGACCTTGAAAGAAGCAATGCAGACGTTTCCTAAAGAAATATAGAAAGAGAATTCCACTCCCATGGTTTTGACCATGGTATTGAACAAAGTCTTGGCAAATTCACACCATCATTGCTTCTTCATAAAAATTGCATTCATGAATTTTATAACCAAAATATTTTCATCTATATGAGGAATTTAGGAATGAAAACAGAAATGCCAGTACCTTGCTATTTATTGGGGTGCCTGGAACTTTGCATGCTGCTACAAACTTTTCCAAAATATCTCTGGAAATATAGCAGTGCCACTGCTATGGTACTATGGAGACAAAGAAGTGAGAATTCTGATGACTACATCTTGGAAGTGAAAAACCATGGCTCTTGCTGATTTATTTTTTCTTTGAAACCAGATGCTGATGTGGATTCACTTAGATGGGGAAGCTACAGGTTTTGGACAATAGAATTCTTTGGTGCCAGTGATCCCATGTAGTGTACCAACATAATAAAATGAGAAAAAACAATGAAACAATTCTAAATTTCACAGGAATCATTGGAAGGTCTGTGGCACAGGGAGTCTTTGTCTGAAAATCAGTGAAGAAAAAAACTTCCAGTGGGGCAGAGTAGAAACAAGGACAAGGTAGAATTTGATTTCCCCTCTTTCACTGTTGGCTCATATCATGGTAGAGATGTATGTTATCCCCTGTCCCTCTCCTTTATGTGTTGTGTTTTCTGTATGTTGGTGCATTACAGAGACATGACTCAAACATTAGGGTTCCCAAGGAGTACATATAAAAATGGCCTTATACACCTGATGACAACTTCAAAAGCATACACTAGAATAATCTCAGAGGAATAAATGGCAGAATTATTCAGGCCTTGTAAGGCATAATGACTTCATCAGGACCACCAACATGGCCAGAAGGAGGACATGGGTCTAATTCAAACTGTCTCTCCAAACCTGGTGAGTTGGCTACATCTGGGACGTCTGGTTCCAGAACAAGGGTGTGTTAGTGTAACCATGTCCTCTTGTGTATATGTCAAGGGAATATGGGGGGAACCTGCATCTTATTGGGCCATTAGTACCATCTTGTGTGAGAAAGGGCATTGGGTATGGAGTCCCCAAGGAAGTGACCTCACTTCCAGGCAGTAGAACACACAGAACTTGGAACCCTAGTAGCTAGGCACCCACATTCCAGATAAACTTCCATTCTGCTCACTTGTGTTGAGCTAGCAAGTCCATAGCCATGAGTTCTTGTTGTCTACTCATCTTTGTATGTTTATTTCTCAGGAAAGTTCCTAGTAGGGGACTTTCCCAAGATTGGAAGAACTGTATCAATGTTGGGATCAAAAACTGTGGCAATATTCCTAAAAAGACCAGAGGTGAAACAGGAGAGGCCATTACAAGTGAGTAGAGTCTAACCCTCCATTCAGATTTCCATTTAGATAGCACCAGACCCTCAATGTTTTGTCTCCGTGTGTTTATATTTGTGACTCATTGAATTTAATGTTGATCAAGCTGTGATACTACCCTTTAAAAGAGCACCACCTTACTTCATTCCCTCCACACCTCAGAGAGATATAACTACATATTTGAGTGAGTGCAAACTAGTACTTAACAAGACCTAGTAACTATACTTCTTAGAAAGTCTTCTGTAAACAGCTTAGAGAGATTTCTACTCATGTCAGAGAGCCTTCAATACACACCTCAGAAATAACATTTACTCACACAGAGAACTTTCCTATACACTGAAAATATCCCTCTTGTTCACTTAAGTGAACACTTACATTCTCATCAATAAGCCTTCCTACAAACTGCATAAAGCCCTCCTACACCCTTCAGAGTGCTCTTCCTACATGTCAGAGAGCCCACCCTACATAAAAATGAGAACCCACTTAACACCTCAGAGAATCTTTACATCACACCTCAAACTCATTTCCCTACATGTCTAAATAATGACTCCCTACTAATACAAAGAGCTATTTCTACACACCTCAAATTCCCATTCATATACCCCATAGGTACACTGGCTTCACACTTTATTGAGCAACACTTAAACAACTCAGCTTTTCCCATACACCCCAGAGAGTTTTTCCTATCAATTCCACTGAGATGCTAATTCAAATCTCAGAATTTCCATCCTACAAACCACACACCCTACTACACAACTTGGATTCAACTTACTACTTAACAAAATGCCCTCTCTACTCACCTCTGAGGGTTGGTCTGACACACCTCAGAGAAGACTGGAAACACTGTTGAGTGACCTCCCTAAACAATGTAGGGATTCCCCCTATTATACTCAAAGAATATTCCCATTACATCTCATTGTGTTCTACCTAGTCATAGCAGATAGATTTCATTATTCATTTCTGAGGGCTCGAAGTACACAACAGAGAGCACTCCTATGTAGACAAAAGCCCTCTACACCCCTTATAGATTCCTCCTGCATACTTAATAGAGGTCTCTCTGAACACCTCAAATCATCTGCACTACAAATCTCAGAGAACCTTTCCTTCACACTTAAGTGAACCCTTCCTACACACATAGCAGTCACCTCTCCACACAGTTCAGAACCCTACCTACTCATCAACTGCCCTTTCTACAGAATTCAGAGGGCCATACATACACACCTTAGGCACATTTCCTACACAAATTATTTATCAATCACTGTATCAATGTTATGACCAGACAACCATTGTTACACAACACACACCATAACTCTACATACCTCAGAATGCCATGATTTCACTATTCAGAGGGCCCTGTTACACAACACATAGAGCCCTCCTTTCAAACTTTAGTTTGTCCTCATTTATCTCAGAAATCTCTCCTTACTCACCATAGATGTCCACAAATACACACCTCAGTTAACTCTTAATTTTTACCAATGAGCACCCACCTTATACACCTCATTCAACAATCCTCCCTACAAATCTCAGAGAGGCTCATATACAAACCTCAGAATGCCCTTTCAACTAACATTTAAAAACTCTACCTACACATCTCTTGAAGCCCTCAAAACTAACAAAAAGCCCTCCATATTTACCTCCAAGGGCCAAAACTACAAACCTAAAAGAACATCCATGATACTTTTCTGAGTGTTCTACCAAAACACCTCAGAGATTCTCTCTTCTATCCTCAAATATTCCTCTCATGACACCTGAGTTTATTCTTGCTACTCATACCAGATATCTCACTATTCACTGAATTCCCTCCCTACATAACTGAGATAGCTTTGCTACTAGATCAAACAGTCCTCCTACACCCGTCATAGATCCCTCTGCCCTCCTAATATACCTACACAACTCTTAGAGTTCTCCAAACACACATCAGAGTACTATCCCTCTGAATTTCAATTAGCCCTCACTACACACCTCAGTTAACATATGTGGCAAAGCTCAGAGTTCACCCTACTCATCTCCATGATTCCTAATTTCAGACCATATAGATCCCCCTTACAAACTTTATGAGACCCTCCCTTCTACATCAATTTGTTCTCCTTAGTCATCTAACAGAGCTCTCACTACTCACAGCATAAAAACATACAAACACAACTAACTGAACCCTTTCTACTCATCTCAGTGCACCCTATCTATACACCTGAGTGAGCCCTCCCAACTCAACTTAAAGGACACTTGCACACTTCTTGTTGCTCTCTAACCATTCTGCACACCACATAAAATCCACAAAACGCAGTTCAGAGGCCACATGCTACCAACTTCAGAGAGAGTTCTCTACCAACCTCAGTTTAAACTTCATACACAGCAAAGTGTACCCTCCATACTCAAATCTAGAGCAGTTCCTACACACATCAGAGAAGTCCCTACATAACTCACTGAGTACAACCATACTTCTTTACAAGAGGAAAAAATGTTTCTTTGCAAGCCCTCTATAATTACCTCAAAGAGCCTATATACTCACCTCACAGAGACTTCAATATATACACCTCAGAGAACAATTCTGACTCTCCACCATGGCCTTCCCTGTACTCCATAAATGCTGACTCTTTCTCTGAACCTAACCCTAATTCTAAGCTTAAACCTAAGTTCTTCCTTCATGCCACAGTCCTCTCTGACCGAGAAACTGACCATGAATTGACCCTGACCCTAAACCCTAACCCTAGGCCTAACCTAATCCTAAACTCATAGAGCTCTCCCTTCTACACCAGTTTTTTCTCCCTACTCATCTCACTAAACTCTTACTATCCACCTCAAATGGCTCTCCAAACACAGCGTACTGAGATCTTTCTACAATTTACAGTTCACAAACCCTGTGCAATCTGTGTGCCATCCCAACTCACTTCAGGGGCCCACTCACACACAAAAAGGAGCCCTAGGACAAGCATCATATAGCCTTCTTACACAATTCATACACACCTCCTTACGCAGCTCAGCAGCTGCACACTACCAATTTTAGAGATCCCTCTCTACACATATCATTGTATGCTCCATAAACATCATTGGAAACCATTCTTATATCAAGAAGAGTACCTACTTGTGTAGACAACCTCAGGTAGACATCCATATATACCTTACTGAGTACAAATTATATTCCTATACAAAGCCTTTGTACTAACTATACTTCTATGCAGTGCTCTTTCAAAACCTCAGAGAGAATTTCTACTCACCTCAGAGAGCAGTCACTACACATCTCAGAGAGCTCTGTCCACTCACCTCAGAAGTCTTTCCTATACACTGCAAAAGCCCTACTTATTCAGTTATGTGAGCCCTCCCTCTCATAGCAAGAAGTCCACTGACAAACCTTATGAATCCCCCCTACACCTTTCAGAAGGGCCTCCATACATACATCAAAGAGACTTCCCTACACAAAGAGAACCTGTTTTAATACCCCAGAGAACATTTCCTGCACACCACCAACTCATTCCCGTACACATGTAAGTAATCTCACCCTACTCACATCAAGAGCCCTTCCTACACACCTCAAAGTGCCAACCATACACAGCTTAGGTATGCTTCCTCCACACTTTATTGAGCAACACCCAAACAACTCAGATAGCCCTCCATATATATCCCAGAAAACACTCCCTATAAACACCAGAGAGATGTTAATTAAAACCTCAGAATGCCCATGCTACACACCTCAACCAATACTACAAACATGACAAAGATAGATCTCACTTCCATCCAAAAACTCTCCCCACACATCTCTGGGTGCTGCATATACACACCTAAGAGAGCACCCATCATTCTCCATTGAAAGCTCTCACAAACACTTCAGAGATTTCTTGTACTATTCTTAAAAAACCCTCCCATCAAAACACAGCGTTTTCTCCCTAAACATATCAGAGAGATCTCACTATTTACTTCTGAGTGTCCTCTCTCCACAACTGTGTTAACATCTCTACTCAGACATAAGGCCCACTTACACCCCCATAGATCCCCTAGCATATCTAATAGAAAACTCCCTACACACCTGTGAGAGCCCTCACATACACATCATGATGCCATCCTTATGCAATTAAATCAGCCCTCACTATACAACTCAGAGAATCTAAACTACAAAGCTCAGAGTCTTCCCTACACATCTCAGTATGCCTGATATACATGTGACATAGGTCTCCCCTTCACATTTCATAGGATCCTCCCTGCTACATCCGTTTTTCCTCCCTACTTTTCTTACAGAGCTCTCACTACTCAGCTAAAGAGATTCTTCAGAAACAACTCACTGAGTCCTCTCTATTCATCTCAATACACATTCTTTATATAGCTGAGTGACCCCTCCCAAATCATCTCAAAACATTGTAGAGATCTCTGACACACATCAAAGATCTCTTCTACAGACCTTATAGAAGTTCCTCTAAACAGATCAGAGACTGCATGCTACTAACCTCAGAGCTCTCTCTACACTCCTCAAAGTAACTTTTATTTACATCAAAGAAAGCCCTTCCTACTTACCTCAACAGCAGTCTCTACACACCTCAGAGAGACTTCCATACACACCTCAGCAAGTACAAATTAGATTCCTTTGAAAAGCCCTATTTACTAACTACTCTTCTTTTCATGTACTCTCTAAATCCCTCAGAAAGTCCATCTACCCACCTCAGTACATGCCTAGGGAGCCCTTTCAATTCACAACAGAGGCCTTCCCTATGCATTCAAAATACTGACCTCAACCCAGAACCCAACCCTAACTCTAACCCTAACACTAAGTCCATCATACATACCACAGAGGGCCCTTGCTGACATTGACAGTGACCATGACCCTGACATTGACACTTTACTGATCCTATTGCTAATCTTAACTTTAATTTCATAGAACCTTCTCATCTACATCAGTGCTTTCTCCCTACTCATGTCACAGAGCTCTCATGCCTTACCTTAAAAGGTCCAGCAAACACTACTCATCAAGCCGTTTCTACAATTCACAGAACACCCTCCCTATGCACCTCTGTGAGCCCTCCAAGCTCACCTCAGGAAACCCTCCCACACACCACTAGGAGATCTCAAACACATTCTGTAGTGCTCTCTTACACATATCATAGTTCTCTCCCTCCACAGTCACATACTACCAACCAAAATCACCTCCCAAATAATCTCAGAGTGCCCTCCTTAGTCATCAAAGAAAGTTCATTCTACTTACCTCAAATGCATTTCCCACACACTACAGAGGGAAGTTCTTACATATCTCAGTTTGTTCAAATTAGATTCCTTTGCAAGACAGTTCTACTAATTAAACTCCTCTTGCAAGTGCATTATAAACACCTCAGAGAGTCTATCTACTGATGACAGAAAGTCCTCAATATATATCTTCTAGAGACCTTTTGACTCACCAAAGGCCTTCCCTATGAATGGCAAATGCTGAATCTGACCCTGAGCTTGACACTAATCCTAATTTTAGCCTAAAATTCAGCCCTCCTTACATACCAGGGAGCCCTCCTTGACACTGACACAGACCATGAACCTGAACCTGACCCTAAATCTTGACCCTAAGCCTAATATAATAGTGACTTTCCTCATTTATCATTTTTTCTCCCTACTTATCTCAAAAATCTCTTGACTACTCAACTCAAATGGCCCTTGAAACACAATTTAGTAATCCCTTTCTATACTTTACAGAGCACCTTCCTGATTCAGCTTTGTGAACCCTCTGAACTCATCTCAGGGCACTCCCCCACATATGTAAAGGAACCTTCTGAAACACATAATAGTACCCTGTCTACACAGCTCTAAGGTCACTTCCTACAAATGTCAGAGGGCATTCTGTACACACATCTTAGTTTCTTGCTTACACATGAAAGAATACCCTCACTACAAATCTGAAGAACGGTCCGTACACACCTCAGAAAGATCCTTACAGACCTCAGTGAGTACTCACTATGGTTTTATGGAAGCCTTCCCTAATCACCTAAGAGAGCCTGTGTACTCACATCAAGGAACCCTCATAATACACCACAGAGAGCCATTACAATAATTCACAGAGCCATTTGAACACACAACAGAGACCTTCCCATTGCAATGCAAATACTGATTTTGATCCTAACACCAACACTGAACTGAACCTTAACCCTCTAACTCTAACACTAACCCCCTAATTTTAATACTAACTCTAAATATAACTTTAGTCCAAGCCCTAACCTCAAAAAGTAACCATAAACCTAAGAGTAACCCTGCCTTCTCAGCTCAGAATCAACTCCATACAAAAATCACAGAAGCCTCCATACACATCTGAGTGCCCTCCTGACATTGAATAATGTCCTCACTATATGTCTCAAGAGAAGTCCCTACACACCTACAATAGACATATCCCTATACAAATAAGTGAGTACATACAATACTCCTTTTCAAGCCCTTCTAAACACCTGAGTGAACCTTTCTATTAACCTCATAAAACCATCACTACACTCTTCAGAAATCCCTTTTGACTGACCTTCCATATACACAAAAAAATACCTCTACTTACTTAATTGATCACTCACACTCATGTCAATTAGCCCTCCTATGAATCTCATAAAGCCCTCCTATACCCCTCAGAGACCCCTCCCACAATACCTCATAGAGCCCTCCTTCCACAATGAAAAGAATCCACTTTCACCTCTTGGAGAAATTTCATATATGCCTCAAACATACCTCCCTATACATCTAAGGATTTTCTCCCTACTCACATTAAGAACCATTTCTACACAACTCTGAATCCCATCTATACACACCTTAGAGATGCACACCCTCCACACTTCATTGAGCAAACGCTAAATAACTTAGAAATCCCTCCTTATACACCCCAGAGAGTAAGAATTCCAGAGAAAATGTTAATTCAAACCTCAGAATGCTTGTGCTGCACACCTCAGCAAAGCCCTACCAGGCATCCCAGATAGACCTCAATATTCACCAAAAACTCTCCCTACTCACCTCCAAGTGTCTTACCTACACACCTAAGAGATTCTGGCTACTATCCTAAAGAAACCATCCACCACAGGGTGTTCTCCTTTCTTATATCAGATGGATCTCTATATTTAATTCACAGGGCCCTCAATACACAACTGAGATAGCACTCCTGCATGAGCAAAAGCCATTTTTCACACCTCACAGATAGCTTCTGCACACCAAATGGATACTTCTCTACACACCTCAGAGAGCCCACACAAAAAAACCTCAAGGAGCTCTTCCCTTCCTACACACCTCACAGTCCACCTTTCTCCATACCTCAGAAATCCCACCACACTCATAACAAACACCCATGATACATAACAGAGGGTCATCTATTCATACCATAGAAGCCTATATTACACACATCATTTATCAATCCCTACAGAACTTGCAGAGCAGTTGCCAAATACTACACACTGCCTCTCTACACTATTTTTACAATTCAGAGGACTCTGTTACACACTCATAGAGCCCTCCTTTCAAACCTCAGTTTTTCCTCCGTAGTCACATCAGAATTCTCCACTTACCTTAGAAATACATATCTAGAGGGCTGGGGATATAGGTCAGTTGGTAGAGTGCTTGCCTTGCATGCACAAGGCCCTGAGTTCAATTCCCAGCACCACAAAGAAAGAAAGAAAGAAAGAAATATATATCTACACTCCTCAGAGAGTACATACTTCTCACCAAAGAGGACACTCCCTAAACACCTCATTCAACTATCCTTTCTTTAAATCTCAGTCAGAGAGGCTTCCATACAAACCTCAGAATGCCATTTTATCAAACCTCAAACATAAAAGAATGCTACCTGTCAGGGCTAGGGAGATGGCTCAGTTGGTAGCATGTTTACCTTGCATGCACAAGTCTCTGGGTTCTAATCCCCAGCATACACACACACACACACACACACACACACACACACACACACACAAAAGCACGCTACCTGTGCATCTCAGGTAGTGTACACTACTCACCAAAAATCCCTCTCTATTCACTGCCAAAGGTCCAAACTTCAAAACTCAAAGATTCCTCTTGATACTTCATTGAATGCTCTCCCCAAACACTTCAGAGATTCCATATACTATCTTCAAAGGTCCTCCCATCAAACTTTAGTATGTTCTTCATACTCAAATCAAAGTTATCACACTATTCACTTCAGAAGCCCTTCCCTACACAACTGAGACAGCATTTCTTCTCAGATGTAAAGCCCTCTGACACCCCTCATAGATTCTTCTGCACATCTAATAGGGACCACCCTACACACCCCTGAGAGACTTCCCTTCATATATCAGTGTGCCATCCCTATGCATTTTAATGAGTTCTCACCAAACACCTCAGGGAACCTACACACCAAAGCTCAGAGAGCCCTCCCTACTCATTTAAGTGAATCATATCTACACAACAAGAGATACTCCACTCCACACCTCATAATGTCTCCTTTCTATATGAATTTGTCTTCCATACTCATCTCATAGAGCTATCTCTTCTCATCACAAATGGTTCTCTGAGCACAACTCACTAGAGTTCCTTCTACTCATTTCAGTAAACACTCTGTATTGACCTGTGTGAGCCCTCTCAACCCCTCACACTTGGACCACACACATGTGTCTAATAGCCCTCTGATATGTTATAGAGTACTCCTACACACCTCATAGTGTACTCTACTCAGCTCAAAGACCATGCACTACTAACTTCACAAAGCCCTTAGACTATCCTCCATGCAAATAAATAAAGGCACTCTCTAATCATCTCAAAGCAATCT
The DNA here is from genome assembly GCF_902686455.1 of Sciurus vulgaris. Taxonomy (NCBI): domain Eukaryota; kingdom Metazoa; phylum Chordata; class Mammalia; order Rodentia; family Sciuridae; genus Sciurus; species Sciurus vulgaris. The sequence continues at coordinate 15,349,108 of NW_027632956.1, read as the reverse complement.
CTACACAACTCAGAGAGACCTCTGTACATACCTCACTGAATGCAAAATATACTTGTTTTAAAGCCCCTCCTGATAACTATAATTCTTTGCAAGTCCTCTCTAAATTCCTCAAATAGCCTATCTATGCACCTCAGAGAGCCTTCAATGCACAGCTCAGAGAACACTTTTGAGTCACTACATAGGCATTCTATTTACACCACAAATGCTGACCCTGATCCTGAACCTAACCTTAAACCTAACCCTAAATCTAACCCCAAGGCCTCCCTACATAAAACAGAGGGCCTTTCCTGACCATGATACTGACCATGATTATGACTTTGACCCTAAACCCTAAAGCTAACCACAACCCACAACCTAACCTCATAGTTTTCTCCCTTCTATATCAATTTGCCCTCCCTACTGATTTCTCAGAGATCTTATTTCTTTCCTCAAAAGACCCTACAAACACAACTCACTGAACCATTTGTACACATCACAAAGCACCTTTCCTCTGCACTACTGTGTGCCCTCCCAACTCATATCAGTGGCACATTCACACATGTTAATGTGTTCTATGACACACATTATGGAACCCTCCTACAAAACTCATAAAGCCCTCTTTACACAGGTCAGTGTCACATGCTACCAACCTCAGAGGACACTCCCTACACACCTGAGTGTACCCTCATACACATCAAAGGTAGCCCTCCCTACCCACATCAAGAGCAGTCCCAGGGTGGGGATATAGCTCAGTTGGTAGAGTGTTTGCCTTGCAAGCACAAGACCCTAGGTTCAATACCCAGTACCACACGCACAAAAAAGAGCAGTCCCTAAACACTCCAAAGAACTATCCCTGCATACATCAGTGAGGCGTGTCTGTATACCTCACTGGGTACAAAATATACTCCTTTCAATGCACTGCCTACTAACTACTTTTCTTTTTCTTTTTTTTTTTTACTTTAAAGTATTAATACTTTATTTTAAACATGTTGATCCACATTTGCACAGCTACCTTTTAGAATTGCAAAATAAGGCAAGATTTTCATACCTGTGGCATTGAGTGTGAATAATACTGACAGCATTGTTTGGAGAGTTTGTTTGCAATTCTTTGTCCTCCATATTTGTTCTACAGCAGACTTTGGCCTATGACTTAGAAAGGTCAGTATTACTCCCTTCCTTTCCCCTTTGGGGAAGATTTAAATGACTTTAGGATCTTTCCAGGTGGTCTGTAAAAATGACTATTCCCATCTCAAGTTAGGGAGATGCTTGCTCAGTGGCAACTAGTGTCAATCTAGCAGCTTCTCCTTCCTTTTCATTTTGCATAGCTTTACATGCTTCAATTTTTATTTTCAACTACTTAGGATTGTGACTATTTGACATTCCAGCAACAGATCTTTCATGCTGTATTTTTAAAAGGAACTACAAACCTTTATGATTAAAAGGACGGATGTAGCCTAACAAGTCCTTCAGCCAGAAATTCTTATGAAGTCCAACAATGCCAAAGCCACATTTCAGCAACAGTAGTAGAAATAAGATCTAACTTGCTTTAGTTATGGAGCATTTGCTTAAAAAATTTGTAGTCATTTCCCTTAATATTCGTTAATGCTATATAAGATAGAAGAGGGATACTGCCTGCTCTTTTTAAAATCATGAACACGTGACAAAACGAACTTGAGAACATATTTAAAATGGCAAGCTGACATATTTATAGACTTATGTTCTTATTAGCTGTTTGCAGGTCTAAGACACAGACATTTGGAATTCATGATTTAGTGGAGCTACTACCGGGCGTGGCTGAGCATAGGTCCTTTGTACAGACTTGGTGATCTCAGGGCAGAAGATGCTGGGCCTTCTGAGGAAGAGAGAGGGGCTGTCGCAGGTCCAGCTGATGCATTCTTGAGAATTGTTTCAGTTCAGCTTCACCAGGGAGGAATTCTGTAAGCTCAAATCCCCCACTGTATAAGCTTAATTAATAACACAGATTAGTTCCTAAATTTCTTCATAGCAGAGATCAGTTTAAATACACAAGAATTGTTCTGTCCATTTTTATTCTGACATAGTGTTGGAATCCATCTGTGAGTTCAATCCACTCCATTACAATGTCTTTCACATGAATCCTTTGGGGATGTGAAGCCTTTGATTCACAGTTTGCAATACAAATACCCTGATACATCATTTATTTGCTATTAAGTATTTGATTATTATGCCTTTTTAAATTCAGTATCTTTAACCAAGTTTTTAATTAGTGTTGCTTGGAGCAGTTCAGAGTATTTTTTTTCTTCTTCTTCCTGTTCTTTCCCCTCCCCCAAATCTCTTTGTGTTCTGGAAGCAGAGCTCCTAGGGGTTATAACTTATGCTCTTTTTGCATGCAACATTTCAATGAGAAGGTTATTGTAGGGCACGTCCCCGTTCAGGTGCTTGTAGTAGAGGTATTCCTCAGCCTGCATGCTGATGGCCCGGATTTCGGGGAGTCGCAGAAGTAGCTGCCCAAACTTCTCTGTTTGCTGCGGGTAGTTACACATGGTATAGTCCAGCAGGGCGGCGTTGACTTGTTCCTGGACACCCTCTACCAGCTGGAAATTCTCGAGGTTTTTGACATCCAAACTAAAGAGCACCAAGAATTTCAGATACACAAACTCTCGTTGATCGAACTGTAGGGAGCGAAGTTTTGCCACTAGCTCCTGTGCGTGACTCATGAGGTTATTGAGGGTGGCCCCGGCTTGCGATGCGATTATAGAATAGTCCACTTGTTGCCCAGTAACCAGGAAGATGGATCCTTCCTTCCCATGTACCACTTGTCGGTAAATGTGGTCGAGGATTAAGAGCTCACTCCAGCAATTCTGAAGTAGTTTCTACTTTTCTTGAAAAGCCTTCTTTAAACACAATAGAGAGCCTGTCTACTCACCTTAGAAATCTATTAATACACATCTCAAAGAGTCCTTTTGACTCATCACTGAGTCATTCTTTATACACTGAAAATACTGACCATGACCCTTAACATAACAGTAATCCTAACCATAACCATAAACACAAGTCCTCCCTACATATCACAGAGGTCAGTCCCTGACTCTCATACTGAGCAAGATATGGATCCTGACCCAAAACTGTAAGCCAAAGAGCTAAAGACCATGGAGCCATTGATTCTACCTATATCTTATTGGCCAGCACATAATCTTGGCTATTTCTAATTGCAAAGGTGGGAAAGGTAGGTTTTAATGTCATACAAAAAAACAGAAACTAATTTTATGCACAGTAACTGATATTGCATTATCATATTTATGCCTCCAAAAATAACTGCTTCATTTATTCACTTACATATACCTCTTTGAAGTGTAAGTTCTGGGACAGGCATGAAGCTGCTGCTGGTTGTCTACAAGTGAAGCAAAAACAGGCCAGTCCTCTCTGGCTTAGGGTTCACTCACTGTGTAAAGGTACCTACTATCTACGTCTTCATTTAATTCCCATGTGAGCCTTGGGATATATTTTGCATCAGCCCTATCCTACAGATGAGTAAACAGAGGCTTTGAGAGGTTAACAATCTATTCCAGTCTCTATAAATGTATAAAAAGCCAGAATTCAAATACATCTTACTTCATTCCATACCTTGGTCCTTTAAAATTTATTCTGTGCTAGTCAATACATATAAGAATATTCCTGAAAGTCTTTATATATCTAATGTCTGATACGTACTCCCTAGAGTTTATTACTTAACTGTTGGAACTCCATACCTAATATCAGTGTTTTACTGTTTAATTCTGACAAATGGGGTTGGAGTCATTTTTTGTGTTAAAAATCAGGGAAACATCATCAAAGAAATTGGACTCATTTTCCAAAGTCATATGGCAAGTCCACAATAGAACAGTGGTGTGTACCTACACCTCACTACATCTCCAAAGAGCTCTTCAAGGCTCTAACCAAAACACTAACCAAAGTTGGGAATACACTGGACAATACTCTCCCATGGCTTACCTGAGAAAACTTCCATGGACTGAGAGAGACAGAATTCCAGGAGGCACCTTGGTGATCAATGGGCCATGTCATGTCATGGAGTATGATAGAGCCCAGGTGCCCAAATGCAGAGTTGTGACTGGGCCTGAATGGAGGCTGCATGTAGAGATGAACTTTCCACAGCACATGGAACCCTGGTCCTCCTGCTTCCCAGATGAGTCTGGCCTAATTGTGTGTATATGCTGGAATGCCTGTTCAAGTAGTTATGGTCTTCTTCTATTTTATATCTCCCTCTCACATGGCCTTGGAAGTCTTATGTTTTGGCATTTGTTGTTAAATTTCTTTTGCACTACCCCAGATGCAACCATGTGAAATTATCCAGTACAGGTTACAGTATTCAATATATTTATTTAAATTTAGTTCAAGTTTCCAATTATCTTTAGAACTAACTAATTTTTCATTTGTTAACATACCTACTTTAATTCTTCACATATCAATAACGACTGTGATAAATAAGTTACTTCTGATTTCATCGACTGGAACATCAATTGAATTGCTTGCAATGATCATACCTTGGTTTGACTCTGGGTGTTAGGCCTCCACTTTTTCTTTAATACTTTTTGTATCTTCATATAAAGTAAACAAAAAACTTGGCCTAATTTCATATAGTTTCTCTCAGAGAAAGTGCAGGCCTCACTCTACCTCCTTTAGTGTGGATGAGGCTTAATATTGCAGATAACTTAGAGTGAACTCAGACCTTGGGCTCTGTTTCAGCTCTGTGTTCAATTTTCTGGAGATCTCTTCAACCAGTGACCTTGAACTCTGCCTCTATTTTTTATTTTTAATTTCATTTCTGATTGATTTTAATGTCTTAGAGCTTGAAAATAAACCCTGCAAGTTTGAAACTGATGACTTATTGACCCAAGAATACCCAAAAATTACTCCTGCATGTGAGAACAAACTAAGGAAGAGGGGCCCATCAAACACTGTAAGAGAACCCTCAGAGCCTGGAAACCATGGGGGTACAAGGAGTCCCTCACCCCAAAGTAGAGGCATTGTAATTGTGGAATGTTTGGACTAATTGGATCTTAAGGTCAGAATGAGACTAACTGGAGTTGTCAAAATGATTTAGACATTATTCCAATCAAGATCTCTTTCCAGATGTATTCAGGAAACTCAGAGGAAAGGTTGGAGCCCAACTCTCCCTAGACTGCTTTTATCCAACAGGGAATAAAGTAAAATTTAGAGACAGGGGATGTATTCAAGTAGGGAAGCCACAGTTCTGTGTTCACCAGTGGGATCTTATTACTGTTCTGCAGACATTAAAATTACAGTCCTGCAGAGATAGAGGTTAAAAACATCTTTTCCTTAAAACTTACAGTTGTTTGGGCTCTCCTTAGCTGCACAGATCCCTCCCCTGCCTCAGACTTCTGGGATTCTGTGTGTTCTCAGATGCAGAATTATTGTGTCTTTAGGTCCAAAAATGTATGTGAAAGGAGAAAATTTAAGCCTACTAGTGTGGCTTCTGGTATCTGAAGAGGATATGTCAGATCCAATAGTACTACTCAGCACAGAGGACTGTGTTTTGTATGGCAAAATGAAGATATTTTCTTCTAAGAATATTTGCTTCTTTAATTTAGATCACCTTAAAGTGAGTAATTTTTTTCATAGGGAATATCAAGTAATTTTATCTTCACATTTGTTTTTATTTGATGAGTTCTTGTGACACAAATTACATACAATATGTCATCTAGAGATATTATATATTATTTGTATACATAGCATCTGAAAACCATAAGTTTTAAATTAGAATATTTATTAATTATAATTTTTCTACAGTCATCTTAATTCATAAAGAACTATTGATGTGAGGGACTCCTATAATTGGAATAACTATACATTTTTAAATCTTTAGAAGGAAATGAGGTTATATGTTACAAACCTCATTTCACAAATGGGCATCTCACTTTGCTATAAACTACTTATATGTATTTTCTCATGTAGTCTTTGAACCCAATTTAATTGCATCAATTAAAAATTTTCTTACCCTGTACTCTATTAGTTAGGAAATGGCAAATGAGAGGAGCATGATGCTAAGGTTTTGAAATACATTAAATATTTTAAAACATCAAATGATTACCCTGGTAGTTCTCCATTTTTTGTTCCAAAATACCCAGGAATAAAATTCACAATATTTTGGAGGAAGAGTATTTATGTTCATTAGTTCTTTATGTTTTAGTCACTAAAAAAATACCCTTTTAAATTTCTGACATATTGAACATGTCTGAATCTAATTTATTTTTGAGGAACATTTAGGTCATATCCTGCCTTACTAATGCTACCTTTCAGATTTTTTTTCCAAACTTGATTTTTTATGTTTTTTACATCAATTCATAAATGTCAGCCTATATCATTTTCTTGTCACTAAGATATGAAGAACAAAATGATACAGAAAAGCCAAAGCTGTTGAAAAGGAAAACATGACTTGAATCTTCCATCACTACATCAATCAGAGAGATAGACTCTCCTGCAGGACTGCTTGGGTTTCCCAGAAATGACAGATTGTGGGTCTATAAGAAAGCACCTCTTGGACTTCTTATTTCTTTAAATGAATGCTTTCTTTTCTAGTGACTTTTCTCAGAAGTTTACAATAGTGATAATATAAATACCATAGCTCTTAGTGTAAATCCTGAGCTGTACTTTATATCTAACAACTTACACAAGGAACCAATTATAACCTCTATTTCTCACCAGTAGGTGCCATTCATTTTCCAGAAATTTGTCCAGGGTTTTGCTGTTCATTTTGCTGGAGTTCATGAATTTTAAAACAGATTTGGTCACAGGAATAACATTGGCTGGGTGATGCTTTTGCCTTCCCTGAGGTGCCTTTCATTTTTCCGTGTGTTTTCCATACATTTTCAGCACAAGTAATTTCCCAAGGTAGAAAGTGCTGCCTAGATAGACCTGAGTCCCAATCCCAATTGCTTGAAGCAGGAGCAATCTCACCTGCCTTATCCCCATTATCTGTTTTTACCTTAATGAAAAGAAGGGGAGGATGAGATGATTGGCATCAGTGGTGAAGGCGAGCTGTATGCTAAACACCAACTAAAGCATATGCATCTACACATGTATAACTAAGTGGTGAGTAAATAATAGGTTTTGTGTATCACCTCATCCCAAAAGAGATGCAGGATTATGTTCACACTGCAGAAGAGAGAACAGATGTGTGCAATTTTCACAACTTCTCCCTGAGCTCTGCCCATCCATAAGGTCTTATGACCCTGAAACTTGCAACTGAGCCTACAGATGAGTATCCTCCTAGAATTCTACTTCTGTTCTGTTGTCTAGCTCAACTCCACTGCCTGAGCAGTTCTCACTAGTATGGAGAAACATGTGTGATCATGTATGAATCATACAGCCATGGTGATTGTAGGATGGCATACTGTCTAACATGACTCCCTTCTCGATCCAGATATTAAAGGAAGTATCCTTCAGTCGTTGCTATAAGCTATAACAAATAAAATTTTGAAATTTTTGGACATTTCTTTTTTCATGCGTGATGATTTATTCATCTACTTACTTAAATTTTTCTTCCTCTTACCAGACGTGGATTCTTCAAATGTGACCTATTTCAGAATTTCATGTTATATTCAATGTGATTTATTATCCTTACACACATAATATTGAGTCTGAAAGCAGCTGCATTTCTCCAGTGCATAAAGCATCATATCAGTGTCTGGTACAAGAGAGCATCCAGGTATGAAGTTGTCAGCATCACTCCTAAGACCCTTATTTGGATAGTGTTTCTCATATAACCTGACTGATGGCAGAGAACTTTTGTTCTTTCCCCTGATCTCTTAGAGTGTACTTTGCCAGTCTTCAGTGTGATGGATCACACCTGGGAAGGGATAAACCATAGGATTGACTCATATTTTTTAATGTTTTCCATTCTCCAGATGCTTTCTATCAATGGTATGTCATCATGGACATTATTATATAACTTTCTTTAAAATATCACTATAATATAATTATATTATTTTAGTAATATATATTATATATATATTTTATATATATATATACACATAATAAGTATACTGTGCTGCATGTACTGATATGATTGTATTTTAAATCTGGAGGGAGCAGAATGACTAGAAATATATGTTTCTGGATTAACTGATGGCACTCTTTGGAGAAAGAATAGTTGTGATTAGGATTACACCAAATTGTGTCCCTTCCTTTTGTGTTTTCTTCAGGAAAGAGTATAATTTTTTTCTGTTACTTGCACAGAAATTCACATTCAGAAGACAATTTTCCACTGGGTTTAAGCAATGAACAAACAAATCCATGAAATCCTGGATATTATTGCAAATACATGGTACTTCATACATCTGCTTTTTATTATTCCTTTTTGTAGGGCTGCAGATTCCTTGATCTCACTGAACTTAATGTCATCCAATGGACTTGATGATTAAAATATTTTATTCAATGAGTGTAAGAATGCTTCATTTTTATAAGGCAGAAATTTTGAAAACATTTTAGAGATCTTGTATATCATAGAAATGATGGGATAGAATGCAACTATTTATTTTGTTTCATAATACAATTTTTTTGAGAGAGGGCAATTTATAAACCTTCTTTATTTACTTATTGGTATGAGGGATTGAACCGATGTTTAGGGTTAACCATAAGTCACATACCCAAATTTTTCTTGTTTTTCTTTTTCTGACGTAGTGTCTTGCAAAATTGCCTAGACCTTAGCTAAGTTCTTGAGACTTGCTTTGAACTTGCAATCCTACTGTCTCAATATCCAATGCCTGGGTTAAACTGATTTTTATGAGTCAAATATTACATGGTAATATTTATCCATTTAAAATTATACTATAAGAAATGCCTACAATTATTTGACTTATGTGAAAAAAATTTATAACAAAGTGCAAATGGCATTTATATGTTCAATGATGTCATAAAAAAGAGTTCTAAGTCCTTGTGAAAAAATGTGATCCATAAAACTTGGACATATATGGATATTTGACTTATATATTTCTAAACTTTCTCTTGGACTTATCCTGGCAGACAAACCCAAAACACTGAAAGAGGGAATGGAGCAAATTGTGTCATTTTACTGGATCATTATTTGGAAAGATTGTATTTTCCTAGTAGTGGTAGAAAATTTTCATTTTCCCAAATATCACATGTTGACACTCATAAACTGAAGCTGAAAAAGCTGCTCACACACAAGTCGAGAAAAGAACAGCTTACTAGATTTTTAAAAAATGTAATTAGATAGATTGTGGGTAAGATATATCAAAAAAGTTAAGATGGTAAATTAACTCAAACTTTATAGTACAATAGGGTGATTTGGCTATAATAATTACTTATACATTTCACATAATCAGAGTTTCCTGTTTTTTAACAAAAAAAGATAACAATTGACAAGGTTGAAATTTTCCTGATTTGATCACATCACACTATATACACATATTGAATTACAATTCTGCATCCCAAATACAAGTACATATTGCAGGGAATTCAGTCACATCCAGTGTGGATGAGAAAAGGATTAATAGGTGGAGGATGATGCTGGCTATAAATCTATTAACTACCCATAAACATCTAATCAATAAAAACTCAAGTGCTAATACCCTATTCTAATGTGAGGGGGCATGATGGATCAGGCCAAACCAGATCTGGTCTCCAACAACATGGAGTAGCCCACCTCTCCTTTATTTATAGTCACAGGTAAAGGGGCCAAGACCACAAGCGACTGGCTTCTTCTGTGAGGAAAAGGATGGAGTGGAGTTAGGAAAACCATTTGTTTGGAGAACTAGCATATCAATCAGAATGTAAGACACTGTAACTCACAGGCTCTTACTCCTTAGGCTACCTGCAACAATCTATCATGGCTGCCAGTGCCTGCATGTCAGTCTTCTGTATCCCATGGCTCATCCAATTCTGATTCTGCTAGGTATGGATGACTCTCCACACAAATAATAGATTTCAATGAAAGATAAAAATAACAAAAAATCAACACTTCAATATTTTAACTAAGTACCTACATCTCCTTAGATTTTCCCCCATGTTTATAACTATTTGACTTTTCTGGTTTCTGTTAATATCTTGACTTGCAGATCTACATGTTCTAAAGAGTGAAAAAATGACAGTCTCCTATGGATAATTTTCTGACTGTTGTTTATCAATATATGGTTGGAAATTATTGAAAATACATACCTACTTTTTAAGACACTTGAATTAAAACACAAACATGCCTTGCATAGGAAACATTCCATTGGTAGATTGATGACAAATTTTCCATATCAAATTTATGCTTGGACCTCTGAACTGAAAAATTGTATACATCATGCAGATGATGATTGGATTTCTTTTGGGGAAATATCTTTTAGACTTGGGTCAAAGTTTTGTTTTTAATTCAGGTTTTATTTTAACTGTGACTTTATTTACTACCCTACTTCTAGATGACTAAGTAGAAAACATGAGAATATGTTTCTAGTAATATTTGATTACTGGACTTGATTCACTTAGTATAGTTATTCTGGTGATGATAGAATCTTTTGCATAACTTGGATAGATACAATGTGTTTTCAAAAATTTCCTAAATTACCAGCAATGATCTGACAACAGAGAGTGAGAAAATGTTCTAAAATTGTGGAAATTTAATAAGACAGCAACAGAGGTAGTCATTATTAAAAGAACTAAGTGAAGTCTCCCAAATCAAATGTATGAGGAATGGCATAATAAAAATAATGGTCAATATATGTAGAGGTCATTATATGTCATAAACACTTTCACATTTACTACTTTATCTTCTTGCACACATAATACATATAGAATTAAGGAAAGATGTCTGATCATATTTTACAAATTAGTTGATCAGTGTATAGCACCACAAACTGCTCAAAGTCACACTTGGGCTCAATTGAAGATCACAGATGCAAATTCAAATAATGTGTTATAGAATAAATAATTCTAAAAGTTGGATTAGTTAATTTATGAAAGATATTAGTGCTTTATAATAAACAAGAATACAGATAGCAAAAGAATAATATACCCATGTATATTATTACTACCTTGAGATTCATTTCTTGAGAGAACTGGAATTCTCTAGTATACTGCAATCTTCCTATTTGAATTCATCAAAAATTGAAGACATTTAATATGTACATGGGGATAAAGAAGAAAAAGAAGAAAGTCAAGTAAGATACTACCTCAGAAATCTTCAAGATTAGAGTATAACCGAGATCCACATTCAATAATAAATAGTTGTTCTGAATGGATTGGAAAGCTTATATACATTGGGAGCCCCACAATTGTTATATAATCCAGATATCATTGAGTAATAAAAGAAAAATGTCAGCTGGAAGATGTGAGAGAGATGTGAGTTCTGAGGTGGGAAAGAGGTGTGCTGAGGTGAATCCACACTTTCCTGATGGTAATAGTACAGTCTGAGATTCATGAAGATAATACTTTTTGAAATAAATATTTTTTATTTGTTTACTCCTAAGATATATATGCCATGATTCCTTAACCAAGAGATGAAAAATACCAACCATGTTATTTTATTAGTCTAAGAAATGCATTTCTCTCTAAAGTTCACATTGAAATATCAGTCAACACCATCCTTCTTCTCTTCCACATCTTCACATTCCTTCTACAGCACAGGCTCAAGTCCACCAACCTCCTCATTGGTCTCTTGACCCTAATCCACACAGGGATGATGGCAATTTTAGGATACACAGCTACAAATGCTTTTATGTCTCAGGATTTTGGGGTGACATCAAATATAAATCAATAATCTACTTGCACTGGTTTTCAAGGAGATTCTTCAAATGTGCCACCTGCCTCCTGAATTTCCTTCAGGTCATCATTTTCAGCCCCAGATTCTCCTGCTTGACAAAGTTCAAGCACAAATTCCCACATCATAGCTTGTTTTCTTGTTTTCCTGTGGTCTTGTACATGTACTTAAGTCATAACTTATTATTATCTTCTACTGTTTTCCCCAATGTGTCCTCATACAATGCTCAATCCTGCAAAATTGTATGAATTAGTTACTTCCTTAGGCATTTATTTTCTGTATTAGGTGTATTCTTGGGTGTCTTTCTTACAGAACTCATGACCCTCTGAAATGGATACATGGTGATCTTCTTGTGGAGGCATAAGAGGCATTTCCAGGACCTTCACAGCAAAAGTCTTTCTCTGCAAGCATATCCCATGTACAGAGGACCACCTCAATCATCCTGTTTCTCACAAGCTTCTTTATGCTCATGTACAGTTTGGACACCATCTTCTCCTTCTGGTGAACTATATGGAAACATGACCCTGTTTGCTTTTCTATCCAGATGATGAGAGCTAATGACTATGCCACGACCAATACTTCGCTGCTAATCTGTACTGAAAAATGATTTATTAACTTCTTCAAATCTTTTTTGGTCAGGATTTAACTTCTGATCAAACTACAAATATAAATTCTTATATCTATATAAGTTTTCTTAATGTGTCAATTCACTGACTTCTGAATAATAAATCATGACATACAGTATATGCTGTCTGAATTAAGTGAATATAGCCATATGCATGTTTTATTAAATCCATTACTTTGAAACGTGAATAACAAATATGTCAAAGAAATGTCAATCATTTATCTTCATAAGATAGCACAAGTGTCCAACATATCAGTTTGGTGTCAGCACATGACACTTATGAGGCAGGTGTTAACATCATGACCTAGGTTAGCCACTGAAAACACATTGAGTGTGTACAGCATGTTTTAATAAATGCTTAAATGAGATGTACATGTCAATATTTATAGCCATCAATTACTGATACATCAATTATCCTTTCACTGATCTGCTAAAAATAATTGAATATATGGAAATGTTTGTCATATGCTCATATTAACATTATTAATTATAATCCCTGGTGAAACAAAGTCAATGTCCAACAGCATATAAATGTATAAGCAAAACATGGCCTGGACATATCATGGAATATTATTCAACCTGGAACAAAAATTCAAAAATTCCTGAAGGAGTAATTTGTGCATTTGAATATATTATTGCAAGTGACATATCACTTACAAATTATCCAAAGCTGTAAGGCACTAATTTTGAAGGCAGAACTGAGAATTAAAATTCATGCACACAGAAAATAGAATGAGAGTTACAAGAAGCTGAGGAAGGGGTTAGTGAGGAGTTCTTATTTGATAGCCACAGAGGGATAGTTCAAGAAAAATAAAAGTGCTAGAGATGGATGGTAAATGTTTTCACGATAGTATGAATGTGCTTACTGCCTCTGACCTGCATACTTAGGAAGCATCAAACTGTTGAACCAGAAGAATGAAACCAGATCTGGCCTCTAAAATAATGTGTTGCACCCCGTGCATGTATAATATGTCAAAATACATGTTGCTGTCATGAGAATCTAAAAAAATCAATAAAACTATTCCATTGAAATAAAAATAAAGGATTGAAATGGTTAATTTTCTGTGATAAGCACAATACCATTAAAAAATTGACCAAAAACCTTCTTTATGTTAAGTGAAATGTGCCTAGTACACAGGGAGAAATACCACATGTTCTCATTTATTTGTAGAAAACACTAAGAAAATCTAGTACAAAAGAATGTAGTGTTAATCCCCAGAGAATGGGAAGAAGATAGAGAGGACAGATGGTAAGGGGCACCAAGAACCAAGTAGAGAAATCAATTCTGATACTTCTGTGGCAGAGTAAGGTAACTACTAGTGTAGCTACTTTAAAATGTGTTTCAAAATGAAATTCCTGGTACATAAAAACAATTAATAGTTGAAGGGATGAAAATACTTATTATGGTCTGATTACTACAAATTATACACATGTACTGAGTTACCATAATGTACCTGATAAAACATATATATATATATACACACATATATATATACATATACATATAACTGCTTTTCTCACCAAATCACCTGAATCTCTTAAAATGTCCTCCTGGTCACCATGATCAATATGATGATATCAGGTTACTGAGGTAACCACAATGAGCAAGATACTCCACACAGGAAATGCTTACAAAAGAATCTTCCCCTCCCTTCCGCTGATTTAAAAATTTCCTTCCTTATGCAGGCCACTATCTAAAATGAGTGCCAATTAGAAGAACTAGTCTGGTACACTAGCTGTAAGCCAAATTCTGGTCTAGTTGTGGAAACAAAGCATGTATCTCTTAATAGGAATTTCTTTGCTTTAAAAATGGCCCTAGAGGAGAGTTATTTTTATAGAGAGACAATGGAAGGTATATTAGGACTCTTCCATCAGACCTCACCATCTGAGATCAAACATAAAATTCACACACCACGCTATGTACTTTGCCATCCTTCGCAGAAAACTGAGAGACTGCCTTTAACTAATAATACTTTGAATAAATGACCTAGGAACATTTTTTTTTATTGTAAACAAACGGGATACATGTTGTTTCTCTGCTTGTACATGGCATAAAGGCATACCATTTGTATAATCATAAATTTACATACAGTAATGTTGTTTGATTCATTCTGTTATTTTTTCCCTTCCCCCCACCCCTCCCACCCCTCTTTACCCTCTATACAGTACTTCCTTCCTCCATACTTGCCCCCCTCCCTAACCCTAACTCTAACCCTAACACTAACCCTTCCCTCCCCCCCATTATGTGTCATCCTCCACTTATTAGCGATATCATTCATCCTTTGGCTTTTTGAGATTGGCTTATCTCACTTAGCATGATATTCTCCAATTTCATTCATTTGCCTGCAAATGCCATAATTTTATCATTCTTTATGGCTGAGTAATATTCCATTGTATATATATACCACAGTTTCTTTATCCACTCATCAATTGAAGGGCATCTAGGTTGGTTCCACAGTCTGGCTATTGTGAATTGAGCAGCTATGAACATTGATGTGGCTGTATCTCTGTAGTATGCTGATTTTAAGTCCTTTGGGTATAGGCCAAGGAGTGGGATAGCTGGGTCAAATGGAGGGTCCATTCCAAGTTTTCTAAGGAATCTCCACACTGCTTTCCAGAGTGGCTGCACTAATTTGCAGCCCCACCAGCAATGTATGAGTGTACCTTTCTCCCCACATCCTCGCTAACACCTGTTGTTGCTCGTATTCTTGATAATCGCCATTCTAATTGGGGTGAGATGGAATCTTAGGGTGGTTTTGATTTGCATTTCTCTTATTACTACAGATGGTGAACATTTTTCCATATGTTTGTTGATTGCTTGTAGATCTTCTTCTATGAAGTGTCTATTCATTTCCTTAGCCCATTTGTCAACTGGATTATTTGAATTCTTGGAGTAGAGTTTTTGAGTTCTTTATAGATTCTGGAGATTAGTGCTCTATCTGAGGTATGATTGGCAAAGATATTCTCCCACTCTGTAGGCTCTTTCTTCGCATTGCTGATAGTTTCCTTTGCTGAGAGAAAGCTTTTTAGTTTGAATCTATCCCAGTGGTTGATTCTAGCTTTTATTTCTTGTGCTATGGGAGTCCTGTTAAGGAAGTCTGATCCTAGACCAACAAGGTGAAGATTTGGACCTACTTTTTCTTCTATAATCTGCAGGGTCTCTGGTCTGATTCCGAGGTCCTTAATCCATTTTGAGTTTAGTTTCGTGCATGGTGAGAGATATGGGTGTAGTTTCATTCTGTTGCATATGAATTTCCAATTCTCCCAGCACCATTTGTTGAAGAGGCTATCTTTTCTCCATTGCATATTTTTGGCCCCTTTGTCTAGTATGAGAAAATTGTATTTATTTGGGTTTGTGTCTGTGTCCTCTATTCTGTGCCATTGATCTACCTTTCTATTTTGGTACCAATACCATGCCGTTTTTGTTACTATTACTTTGTAGTAGAGTTGAAGATCTGGTATTGCAATACCCCTGTTTCACTCTTCCTGCTAAGGATTGCTTTAGCTATTCTGGGTTTCTTATTCTTCCAGATGAATTTCATAATTGCTTGCTCTATTTCTGTAAGGTACGTCATTGGGATTTTAATTGGAATTGCATTGAATTTGTATAGCACTTTAGGTAGTATGGCCATTTTGACAATATTAATTCTTCCTATCCAAGAACATGGAAGATCTTTCCATCTTCTAAGGTGTTCTTTAATTTCTTTCTTTAGTGTTGTATAGTTCTCATTGTAGAGGTCTTTCACCTCTTTTGTGAGATTGATTCCCAAGTATTTTATTTTTTTCGAGGCTATTTTGAATGGGGTAGTTTTCCTAATTTCTCTTTCTGAAGATTCATCACTTATGTATAAAAATGCGTTGGATTTATGGGCATTGATCTTGTAACCTGCTACTTGACTGAATTCACTTATGAGTTCTAAGAGTTTTCTGGTGGAATTTCCAGGTTCCTCTAAATATATAACCATGTCATCAGTGAACAGGGATAGTTTGAGTTCTTCTTTTCCAATTCATATCCCTGTAATTTCTTTGGTTTGTCTAATTGCTCTGGCCAGAGTCTCAAGAACGATGTTGAATAGAAGTGGTGAAAGAGGGCATCCTTGCCTTGTTCCAGTTTTTAGGGGGAATGCTTTCAGTTTTTCACCATTTAGAATGATATTAGCCATGGGCTTAGCATAAATGGCCTTTACAATGTTAAGGAATGTTCCCACTATCCCTATTTTTTCTAGTGTTTTGAGCATGAAGGGGTGCTGTATTTTATCAAATGCTTTTTCTGCATCTATTGAAATAATCATGTGATTCTTGACTTTAAGTCTATTAATATGGTGAATTACATTTATTGATTTCCTGATGTTGAACCAACCTTGCATACCTGGGATGAAGCCCACTTGATCATGGTGCACTATCTTTTTAATATGTTTTTGTATGCGATTTGCTAAAATTTTGTTTAGAATTTTTGCGTCGATGTTCATTAAGGATATTGGTCTGAAATTTTCTTTTCTTGATGAGTCTCTGTCTGGTTTAGGTATCAGTGTGATATTGGCTTCATAGAATGAGTTTGGGAGGGTTCCCTCCTCTTCTATTTTATGGAATACTTTGAGAAGTATTGGAATGAGCTCTTCTTAAAAGGTTTTGTAGAACTCGGCTGAGAACCCATCTGGTCCCGGACTTTTCTTTGTTGGTAGGCTTTTGATGACTTCTTCTATTTCAGTACTTGAAATTGGTCTATTTAAATTTTGTATGTCCTCCTCGTTCAGTTTAGGCAATTCATATGTCTCTAGAAACCTGTTGATGTCTTCAAAATTTTCTATTTTGTTGGAGTATAGATTTTCAAAATAGCTTCTAATTATGTTTTGTATTTCAATCCTGTCTGTTGTGATATTTCCTTGTTCATTCCGAATTTTAGTGATTTGGGTTTTCTCTCGTCTTCTCTTTGTTAGTGTGGCTAAAGGTTTATCAATTTTGTTTATTTTTTCGAAGAACCAACTATTTATTTTGTCAATTTTTTGTATTGTTTCTTTTGTTTCAATTTCATTGATTTCAGCTCTGAGTTTAACTATTTCCTGTCTTCTACTACTTTTGGTACTGTTCTGTTCTTCTTTTTCTAGGGCTTTGAGCTGCAGTGTTAGGTCGTTTATTTGTTGAGTTTTACTTCTTTTATTAAATGCGCTCCATGAAATAAATTTCCCTCTAAGTACTGCTTTCATAGTGTCCCAGAGATTTTGATATGATGTTTCTTTGTTCTCATTTACCTCTAAGAATTTTTTAATTTCCTTCCTAATATCTTCTGTTATCCATTCATCATATAATAGCATATTGTTTAATCTTCAGATGTTGGAATAGTTTCTGTGTTTTACTCTTTCATTTATTTCTAACTTCAATCCATTATGATCTGATAGAATACATGGTAGTGTCTCTATCTTCTTGTATTTGCTAACATTAGCTTTGTGGCATAATATATGGTCTATTTTAGAGAAGGATCCATGTGCTGCTGAGAAGAAAGTGTATTCGCTCTTGGTTGGATGGTATATTCTATAAATGTCCGTTAAGTCTAAATTATTGATTGTGTTATTGAGATCTATGGTTTCTTTGTTCAATTTTTGTCTGGAAGATCTGTCCAGTGGTGAGAGAGGCGTGTTAAAATCACCTAGTATTATTGTGTTATGGTCTATTTGGTTTCTGAAATTGAGAAGGATTTGTTTGACATACATGGATGAGCCACTGTTTGGGGCATAGATGTTTATGATTGTTATATCTTGCTGATTTATGCTTCCCTTAAGCAATATGAAATGACCTTCTTTATTCCTTCTGACTAACTTTGGCTTGAAGTCCACATTATCGGAAATGAGGATGGATACTCCAGCTTTTTTGCTGTGTCCATGTGCATGGTATGTTTTTCCCCATCCTTTCACCTTTAGTCTATGGGTATCTTTTTCTATGAGGTGAGTCTCTTGCAGGCAACATATTGTTGGATCTTTCTTTTTAATCCCATCTGCCAGTCTATGTCTTTTGATTGATGAATTCAGGCCATTAACATTCAGGGTTATTATAGAGATATGATTAGGTTTCTCGGTCATTTGGTTCATTTTTTAAATTTTATTTATTTATTTGTTTGACACAACTTGTTTCCTCCTTTATTTGACAATTCCTTTAGGATAATTCCTCTCTTTGCTGATTTGCTTCTTTGTTTTTCATCTCTTCTTCATGGAATATTTTGCTGAGAATGTTCTGTAATGCTGGCTTTCTTTTTGTAAATTCTTTTAGCTTTTGTTTATCATGGAAGGATTTTATTTCATCGTCAAATTTGAAGGTAAGTTTTGCTGGGTATAAGATTCTTGGTTGGCATCCATTTTCTTTCAGGGCTTGAAAAATGTTGTTCCAGGCCCTTCTAGCTTTTAGGGTCTGGATTGAATAATCAGCTGATATGCATATTGGTTTCCCCCTGAATGTAATTTGGTTCTTTTCTCTCACAGCCTTAAAATTCTGTCTTCATTTTGTATGCTAGGTATTTTTATTATAATGTGCCTTGGTGTGGGTCTGTTGTAATTTTGTGTATTTGGAGTCCTATAAGCCTCTTGAACTTGATTTTCCATTTCATTCTTCAGATTTGGGAAATTTTCTGATATTATTTCATTGAATAAATTGTTCATTCCTTTGGCTTGTTTCTCTAGGCCTTCCTCAATCCCAATAATTCTTAAATTTGGCCTTTTCATGATATCCCATAGTTCTTGTAGATTCTGTTCATGATTTCTTACCATCTTCTCTGTTTGTTCAACTTTGTTTTCAAGGTTAAATATTTTGTCTTCAATGTCTGAGGTTCTGTCTTCCAGGTGTTCTATCCTATTGGATATGCTTTCTATGGAGTTCTTAATTTGGTTTATTGTTTCCTTCATGTCAAGGATTTCTGTTTGGTTTTTTTCAATATCTCTAACTCTTTATTGAAATGATCTTTTGCTTCCTGTATTTGTTCTTTTAACTGTCGATTGGTGCGATCATTCAATGCTTGCATTTGCTCTTTCATCTCATCATTTGCTTCTCTGATCATTTTAATTATGTACATTCTGAACTCCTTTTCTGTCATTTCTTCTGCCATGCTGTCATTGGGTTTTATTGATGTAACATCTAGATTTGTTTGCAGCATTTTCTTTCCTTGTTTTCTCATATTGTTCAGGTATCAGTGGACCGCTGAGATATTGCAGATTTCCTCTATTGACTTACAATGTCCCTGAAGATTTCTATATATATCCCCCCTTAGCCTTCAGTAGGCTGAAGTCTTGGAGGAAGTTGATAATGTGGAGCTCCATAAGGAAGCTGCCTCTCTAGGAGTGGTGGCCTTCAGGTGGGGTATAATCCCTGCTAGTGGGCAGAGGTGCCTCCACTTGTTAACCAATGGTCATCCAAAGGGGACCTAGGCTGCGGGCTGAGGCAAGGCCTGTTTGGGCCTGAGTCTCTGGTTTTACCGTCCTTGTGGGGAAACCTCACCCAGCAGGGAAGACTCACCCAGTGGGGAGGTCTCGCTGGTCAGTTCCCTCCTAGAGGTTCCCCTCAATTTACAGCTACCGCCTGGGCTGGGCTGCCTTCCTCTGCAAAGTTCCCAGGGGCCCGGCCCTACCTCCTGGGCCTGGGAGCCTCACCCTTCACAGATGAATCTCCTTAGGCTGCCCCTCCTCAGAGAATTTGCCCACAGGCCTGGAACCTTCGCTCCGCCCTAAGCCTATCTCTGTGCGGCTCTTCCACCCAGAAGCCTCCTAGATCCTGGGACCCTGCTCTGCACCTAATCGCCTGGCTGTGTGGCCCCTCCTCTGAGCAGCCACCTGTGGCCCCGAACAATCGCTCTGAGTCCCAGAGACCCGCCACAGGCCTCTTCCTCCAGACAGCCACCCAGTATTCTGGTGCGGTCACTAGGAGTCCAGGAAACTCACTTCGTGCCTCCACCTCCCACCAACCACCCGTAGCCCTGGGCAATCAATCACTCCGAGTCGAAGTGACCGTCCCCGTTCCTCCTCCTTCTCCAGATAACCCCCCGGGTGTTCAGGAGCGGTCGCTCTGAGTGGCTCTGAATCCACGTGACCCGCTGCACGGGTCCTCTGGGCAACCGCCTGGAGCTCTGGTGTGGCCACTCAAGACCAAGCGACCCACCACACTTCTCCTCCAGGCAGCCCCCCTGTGTTCAGGAGCGGTCACTTTAAGTCCAAACAACTCACCACTCGCTTTCTCCTCTGAGCAGCCGCCTGGAGCACTAATGCAGTCACTGCGAGTCCAAACGACCCGCCATGCTCCTCCTCCTCCTCCTCCTTCTCCTCTGGGCAGGCCCCGGTGTTCAGAAGTGGTCTGAGTCCAAACAGCTCACCGCGCAGCCCCTCCTCTGGCAACTGCCTGCAGCTCTGGTGTAGTCACTCCAAATCCAAGTGGCCATGCTCCTCCTCCTCGTCATCCCCACGGCAGGCGCCCGTGTTCAGAAGCAGTCGTTCTGAGTCCAAACTGTTCGCCGCGCGGCTTCTCCTCTGGCAACCGTCTGTAGCTCTGGTGCAGTCACTCCGAATCCAAGTGGCCACACTCCTCCTCCTCCTCCTCAGGGCAGGCCCCGGTGGTCTGAGTCCACACAGCTCTCCTCGCCACTCCTCCCCTGGGCAGCTGCCGGAGCCCCAGTGGTTGTTCCGAGTCCCAGCGCTGTGCTTAGCGGCCTCCTTTACGGCGCTCCCAGTTGTCCGAGCTCACTGCTTCAGCGGGGGGAGGGGCGTCTCGCCGGCAGCTCTACTTCACAAAGTTTCCTGCGTCCCGGGACCACCGTCCCATCCGGGACGCCTTCCAATCGGGTGAGAGTCACCCGGCTGCTTTGAGTTGGTCCCAAGTGTCTCAATATCTCCTCTTTTGAATCCTGAGTCCTGGAGCAACATGAAATGCAGCCACCCTCTAGGCCACCATCTTGAAACCCCTAGGAACATTTTTGTAAATTTTATTTATTTATATATTTCTTATTGTAAACAAATGGGTTACATGTTGTTTCTCTGTTTGCACATAGAGGCAAGGCATACCATTTGTGTAATAATAAATTTACATAGGGCAATGTTGTTTGATTCATTATTTTTTCCCATCCCCCTACCCCTCCCACCACTCTTTTCCCTCAATGCAGTCCTTCCTTCCTCCATTCTTGCCACCCTTCTTAACCCTAACCCTAACGCTAAACCTTCCCAACCCCCATTATATGTCATCATCCGCTTATCAGCGAGGTCATTTGTCCATTAGTTTTTTGAGATTGGCTTATCTCACTTAGCATGATATTCTCCAGTTTCATCCATTTGCCTGCAAATGCCATAATTTTATCATTCTTCATGGCAGAGTAATATTCCATTATATCTATATATCTATATCTATATCTATATCTATATCTATATATATATATATATATATATATATATATATATCACAGTTTCTTTATCCTTTCAGCAACTGAAGGGCATTTAAGTTGATTCCACAATCTGGCTATGGTGAATTGAGCAGCAATGAACATTGATGTGGCTGTATTTCTGTAGTATGCTGATTTTAAGTCCTTTGGGTTTAGGCCAAGGAGCCAAGGAGTGGGATAGCTGGGTCAAATAGTGGTTCCATTTCAAGATTTTGAGGAATCTCCATATTGCTTTTCAGAGTGGCTACACTAATTTGCAACTCCACCAGCAATGTATGAGTGTACCTTTTCACCACATCCTCACCAAAACCTATTGTTGCTTGTGTTCTTGATAATCGCCATTCTAATTGGGGTGAGATGGAATCTTAGGGTAGTTTTGATTTGCATTTCTCTTAGTACTAGAGATGTTGAACATTTTTTCAAATATCTGTTGATTTCTTGTACATCTTCTTCTGTGAAGTGTCTGTTAATTTCCTTAGCCCATTTGTTGCTTGGATTATTTGTATTCTTGGTGTAGAGTTTTTTGTGTTCTTTATAGATTCTGGAAATTAGCACTCTATCTGAAGTATTAGTGGCAAAGATATTCTCCCACTCTGTAGGCTCTCTCTTCACATTACTGATAGTTTCCTTTTCTGAGAGAAAGCTTTTTAGTTTGAATCTATCCAAGTTATTGATTCTTGCTTTTATTTCTTGTGCTATGGGAGTCCTGTTAAGGAAGTCTGATCCTAAGCCAACAAGTTGAAGGTTTGGACCTACTTTTTCTTCTATAAGATGCAGGGTCTCTGGTCTGATTCTGAGGTTCTTGATCCATTTTGAGTTGAGTTTTGTGCAGGGTGAGAGATAGGGGTTTAATTTCATTGTGTTGCATATGGTTTTCCAGTTTTTCCAGCACCATTTGTTGAAGAGGTTATCTTTTCTCCATTGCATATTTTTGGCCCCTTTGTCTAGTATGAGAAAATTGTATTCATTTGGGTTTGTGTCCATGTCCTCTATTCCTTACCATTGATCTACCTGTCTATTTTGGAACCAATACAATGCTGTTTTTGTTACTATTGCTTTGTAGTAGAGTTGAAGATCTTATATTGTGATACACCCTGCATCACTCTTTCTACTGAGGATTGCTTTAGCTATTTGGGGTTTTTTATTCTTCCAGATGAATTTCATAATTGCTTGCTCTATTTCTGTAATGTTCATCTTTGAGATTTTAATTGAAATTGCATTAAATCTGTATAGCACTTTTGGTAGCATGGCCATTTTGACAATATTAATTCTTCCTATCCAAGAACATGGGAGATCTTTCCAACTTCTAAGGTTTTCTTTAATTTCTTTCTTTAGTGTTCAGAAGTTCTCATTGTAGATGTCTTTCACCTCTTTTGTGAGATTGATTCCCGTTATTTTATTTTGTTCAATGCTATTGGGGAATGGGGTAGTTTTCCTAACTTCTCTTTCTGAAGATTCATCACTTATGTATAAAAATGCATTGGATTTATGAGAATTGATCTTGTAACGTGGTAATTTACTGAATTCACTTATGAGTTCTAAAAGTTTTCTGGTGGAATTACCAGGTTTCTCTAAATATATAAACATATCATCAGTGAACAGAGATAATCTGAGTTCTTCTTTTCCAATTAGTATCCCTTTAATTTCTTTGGTTTGTAATTGCTCTGGCTAGCTTTTCAAGGATGATGTTGAATAGAAGTGGTGAAAGAGGGCATCCCTGCCTTGTTCCTGTTTTTAGGGGGAATGCTTTCAGTTTTTCAACATTTAGAATGATATTGGCTATGGGCTTAGTGTAGATGGCCTTAACAATATTAAGGAATGTTCCCACTATCCCAATTTTTTCTAGGGGTTTGAGCATAAAGGGATGCTGTATTTTATCAAATGCTTTTTCTGCATCTATCAAAATAATCATGTGATTCTTAAATTTAAGTCTGTTGATATAGTGAATGGCATTTTTTGATTTCCAGATATTGAACCAACTTTGCATTCCTGGGATAAAGCCCACTTGATCGTGGTGCACTATCTTTTTAATATATTTTTGTATGCAATTCGCTAAAATTTTGTTGAGAATTTATGCATCAATGGTCATTAAGGATATTGGTCTGAAATTTTCTTTCCTTGATGTGTCTTTGTCTGCTTTAGGTATCAGGGTAATATTGGCTTCATAGAATGAGTTTGGGAGGTATCCCTCCTCTTCTATTTCATGGAATACTTTGATGAGTATTGGAATGAACTCTTCTTTAAAGGTTTTGTAGAACTCGGCTGAGAACCCACCTGGTCCTGGACTTTTCTTTTTTGGTAGGCTTTTGATGACCTCTTCTATTTCATTGCTTGAAATTGATTTATTTAAGTTGTGTATGTCCTCCTGGTTCAGTTTAGGTAATTCATATGTCTCTAGAAACTTGTTGATGTCTTCGAGGTTTTCTGTTTTGTTGGAATATAGATTTTCAAAATAGCTTCTAATTATGTTTTGTATTTCACTCGTGTCTGTTGTGATATTTCCTTGTTCATTCCAAATTTTAGTAATTTGAGTTTTCTTTTTTTTTTGTCAGTGTGTCTAAGAGTTTATCAATTTTGTTTATTTTTTCATAGAACCAACTATTTTGTTAATTTTTCTGATTGTTTCTTTTTTTTTAATTTTGTTGATTTCAGCTCTGATTTTAACTATTTCCTTTATTTTACTTCTTTTGGTGTTGCTCTGCTTTTCTTTTTCTAGGGCTTTGATCTGTAGTAATAAGTCGTTTGTTTATTTCTAGTTCTTTTTTTTTTTTATAATGCAAAACATCCAAAGATTTTAATGCCAATTCACATCATAATACATTGCTTTCAAAGGGAAAGTTCTGTTCTTGGCCAAAAATGAATGCTCTCTCTCAGAAAAAAAGCACTTGATTAATATTATCAGGATACTGAAGAATTCACCCATGTTTAAAGAAATGCTCCAATTTTATTCTTTTCAGAAATATCATTAAAGCCACTCAGGAGAGACTTCAGTTTCAGGTGTACTTATAAGCCTACAGAAAGCACTCCAATGAGAAAAGTAAAATTTGGGCTTCATGATAACATGAAATTCTTCCTTGACACTAGAATATTACTGGTGTAGCAAATCAAGCTATACAGGTCATGGTGAGAGCCTGTATATTTTCTTACAGTAATTCAGTATTCATCAATACAATCCAAGATGCTCAGAGTGAAATGAATCCAGTTAAAGCATTCCACAAAATCCACCAATTCTGGATGATAAGTACTTAAAAATATATCTGAAAAACTTCACTTAATTTTACTCCTCTGCAGAATAATTTTACAAATCAAGGACTTCTGTCAGAAGACAATACTTTCTCCCAATATCCCACCTTTTAGCTTTTCCACCCATCACACTCCCAAAAAAAGACACACTGAACTGGCAGAGGCAGCTCTACTGAAAACTTGTAGATCAGGTGTGTCTTCTTTCCTTGCCAAGTTCTCTGAAGAGATCAGCATGAGTATTACTAGTCTGACAAGGCCCAAGAAAGGGAAGTATACGTTCAATCTACATTTAAGAAAAAAATGAATGGAAAAATATTCTCCCCTTGCCACACTATTTTTCTTTGACTTTCAAAACCAACCAGAATTAGCTTCAGAGACTTTTATGCAGAACTAAACAGCACTGTAGGTGTGGTGAAACAGAAGATATGGCTTTGCTACAGCTGGAAGGGAACCTCGAAAGAGCAGAATTTCTTCCCTACTGTGCTCAAATGTCAAATATAATATTTAAAGGATGCAGAGCACAAACTCTACCATTTTTAAGTACTTATCACCCATTAAAATGAAATGGATCAGAAACCCCACACCATGGATTATATTTGGTTTTAATAACTGAATCACTTCCCAGAATGTTGCAGAAAGCATTTTTTGCTGTTGGACATTCTCCACAGTATTAAAAGGGGGCAGGACATCAGTGCTACAGGGCTGCCCACCCCTGAACTAGGGCTCTGCCCACACTAGAATGGCTGGTGCATCAAGTGAGGTGATAGCAGGAATGGAAATGCTCTATAGGAGTTGGTCCCCACAAGAACATGAACTGGCCTGGTGCAGCAGGGGCCATCTGACCAATGCGCAACACGCTTCCACTCTCCCACACAATCAGCATCCTGCTGTAAGTCACCCCTCATATCAGCGGGTTGGTCTGGAATACCATCACCTTCTCCAGGAAGTATCTGTGAGTTTGACAACACTGTCACACAGCTGCAAAGTGCACAAAGCTCAAGGCACAGAGTAGAAAAAAGTTGTGAACTGATGAAGGAAAGATTCTAATGAAAGTAGTTATTAGCATTTTCCTTGAACAAGACTTCCTAATACTAAACAAAGACTGACTCTTGTTTTTAAAGGGGTTATTTGGATTAGGGTGAAAAATACTGTATTGTAACCATCTGCTTGGGTATAAAGCAAAAGATATCTTGACATGTAAAACCAAGATGCTGTTAGGTCCAAAGTCCACAAAGGAACAAAACAAGTGCTTTAAAAAAAAAAACAAAAAAAAAGGTTCTGCCCTTTTATTTTTGGAGGAAGCTGCTGATTTTGGCTGTCAGATTTCACTCAGCAATGGTCAATTTCCCAGAAGCTTGTTCCTCATAGAATCTGTAGATAAACTCACTAAAAGATTGTCCCGTTTCAAAATCACCCCCAAGTCTAGCAGCAACTGTTTTCATGTTTTTGTTTCTTGTTAGTTTTTGTTTTTGGTTTTTTTTTTTAATTACAAACCAAAGTAAGAAGTCCGGCATTCTCTCCCAAGAACAGCCTTGTGACAGAGCTCCTGAGTGTCGCAGGCCCCGCTGTGCTCAGAACACAGTCTCTGCAGCTCCAGTGTGTTCTCTCCTCGGGAGGAAAGTACATTCAACACATTCACTATCTGTACCCCCTGGAACTTGCACATGCAGATGAGCTGTTGTAAGCCAACTCATCCCCAGCTCTCTTCCGGGACTGGTCACCTCTTGTGAAACCATTCTTTATAAGCTCTCTTTGAAGTTTCTGATCTTGAGCAGCATATTCAGAAAGTTCGGATTCCACTGCCGGAGGGAGAATGTTTGGAATAAATTTAGAAAATAGAGTTGGAGCCATCTGAACCCACTCTGGTCTGAGCGTATACAGGGCTTTCACAATATTTGACATAGTTGAAGGTGTGACCTGAAATGGTGTTGACTGGGCTTCTAAAAGTAAAGGCATCAGGCTGTAAATGTGCTTTTCTGCAACATGTTCCATAAACAGCTTTATAAGGTCATCTTTTAAGTCTCTATTAAGCTTGGTTTCGATGTAAAACTTATTCATATATATGAAAAGAGGCACAATACTCTGCAATGCTCCCATATATTGTCCAAGAGCTATATTAAATCTTTCAATATAGAGATCTGGAGGGCTGGCCTGCAGCTCCTTTGAAACTCTCTCTAAGTGGTTAGTTATCTTTTTAGTCAGATCACTATACATCTGTTCCGAGTGTTGCTGGCATACACACTTGTACACACAACTGTATATCTGTTCATAGGATATGGGGATATAGTCACCAGGACTCTGGGTTAAAAGTTGATCTATGGCACCATCCAATTTTGGCCAGTATGTGCTCTTATAATCTTCAATAGTTATAACATTCATTAAGAACTTGGAGGTGGAGGTGTTGATGTTGATAGTGGAGCCCGGCGTGGGTGCGGGGGCCGCCTTGGCCACGGCGGCCGCGTCGCAGCTCTTCAGCATCATGATCACCCCATTGGCCTCCGGCCCCAGCGGGAGCCCCTCCTTGGGGCCTTTCCTGTCCAAGGAGACGGCGGGCACGGCCAGCAGCTGCCCCCCCCCTCCCCGCCCCCGGGAGG
This sequence comes from Sciurus vulgaris, assembly GCF_902686455.1. Taxonomy (NCBI): domain Eukaryota; kingdom Metazoa; phylum Chordata; class Mammalia; order Rodentia; family Sciuridae; genus Sciurus; species Sciurus vulgaris. Next base: position 15,321,506 of record NW_027632956.1, on the reverse strand, counting down.
CTCTCGAGCAGGGACTGGCATCGACGAGGGGGGCGGCGGGGGCTGCCGGAAGCCGTCCACAGTGGCCTCCCAGTTGTTGTGGTTCTGGTCGTCCATCATCGTTTCGTAGATGAGTACCTCCTCCTCCTCCATGCTTTCCTCCATCCTGCTGGCCCCCCGGCACTCGCCCGCCTCACAGGCACCTGCCGCCCGTCTCAACCCCCGGGCCAGGGGGCACCGCAGCCTCCTCGAGCTCACATCGCCGGAGCGGAGACGGGCACCACGGCGAGAAGGGCAGTGGCGCACCGGGTCTCTCGCTCTGCACCGGGCCGACGCTCCTGGAGACACAGCTGACCTATTTCTAGTTCTTTTGTTGAACGTGCTCCATGAAATAAATCTTACTCTAAGTGCTGCTTTCATAGTGTCCCAGACATTTTCATATGATGTGTCTTTGTTCTCATTTACCTCCAAGAATTTTTATTTCCCTCTTGATGTCTTCTGTTATGCATTCATCATATAATAGTGTATTATTTAATCTTCAGGTATTGGAGAAGTTTCTGGTTTTTATTCTGTCATTTATTTCTAATTTCAATCCATTATGATCTGATAGAATACAAGGTAGTATCTCTATCTACTTGTATTTGCTAAGAGTAGCTTTGTGGCATAAAACATGGTCTATTTTAGAGAAGGATCCATGTGCTGCTGAGAGGAAAGTAAATTCATTCTTTGTTGGATGGTATATTCTTTATATGTTCATTAAGTCTAGATTGTTGATTGTGTTATTGAGATCTATGGTTCCTTTCCTCAGTTTTTGTTTGGAAAGTCTATCCAGTGGTGAGAGAGGTGTATTTAAATTGCCTAGTATTATTGTGTTGTGGTCTCTTTGATTTCTGGAATTAAGAAGGATTTTTTGATGTACATGGATGAGCCAATTTTGGGGGCATAGATATTTATGATTGTTATGTCTTGCTGATTTATGCTTCCCTTAAGCAGTATGTAATGTCTTTCTTTATCCCTTCTGACTAGTTTTGGCTTGATGTCCACATTATCTGAAATGAGGATGGATACTCCAGCTTTTTTGCTGTGTCCGTGTAAATGGTATGTTTTTCCCCATCCTTTCTCCTTTAGTCTATGGGTATCTCTTTATATGAGATGAGTCTCTTGCAGGCAGCATATTGTTGGATTTTTCTTTTTAATCCAATCTGCCAGTCTATGTCTTTTGATTGATGAGTTCAGGCCATTAACATTCACAGTTATTATTGTGATATGATAGGGTGTGACTCGTTTCAAGAGTAGAATTTTCTTTTACTAAAAACAAATTAACAGGGTTTTCAGCCCACATCTGATTATGATAGAGGTATATGGATTTGCTAAGGGGATTCATTTTAGATCTTAATAAGAGTATAGTCCGAATTAGTTCCCAAAATGGAGTCAAGAAACAACACATTTGTTCAACTAAGAAATGTCATGAGGCCACTTTTAAGTAGCTGGCCAACACTGTGTTAGTTTTTATGATGTGAAATATACCCATCACACCTCAATTCCATTCACTTGTTTAGAACATGAGTTTAAAAGTAAACCAGGTTAGAGATAAATGAAGGTGACTGATACTTTCTGGCACTTAATAAGCATACCATTTAAATAGATGATCTTGTCAATGGTTACTAACAAGTTGCAAGGTTGGATGTGCATATTAAAACAACTTAACTTTAAAACTGAGTATGTGTAAGGACACAAAAACCCATTTGCAGGTGCCCTCTACCCTCTTCTGGAAGACAAAGGACTTTGAACTTCTCAAAGCAAGAAGTTTACAGCAAACAATACTATCAAATTTTATACCTTATTCAAGGATAAGACATGTCAGAAAAATACATGGAGTTTTAATAGAAAAAGTAATGTTGAAGATTAGAGGTAGGTGTTTCTGGAAGGAGTTGTTAGCAGGTAATTCTAGCTCATTTACCTTTAAGACATATCAAAAGCAATCACTCTACATTTTCTAAAAACTCTGTGATTCTGTTTGCTTTCAGAGACCACATCTATGGGTCATGAAAATGGGGAAAACACTATTCCTGTGGACTTCACAAGCTAATGAGATTACTATGGAACCTCAACCCTGAAGGATAACTCCTGATCTCTTGAGTCTTTACTGGTGAGATGCAGACAGTTGGGTGATCTCCAGATTTATTTCCAGCTAAAGTATTTTGGTCTTTTACAATACCCTGGAAATTCAAATTTGTGTTTTGTTTCTTATTTTTTAAAAAACGTTGGGACTGGGGTTATGGCTCCCTGGTAGAGCACTTGCCTAGCATATGTGAGGCACTGGGTTCATTTCTCAGCACAGTATATAAGTAAATGAATAAAATAAATGTCATCAACAGCTAAAAAATAATTTTTAAAAAGTCTATTTAGTTCTCAACAATGTTATAGGAATACTATTATTGTCCTCACTATGAATTGCTATGCATCATGGGCCTTTTGGAAGCACTCTCAGATTATTTAAGTGCTCTGAGGTTGAAGATTATTTTACATTCCATTTTTGAGCATTATGGGGTATCAAAATGGGAAACTTCCTTGGCTAAATGTTACAACTGTACCTCAGGAATACAGATATATGTGCAACATGTATGTTCATTTTTCAAACCTAAGACTAAGGCTTTGTGCAGTTAGGGTATAAGATGGCTTTGGGATCTTATCAATCCAGTGGAAGAGGAAGGTCACAGAGTTTTCTTAGAATTTTAGTGTAGGGTGAATCAGGAGGAACATTTGGCTTTATGCAATTTTACTGCTGAGATGATCTGCTCCTCACATGAAAATCTGTCAGAAAAGTTAAACTCCAGTAGTAGTAGACTCAAAGCCTTCAGAAACTAGCTAGGTAGATCACATAAATGTTTTCCTGCTGGACCAAAAAGAGTGAAATTACTTGTAACCAATTTGAAAAAAAGTATTAAATTAGAATGAAAAAAAAAAAGTTGGGAAAAAATGGCACAAGCTTGTCATCATAACTATTCAGGAGGCTAATGCAGGAAGATCACAGTATGAGGCCAGCCTGAACCAGACTACGCATGCCCCAAATAAAATAAAATAAAAAGGAATGGGGATGTAACTCAGTAGGACAGTGCTTGCCTAACACACATAAAACCTTGGGTTCAATTCCAGTGCTTTAAACGAATGAAATAGGAAAACAAGAACTGCTCTGTCAAACAAAAGACATGCAGACAAGTTTCAGTGCAAAGCTATCTACAATCTCTGACCTGTGTTCTCAATAAATTTTTGATAATTTTTTAGTGTGTGCCCTTACCTTTGATATTGAAAGGGAGTGACAATTCTCAAAGGTGACTGGGCAAGATTTTTGTAAAGCACTTCCTGCTATACTTAAATGCACAGTCTCATTGGTATATCTTCTCAGGCTCTTGGGCTCTTTTGGTTTCACATTTATTATATAAATATGATGCCTGAGATATATAATTAAATCAAAGTCAAGTGTAGTTTTTCCTTGCATGGGAGAAAGAAAACCCAAATTGTTTTCAACTCAGTGTAGGGCACTGACCTAATCCTAACCTTAGCCCAAAAATCCAAGTTCATGAATGAAAGAAGAGGTCTGAAACATTTCCCCCTATGTTCACATCTTTTACTGAAGCTCCATATCTGACTCACTAGATGCTGCCAACTAGTATCTTATTGTAACCCAGTATATCAAGGACATAGTGGACAGCAAATATAACCTGTACACTAACCTGTGCTTTAATCATGCTTGTTTTGGTTGGGGTGGATGCTGAGATCTATCAAAGACATGATTTTGTTACTGTTAATGTTACTGGGTTGCTGTTGTCAGAGGGCATTCCCTTTTGTGGAGGAATAAAACAGAATTAATAAAAGCATTATGACTATATAGCCTGAGCAATGAATGAAAAAGAAATTGAGCTAGACTTCATTCTGGCAGTTAATACTGACTCACTAGAAAATATTGAACAAGTTTCCTAAACTTTCTGTGCCTTAGTTTGCCCATTTGTTAAATATCCTCTCTTTTCCTCAGGGTTATAACAATCATAGGTCCTATATTTTCAAACTGTTCTAAAGGCCCCTCACTCAAGTATTTAAGAATACTTTCTCAGTTCTACCTACGGGCCAGACACTGTTCTAGGTACCAATCAAATACATCCTTATTATCTTCCTTCCCTCAAACCAGATTTTCTCTCTTATAATCCCTCAGTGGTAGCAAAAATATCCATATCCCAGGGTAAACACCTGTGGGAATCCCCCTGGAATCTGCTTCTCTCACTTTCAACCATGTGCTTATCAATGACCAAATACCTTCAAATGCATCTTCACTATTTTTTTTTCTTTCAGCATTAGAGATTGAACCCAGGGCCCCACACGTGCTAGGTAATTGTTCTACCATTGAGCTACATAGCTTTTCATTTTACATACCTTTTATTTCATTTTACAGTCATTTTTACTTTGATACTGTCTCATTAAGATTCGTGGGGTTACCCAGAACTTGCCATCCTCCTGTCTCAGCCTCCCAAGTAGCTGAGATTACAGGTGTGCTCCATTGTACCCAGCTCTGTCACCAATTTTTAAATATATTTATTATCTCTGACAAATAAATATTGTCTCAATGGCTTTGCCTTTGTGATCCCTCTGACCTAAACTTTTCTCCTCTGATTTTACAAAGCTGGCTTCCCATCATTCAGACCTTAATTTGAATGTCATTTTTCTAGTGACATCCTCTTCAACCCACTCTACTCAGCTCCTCCCCAGTCCTATTCTCAATATCATACCTTCTTAGCACTATTCTACCTGACAGTTTATTTGTACTTTCTTTACTTTTTATATTTCTTCATCACTAGAACCTGAGCTCCACAATTGCAGGGACCTTATCTATCATGTTCACCTCTATTCTAGACACTGGGGATATGACCAACTTTATTATCACTCTCTATTGTATTCATCTGGCAAATATCCAACCCTGGTAAGACTCAATTCCCTAACTCTTCCCTAACACACACCATGCTGCCTGGTCTCCTGATCATCAACTTCAAATGGTCCTCACTGCTGCTTGGCAATGGTACCATATTCCTCTCGTACTTTCACTCTCCACTTTCCTAGACAACTATTTCACATCTTTATGTCCTCAAACCCCCCATACCCCTCCCACACAAGCTCACCAGATGCCATTTTTTCTTATTTCATTTAGACAATAGAGGCAGGAGAAATCATGTGCTGTCACTACCAATCTGTTTTCATACTGTGCCTTTTACTGTCTAGACCAAACCCTCTACTTGTGCATTATTAGATCCCACTTCCTCTCACTCAAGATACCCTGGTATCTTTAGATTTTATCTCCACTGGATCATTTCCATCAGCATTAAATATGCTCTAACATCACCATCTTAAAACAAAATAAACTGCCCTTGACCTGGTAGTTACTGCTGCCAATTTTTTGCTTCCTTTTACATCAAAACTCTTCAAAAGGGATGAGATAGGCTTTCTCCACCTTCTTTCCTCTCATTCTCTTTATGTAATCACTCCAGTCAGGCACTGGACTCCTTGCTAAGACCATTGAAAACCATAATGTTGATTAATTTAGTGCTTATATTCTATTCTATCTTTACTCCACAGCTTAACTGTATTTGATGCAGACCATCACTCTTGAAACCCTATTTAATTTGGTCTTAGAAGTACTATATTCTTAGTTCTCATACTGTTTCTTTGTCTGATCTTAGTCTCTTATGCTGCCTTCTCCTCTCAATTTCTAAATATGAGTTGACCAAGGATTAGTATTTTTTTATAGTTCCAGTCATGGTCTTGGGGATATTATAACTTAAACTCCATCCTAAAATTATGAATTCCTTATCTGTGCTTAGTTCTAACCCTTTCCCCTGAACCCTAGAATAGTCTATCCAGTTAACTATACAAAACCTGTACTTGGATCTGTATTTCTGTCTCATTATACTCTGTCCAAAATTGAATTGTTTTTTCTCAATATGAATTCCTTTTGAAAAAAGCTTTCAATACATATATTTTACAAATTTTAATGGACATAATAATTGTACATATTTATGGAGTACAGTGACATTTCCTTATGTGTATGCAATGTGAAATAATCAGATCCAGGTAATTGATTTATCGATCACCTCAAATATTTATCATTATATTGTTAGAAACATTCACTATCCTCTATACTATTTTGAAATATCAATTATCATCAACCATAAGAACTCCATTGTGCTAGAGAGCATTAGAAGTTATTCCTCCTATCCAGCTGCACCTCTGTGCCCACTAACCATCCGTTCTCCATTCCCTTCTTTTTCTCACTCTTCCTAGACTCTGATAATCATTATTCTATTCTCCACTTCTATGATATCAAATTTTTCAGTTTCCACATTTAAGTGAAAATATGCAGTGTTTTTTTGTGCATGACTTATTTCACTTAATGTCCCATAGGCTCATCAATGTTGCTCTAAATGATAAAATTTCACCATTTTTAGCTGAAAAAATTCCATTGTATATATGTGCTACATTTTCTTTATTCATTCATTCACAAAAGGGCACCTAGGTTGATTCCATATCTTGGCTATTATAAATAGTGCTGTACTAACCATGGAACTGATATCTCTTTGACATACTGATTTAATTTCTTTTGGATATACACTCAGTAATGGAGTTTCTGGATCATATGGTAGTTCTATTTTTAGTTTTTGTTAGTTTTTTTTTGAGGAGCCCCATAGGGTTTTCATAATGGCTGTACTAATTTAAATTCCCACCAGCAATGTATGAGAGTTCTTCTATATCTGCATACTTGTCAGCACAAAAAGGAACTCATGATGTTCCCCAAACTCTTCATTCTGTCTTCCTCCTTCCATATGGCAACTCCATTATACCACATGCTAATGTCAAATCCTTGAAATCACCTTTTATTCTCCTATTTCTCCCCAATTCTCAATTTGTGAATCTTCTAGGCATTACCTGTTCAATATATCTATTCACCACACCACTATTACCATGCTGGCCCCCAAATTATCATCTTTTCCCCAGACTATTGCAATTTACTCCTAACTGAAGCCTCTGCTTCTCCCCTTTAGGCTCATTTTATACAGCATTCAGAGTAAAACTTCTAAATGTTTTCTGTGACTTGCACACCTGGAGTCTCTCAGCTAGCCTTTCTCAACTGTATTTTTAGTGCCAGACTCAATATATCAATGCTCTACTTAGCTTATAGCTAGAACTCCATCTCTGAAATATTTAAGTTAAAAATAGGGGGGTTTTCAAGATGGCGGCCTAGAGGGTGGCTGCATTACGTGTTGCTCCAGAACTCAGGATTCAAGAGAGGAGATATTGAGATGCTTGGGACCAACTCAAAGTAGCCGGGTGACTCTCACCCCCTGGGGGGGCATCCCGGATGGGACGGGGGTCCCGGAACGCAGGAAACTTTGTGAAGTAGAACTGCCGGTGAGACGCCCCTCCCCCCGCTGGAGCGCCATAGAGGAGGCCGCTCGGCACAGCGGTGGGACTCGGAGCAGCCACTGGGGCTCCGGCGGCTGCCCGGGGGAGGAGTGGCGGGGAGAACTGTGTGGACTCAGGACACCAGGGCCTGCCCTGAGAAGAAGGAGAGGAGCATGGCCACTTGGATTCGGAGAGACTGCACCAGAGCTGCAGGCGGTTGCCAGAGGAGAAGCTGCGCGGCGAGCTGTTTGGAATCAGAACGACGCTTCTGAACCCCGGGGCCTGCCCTGAGGACAAGGAGGAAGAGGAGCGGCCGCTTGGATTCGGGTGACTACACGGGAGCTACAGGCGGTTGCCAGAGAAGGGGCTGCGTGGTGAGCTGTTTGGACTCTGACCACTTCTGAACCCCGGGGCCTGCCCGGAGGAGTAGGAGAAGGAGGAGAAGGAGCGCGGCGGGTCCTTTGGACTCGCAGTGACTGAATTAGCGCTCCAGTCGGCTGCTCAGAGGAGAAGGCGAGTGGTGAGTTGTTTGGTCTTAAAGTGACAGCTCCTGAACACAGGGGGGCTGCCTGGAGGAGAAGCGTGGTGGGACGCTTGGTCTTGAGGGGCCGCACCAGAGCTCCAGGCGGTGCCCAGAGGACCCGTGCAGCGGGTCATGTGGATTCAGAGCCACTCAGAGGGACTGCTCCTGAACACCCGGGGGGTTATCTGGAGAAGGAGGAGGAATGGGGAGGGTCACTGCGACTCGGAGTGATTGATTGCCCCGGGCTACGGGTGGTTGGTGGGAGGAGGAGGCACGAAGTGAGTTTCCTGGACTCCTAGTGACCGCACCGGCATACTGGGTGGCTGTCTGGAGGAAGAGGCCTGTGGCGGGTCTCTGGGACTCAGAGCGATTGTTCGGGGCCACAGGTGGCTGCTCAGAGGAGGGGCCGCGCAGCCAGGCGATTAGGTGCAGAACAGGGTCCCAGGATCTAGGAGGCTTCTGGGTGGAAGAGCCGCACAGAGACAGGCTTAGGGCGGAGCGAAGGTTCCAGGCCTGTGGGCAAATTCTCTGAGGAGGGGCAGCCTAAGGAGATTCATCTGCGAAGGGTGAGGCTCCCAGGCCCAGGAGGTAGGGCCGGGCCCCTGGAAACTTTGCAGAGGAAGGCAGCCCAGCCCAGGCAGTAGCTGTAAAATGAGGGGAACCTCTAGGAGGAAACTGACCAGCGAGACCTCCCCACTGGGTGAGTCTTCCCTGCCTGGTGAGGTTTCCCCACAAGGACGGTAAAACCAGAGACACAGGCCCAAACAGGCCTTGCCTCAGCCCACAGCCTAGGTCCCCTTTGGATGACCATTGGTCAACA
>NW_027632956.1:15306045-15312638 GCF_902686455.1 Sciurus vulgaris | reverse complement strand
GAAGCCACTATGAGGAGATAGCGTGTCGTCAGAGAAAAAAGTGAGATTATTAGGTCATGTTCAGAGGCGACAGTACAAGTATCATGATTATACCTGAAGTCACACTGAAGGTATTTTTGAGTGAGAGAGGTCACAAGAAGGGTAATTTTTCAGTGTCAGAGGTCACTATGGGGGTATTATGTGAGTCTAAGAGGCCACGTTGATGGTACTAATGAGAGCTTCCGGGGGTCACAGTGTGGGTATTTGGTGAGCATCATTGGTAAAACAGAGGTTACTACCTGAGGGTCAGTGGTCACAGTGAGGTATCATGTGAATGTCAGGGCAAATTGAGGATAATATTTAGGTGTCACAAACTAAATTGAAGGTTTTATGTGAGTGTCAGAGGCCATTTTGAAGGCAATCATTGAGAGTCAGGAGTCACAGAGAGCATATTATATCTGAATCAGAGTTCACAGTTGAGGTTATTATATGAGTGTCAGAGGTCAGACTGTAGAGTATTATAAGTGTCAGAGGTACCAGAGAGGTTATTATGTGAATGGCTGAGATGACAGTGAGGATATTATATCAGCAACAGAGGTCACAATGAGGATTTTAATGCAAGAGTCATAAGTCATGATGAGGGTATTTGTGAGCATCACAGGCCCACGTGAGTGTATCATGTGAGTGTCAGTGGTCACACTTAGCATATAATCTGAGGACACACTAAGGAGTATTAAGTAAGTGTCAAAGGTCACAGTAAAGGTAATGTTTGAGTGTGAGAGTTCACAGTGGGGTAATATATGAGTATCAGAAGTCACACAGAGTGTTATGTGAGTGACACAGGAAAACTGAGGATATTATGTGTCAGGAGAATATGAAGAGAAAATATTTTCAACATCAGGGCCATAGTGAGGATATTTTGTCTGTAACATGTTATGATGAGGGCATCTTTGTTAGAGTCATGGGCCAATTAGAGGACATAATGTTAATGTCAGAGGCCACACGGAAGTTTTCATATAAACATCAGAGATCAAGTGAGGATATAATGTGTGTCACAGGCAACAGTGAGGGTATTATGCAATTATCATGGAGAGGCCAAAGTGAGAATATTATTTGAGTGTCTGAGGTCATATTCAGCTTATTAAATGAATGTAAATGGACAAAATGGGGAATTATGTCAGTGACATAGGACACAATGAGGATAGTAAATGAGTGTTCAGTGTCACAGTGAGTATATCATTTTAGTTTAAGAGGCCATGATAAAATATTATGTAGTGTCGGAGCCCAGTGAGTCATTGTAATAGTGTCAGGGGCCACTTTTATGCTATTATGTGAGTGTGAGAGACCAGAGTGAGGGATTTATGTGAGTGCCAGAAGCCACAGTGAGGGTTTCTTTGTGGTGTCAGATGCCCCAGGTAGGATACTATGTGTCAGGGGGTGCTGTGAGTGTATTATGTCAGTGTCTGAGGTCACTCTGTGATAATTATATGAGCATCAGAAGCCACAGTGAGGATATGATGTCAATTAGAGGGCACATTGAGGGTGTTAGGTTTGTGTCTCAGGTCGCACTAAAGAAATTATATGAGTGAGACATGTCACTGTGATGGTATTATGTCAGGTCAGAATAAGGGTGTTATGTGAATGTAAGAGGACACAGCAAGGTATTATGTGAGTGTCAGCAGCCAAGTTAAGATATTATGTGAATGGCATAGGATACATTGAGGGTATTATGTGAGTGTTAGTGGCCACAGGAGACTACTGTATGTCTGAGATCATACTGACTATTCTGTGTTCATGTCAGAGGCCACAGTGAGGATATTTTGTGGGTGACAGAGGTCATGTGACAATAATATGTGAGTTCTTGAGGCCATAGTGAGAATTTTTTGTGTGTGATCAGAGTCCACAGTAAGGATATTATATGAGTGACACAAGAACAGTAAGGATATTAGGTCAGTATCAGAGGACAAGTGAGGATATTATACAATTGTCAGAGGCCACATGAAGGTATTATGGGAGTGTTTGAGTCACAGTGAGTAAATTAAATAATGTCAGAAGTCTGGTGAAAATATTGTGAGACTGTGACATTGAGGATAGTTTGCAATTGTCAGAGGGAAGAATAAAGGTATTATGTGATGGACAATAGGCACAGGGAAGGTATTAGGTGAGTGTTAGAAGCCCCAATGAGAATATTCTGAATGTCAGAGGCCACATTTTGGTATTATGTGTCAGAGAGCACATGCAGGTGTTATATTAGTGTCTGAGGTCACACTGAGGGTATTACATGAATGTGAGAAATCACAGTAAGTGCATTTTTGAGGATCAGAAGTCATATTAGGGTATTTTATCAGTGACAATGGTTATACTTAGGGTATTATTTCAGTGCCTGTGCTCACACCGAGGGTATTATGTGAGTGTGGTCATACTGAGGTTATTATGTATCAGAGGTCACAGAGTATAGTATGTAAGGATTAGAGGTTACAGTGAGAATATTATGTCAATGTCAGAGGCCAAGTTAGGATATTTTGTGTTTTACAGGTCACTTTGATGGTTTTACATCAGAAGTTCCAGTATGGTAATATATGAGTGTCAGAAATAACGGTGAGCAAATTGTATAAGAGTCAGAAGCCACAGTGATTGTATTATTAGTGTATAAAATTCCGAATGATATGTCAATGTCAGGTGACAAGTGAGGATATTATATCACTGTCATAGGCCACATTTAAGGTATTATGTAAGATTCAACGACCTCACTGAGTATAATATATGTGTAGGAAGACACAATTTTGGTATTATGTGAGTGTCTGAGGTCACGATGGGGATATAATGTGTCAGTGGTAATAATGAAGGAATTAGGTAAGTGTCAGAGACTGATTGAGGACATTCTGTGTCAGAGGCCAGAGCTTGGTATTATATGAGTGTTTGATGTCACACTGAGTGTATTATGTGAGGAACTCATATGACAGTAAGTGTAATATATGAAAGACATTTTGTAAATGAGAAGATATTATTTAAATGCCAGAGGCCACTGTTAGGAGAAATTTTCAATCTCAGTGGCTATTCTGAATTAATATACGAATATATGTGAACATTTTAAGTATATTTGAGAGCATCAGATGCCATAGTGAGTATACTTTGTCAATGGCAGGGGCCATAGTGATATTATGTGACTGTCAAGGTCAGAGTGATGATATTTTATAAATTTTAACATAAGAGTGAGCATATTTTGTGAGAGACAGAGGCCAAGTGAGGGTATTATGTGAATGTCAAAAGCTACAGTAGGGTATTATGTGAGTGTCAGATGTCACATTGAGCATAATATGGATAGTAAAAGGCCCCAGTGAGAGTATAAGTTGAGTGTCAGAAGTCAGTGAAAAAGCTATGTGTGATAGACTAAGGTGAGGGTGATATGTGAGTTTCAGAAGCAAAGTAAGAATATTATGTGAATGTCAGAGGCCAGAGTAATGTAGCATATCAACGTAAGAGACCATAGTGTCGGTATTATGTGAGTATAAGAGATTATAATAAGGGCATTATATGAGTTAGCCAGGTCATGTCAGGATATTATGTAACTCTCAGAGATCACATTCTCCATTTTTGAAATTGAAAAAATGTTTATCTTGAAAGATTGACTAGGAAGTTGAAGGCACATACCCAGGATTTCATGGATGCCCTGTATATACTAGTCTTGCCCTTGATGATGAGAAAAATGGATGAGGGTTAAGAAGAGGAAATAAAGCCAAGAGGTACAACAGAAAATGCAATATGTTGGGACCAGGAGACCCACATTTCTTCTTGAAGTGTAAGCTAATGGGAACCAGACCCTGTTCTCAGGTCTTGATATGAGGAATTGGCCACTTTCCTAACTAAGACCATTTTCCTAAAGAGCATTTCCCTTGCTCAGCCAAACTTAGACTTGTAATAAATATGCCCAAAGTCCTCCCAGCCATGATATGCCATGTCTCTCTGGGAGTCACAACTTGTGGTCAGTATACTGTTGGCTAATTGAGGTTTAATTTTGCTCCATTCCTTCTGGGAACATTGGGCTAGATGTTGAGTTTACGGCTGGCACAGACTCTTTGGCATGTCTGACATGGCCCACAGTCTCCTATGATTTTATAGCCAGTGCAAGTATCAGCCTGAACAAGAAGTAATGACAGTAAGGGGACTAGGGCTCTAGTTTCAACTTAGTTAACAAGCAGCATATCAACACATAACCCTCAACAGTACTGATGAAGGAAACTCCTTGTGGGGTCCTGCTGAGGGGATTTAGGCATTAGGGCAAGAGAAAAAAAGACTCAGAGAACTGCAGAAGTGGCTGGCAGATTAGTTTGGATCCCTTGAATTCCCTTATAATGCTAGAGGATGAGCCAGAAGCAAAAGGTTCACTTGTGAATATTCACCCTGGATGGTAAAATCCCTGAGGTCAGAGTCAGGGCTCATTGTCTACAAAACACTTAAATTCAGTTCCATGAAAATATTCATTTTAATTCTCAATATTTAGGTTAAAAACCCTCAAGATGACTTGGATTCTGCAGCATCCAGTACCATTATTCTTGTATGGCACCTTCCATGGGTAGGACAGGTTAGGCACACCTAGATGAACTTCCTAACATTAATACCCAGTGGCAGCTATGTAGGGTTTTCAGGAATGAGTTGGGTGTTCCAGGCAGCTCTGAGCCTCTTAGTGGGGACAGTGAGTCTAATTAGGCCACATATCTCTATATTTCTGCACACCACCCCACAAGTTTACTAGCAGCACTATCGTTGAATATGTTTGAGACCTTTTGCTCAACAAGTTCATCATCAGATGCCACAGTAGTAATCTCATTATTCATGCAATTTTCTATTTTTTTACATTTGAGTATTTTCTGAGTTACTTAAACCACCATATTTTTAACTTATCATTCTTAAATCTGCATAAGAGTTGTGGAACAATGTACCAATTGATTCATGCATATTGCTCCTCTTGAGTATTTAGGTTCATCTAGTTTTTAGCTAGTATGAAAATAATTTTAAAATTTAAAGATTTTACCCAATATAGTAAAACCAGAGTGTGTAGAGAATTTTTGGTTGGGGAAGGAATTCTGTTGTTTCCTATCCCTTTCCAACAAACCAGTCTTTCTTGAAATCCTGTTTCCTTGGCACAAGCTTGGCCCTTGAATGGCCCAGTGCTTTGCCCTCTTGACTGTTTGTGTCACTTGACCCTATTCAACTCTCTTCCTGGTGCAGTTGTGTTGAATCTTGGATGGTGGGAAGCAGCATCCCATCTTGGTTATCCCCCATGAATACTGGAAGTGGACCCAGAGGTAGCCAGACCAAAGCTCAGTTGTAAAATAGGACTGAGCAACAGGGATTAGAGTGGCTGACCGTGAGAGAAAAGGACACACGTCCCAGCCTGACTCCTGAAAGACACAATGACTCCATAGTGCTTTCTAAAGGAGATACAATTTAGTCCATGTGCAGCATGTGGTTTCAGCGATCATATAAAGCCTTTCCCATTCACAGAATGGAAAGTCTTAGAATCTTCAGGAGGAGGGTGAGGTGAGGTGGGGCTTTTTAGATATTTTTAGGTGACCCAAGCCTGTGATTTATATTTCTATATATCATTAGAGTCTAGCAGGTCATGAGGTAAATCTCCCAGGTGAGAGAATATCATTGTGACTGCATTGTCATATTACAGAAACTAGATTATTCTAGACTGAATGGTTAATAATCTGTCCTTGGAGTTAGGAGCCAAAGGTAATTTGTGGTGAAAGTATTTTCAGTTTAATAAATGATAAACATGTGCCAGGAGTCTGGTGTCTTTGATTCAATATAGCTGTGCCCCAGGTGGTTGTGCAAGATGGGGAGACAAAAGTTTTCAGGGCTGGCTTGCTTCTCTGTACACTGAGGGTATTTTTTTGCATGCTTTCAAAGGCTCTTTTTTCCTTTGGTGTCTCCTCTGTTCTTCCATGGAGATTGGTCTCTGGCAGACATTTGAGAAGCAGATGGACAGGATAGTGGAAAAAGATGTGACTGCTGAGCCTAGTACTGCCAGACTTCCTAGGGACAATGTGCAAACATGTTTTTTTTCTTCCTAGAGCACTTAGCAAGCAATAAACAGAATAATTAATTTGTGAATTATGATATGACTCAATAGTCAGGAAAGAAGGTGCTGGAAAGAACCATGGTTGCTGAATTAGATCACATGGGTATGTGGTTGGAAACTAAGGATGCAGTGACCAGAACCAGGAACCTGGTTGTGAAGTGTGTGAACTTGACTACATTTGGGGTAGGATATCCTCCTGGCCTCCTGGCTGAGGGAAGTTGGGACTTCCCTCACCTTGCACTCAGAGTAAAATGGAGATTAAAGGAGTGCCTGGATAAATGCATGTGGCAGAAGAGCACAGAGTTCATTTGTGTTCTTGTGTGACCCAATAGTTCCAGTTCTCCAAACTGAGTCTGAAGACCCTGCCTCCGTTGAATGATTCTGAATGCTGCATATATGACTGGTAATTAATTTAGTGGTTCTATGAGATTTTGAAGTCAATTTTCATTTGAGGTAAATGATACTCATTTTTATTGAAATTTGCCATAAACCATTGTGATTTTAAATACATTTTTGTAAGTTTAAC
>NW_027632956.1:15192103-15215695 GCF_902686455.1 Sciurus vulgaris | reverse complement strand
TTTATTTATTTATTTATTTTGAGACGACTTGGTTCTTCCTTTATTTGACAATTCCTTTAGGATAGTTCCTCCCATTGCTGATTTGTTTCTTTGTTTTTCATCTCTTCCGCGTGGAATATTTTGCTGAGAATATTCTGTAATGCTGGCTTTCTTTTTGTAAATTCTTTTAGCTTTCGTTTATCATGGAAGGATTTTATTTCATCATCAAATCTGAAGGTAAGTTTTGCTGGGTATAAGATTCTTGGTTGGCATCCATTTACTTTCAGGGCTTGAAAAATGTTGTTCCAGGCCCTTCTAGCTTTTAGGGTCTGGATTGAAAAATCTGCTGATATCCGTATTGGTTTCCCCCCGAATGTAATTTGATTCCTCTCTCTTGCGGCCTTTGAAATTCTGTCTTTATTTTGTATGTTAGGTATTTTCATTATAATGTGCCGTGGTGTGGGTCTGTTGTATTTTTGTATATTTGGAGTCCTATAAGCCTCTTGTACTTGATCTTCCATTTCATTCTTCAGATTTGGGAAATTTTCTGATATTATTTCATTGAATAGATTGTTCATTCCTTTGGTCTGTTTCTCTAAGCCTTCCTCAATCCCAATAATTCTTAAATTTGGCCTTTTCATGATATCCCATAGTTCTTGGAGATTCTGTTCATGATTTCTTACCATCTTCTCTGTTTGTTCAACTTTGTTTTCAAGGTTAAATATTTTATCTTCAATGTCTGATGTTCTGTCTTCCAGGTGTTCCATTCTATTGGTTATGCTTTCTATGGAGTTCTTAATTTGGTTTATTGTTTCCTTCATTTCAAGGATTTCTGTTTGTTTTTTTTTTCAATATCTCTCTTTATTGAAATGATATTTTGCTTCCTGTATTTGCTCTTAATTGTCAATTGGTGCGATCATTCAGTGCCTGCATTTGCTCTTGCATCTCGTCATTTGCTTCCCTGATCATTTTAATTATGTACATCCTGAACTCCCTTTCTGTCATTTCTTCTGCCATGCTGTCGTTGGGTTTCATTGATGTAACATCTTGATTTGTTTGCAGCATTTTCTTTCCTTCTTTTCTCATATTGTTCAGGTATCAGTTGACCGCTGTGATATTGCAGATTTCCTCTATTGTCTTATAATATCCCTGAAGCTTTCTAGTATATCCCCTCTTAGCCTTCAGTAGCCTGAAGTCTTGGAGGAAGTTGATAGTGCCGTGCTCCACAAGGAAGCTGACTCCCTAGGGGTGGTGGCCTTCCAGTGGGGTATATTCCCTGCTAGTGGGCAGAGGTACCTTTACTTGCTGATGAATGGTCATCCAAAGGGGAAGTAGGATGTGGGCTGATGCAAGTCCAGTGTGGGTCTGTGTCTCTGATTTTACAGTCCTTTTGGGAGAACCTCACCCGACAGGGAGGACTCACCCAGTGGGGAGGTCTCGCTGGTCGGTTTCCGTCCCAGAGGTTCCGTTCAATTCACAACTACCGCTTGGGCTGGGCAGCCTTCTTCTGCAATGTTCCCTGGGACCCGGACCTACCTCCTGGTCCTGGAAGCCTCGCCCTTCGCAGATGAATCTCCTTAGGCTGCCTCTCCTCAGAGAAGCTTCCTGTAGTCCTGGAGCCTTTGCTCCGCCCCTCAGTTTGTCTGTGGGGCTCTTCCACCAAGAAGCCGCTTAGGCCCTGGGACACTGCTCTGCACTTTTCGCCTGGCTATGCGGCCCCTCCTCTGAGCAGCCACCTGGAGCCCCTTACAATCGCTCCAAGTCCCAGTGACCTGCCACACGCCTTTTCCTCCGGCAGCCACCTGGTGTTCCGTGCGGTCATTCTAAGTCCAAGTGACCCACCACGCACCTCCTTCTCCACCAGGCAGTCACCCAGAGATCTGGTGCGTCACAAGTCCCAGGAACTCACTGAGCACCTTCTCGTCCCGATTGCCACCCGTAGCCCTGGTGCAGTCACTTTGAGCCCAAGCACCCCGCTGCGCTCCTCCTCCTTCTCCAGACAACCCCCCTGTGTTCAGGAGCATATGCTCAGGGACCAAACCACTCACCATGCTGTTCCACTGGATAGCCGCCCAGAGTCCTGGCGCAGATGCTCCAATTCCAAGCAACGTGCCAAGCCCGTATTTTTCCTTCTCCTCTGGGCAGCCCCCTTTGTTCAGGGGTGGTCACTTTCAGTCCAAACAGCTCACCAAGTTCCTTCTCCTTTGGGCACCCTCCCAGAGCGCAGGTGGGTTGCGCCGAGTTCAAGTGCTGTGGTGAAGAGCCACCTCTCCAATGCTCCCAGTTGTCCGTGTTCACTGCTCCAGCGGGGGGAGGGGCGTCTCGCCGGCAGCTCTACTTCACAAAGTTCCCTGCTTTCAGGGATACCGCCCCGCCCGGGACGCCTGCCCAATGGGAGACACTCACCCGGCTGCTTTGAGTTGGTCCCAAGTCTCTCAATATCTCCTCTTCTTGAGTCCTGAGTCCACGCTGCTCCTCCGGATAGCCGCCCAGAGCCCTGGCGCAGCTGCTCCAAGTCCAAGCGATGTGCCCAGCTCGTATTTCTCCTTCTCCTCTGGGCAGTCCCCCGGCTGCTTTGAGTTGGTCCCAAGTCTCTCAATATCTCCTCTTCTTGAGTCCTGAGTCCACGCTGTTCCTCCGGATAGCCGCCCGGAGCCCTGGCACAGCTGTTCCAAGTCCAAGCAACGTGCCGAGCCCGTATTTCTCCTTCTGCTCTGGGCAGCCCCCTGAGTTCAGGGGTGGTCGCTTTCAGTCCAAACAGCTCACCAAGCTCCTTCTTTGGGCAGCCTCCCAGAGCCCGGGTGGGTTGCACCGAGTCCAAGTGCTGTGGTGAACAGCCACCTCTCCAATGCTCCCAGTTGTCTGCGTTCACTCGAAACTGCTCTTCTACCATTTCTGTTTATTGTATGAACCAACATCATAGATGTCACAATAGGAAATAACTACATAAGTTAATCCTATATGCCATATGCATAAGTTTTAGTTGTTATTTAGCTCCCCTAATCTGTGAGGCACCCTAAGCCTACAGGATTCCTCAAAGCTTGTAGAGTAGAAGCTGTCCTTCTTTGGACCCATTTGAATAGATGGGTAGACACATAAACAATATGTGAAAGCAATGGAAGGAAACATCCAAAATATCAAAAAAAAAAAAAACAGTATGATTCAACAAAAGACTCCACTGACACTGCAGTGCAGAAAATGTTCGGTGAGAAATTTAGAAAGTACACAGATAAGATGATCTAAGCAGTAAAATATGATGGAAGGAGTAAAATCACAGAGAAAATACAAGAAGTGAAAGATCACTTCATTACAGAGTCAGAGATTTTGAAGAAAAATCAACCGGTAATTATTATTATTTTTTTTAATGTGGTGCTTCAGATCAAACCCAGTGCCTCATGCATGCTAGGCAAGTGCTCTACAAGTGAATCACAACCCTAGCCACAATTGGTAATTCTTGAAATGGAAGAAACAATAAAACAAATTTAAAATTCAATGGAAAGCATTACCAATAGACTACATCATTTGAAGATTTTCAGGCAACAAAGGCAATATAAATAATCTTAAATCTTAACTTGATCATGGATAAAAGATGTTAAGAGACCATGAACAAAATTTTCAAGAAATATTACAAGGATGATATTACAAGGTCAAATGTAGGATTTACAGGGGCTCTTAGGTATAAATTAAAGAAACACACAATATTTTCAATAAAATAGTAAGAGAAAAATTCCTAAATCTTAAAAAATGAAATGGAAAATCAAATACAGGAGTCATACAGGACTCCAAATATACAAAATTACAACAAACCCATTCCAAGGGATATGTATTAGTCAGGGTTCTGTAGAGGAACAGAATCAACAGGAAGTATGATTATAAAAGAGAATTTATTAGATTGTCTTAAATAACCAGAAACTGGGTAGCCCACAATGACTGTCTGCAGCAGGAGAGCTGAAAGAACCAGAAGCTATACAATCCAAGACACAAAAACCCCAGAATAAGAAGGATCAACAGTTGTACCCTAGCTCAAGAACAAGGCTTCTGGAAAGTACATGCAGAATCACTGGCAGAGTCCACTTTGGAAGAATGAAGAAGCGAGAGTCCGATATCCTCAGATGGTCCAAGCACTAATCAAGAACCTTTTCAAGAAGAGACGAGCTTGCATATGCATCTGCTTCCTTGTTCTTCCAGCTTTTATTCCATCATATTGGGCTGTGCCACCCATGCTTAGGGAGGGTCTCCACTTCCATTCACTATCCTATGTTCAAATCATTCCTAGACACACCCTCGTTGACACACCCAGTGGCTCTAATCCATCTGCATCTCTTAATCCAGTCAAGTTGACAATTAAAATTAAGCATTCCAGGACATTATTATATAAATGCCAAACCTACAGAAAAAGGATAAAATTTGAAAAGCAACTAGAGAGAAATGACTGGTCACATTTAGAAGTAAAACATTGTTTATTTCAGCTGATTTTTCAACCCAAATGCTAAAAGCAAGAGAGCTTGAAATATTTTGCACAAATCTCTAAAGGACAATGTACACTGTACAAGAATACTATAACAAGGAAAATTAAGGTTCATATTTGAGGATAAAATGAAAACCTCCCATGATAAACAAAAGTTAAAAGAATTCATAGCTTGAAAGTTGGGACTACAGAATATATTCAATAAAATATTTCATGAAGAATACATGGAGAAAACATGAAAACCCATCAGAGGATGAAACTATACTAGGAGAATCAAAGAAAAATCAAGTTCAACTTTAAAATTACAAATAAATCAAAATGACAGAAAATAAAGTAATAGTTCTGTGCATTCATGGACTCAATTTTTCAATCAAAAGACATAGATTGGATTTAAAAACTAGACACAACAATATGTGGTTTCCAAGAGACTCAGCTCATAGGCAAAGACATATACAGACTGAAGATAAATAGATGGTAAAAAAACTTATCTCTCACATGGATCAATAAGCAAACAGGTGTTTCTAGTCTCATATCTGATAATGTGGGATACAAGCCAAAGTTAATCACAAGAAACAAAGAAGATCATTTCATAATGCTTAAGAGAGTTATAAAATAACAAGAATTAACACTTTTAACTATTTATGCCTCCAAAATGGAGCATCTACATATATTAAACAAACCCTTCTCAATATCAAGAATCAAAAAGACCACAAGACAATAATACTCAGTGATTTTAATAATCATCTCTCATCATTAGACAGATTATACAAAAACTAAATAAACTGTATACAGAACTAAAAAGAGCAATTTAGAGTATATATTTATACTTATCTTTTATGAATATAAAATATAAGTATTTTCATCCATCAGTGACTGAATACAATTTCTTCTCAGCAGTAAATGTAAATTTTTCTAAAATAGACCACATTTTAGGAAACAAAGAAATTTTAGGCAATTTCAAAAAATAAATAATACCTTGCATTCTATCAGATCATAATAAAAAGTAATTAGAAATAAGGGCTAAGATAAATAAAACTTACCCAAACACCTGGTGTTTGTAAAACTCATTAGTGAATGATGAATGGAGGGCAGAAGATATTAGGGGTGATATAAAAATTACATAGAGGCAAAAGAGAATAATGATGCAAAACACCCTAATCTCCAGGACACTAAGAAGGCGATTTTAAGAAGAAAGTTCATAACATTGAACTTTAAATACATCAAAAATAACTTCATACATTGAAAAAAAAAAAAACTGAAAGACACCAAATAATCTAACATTACATCTTATGACCCCAATACAAAAACAACAAATCAACACAGAAATCGCTATAACACAGAAAGTAGTTAAAATCAGAGCCAAAATCAACGAAATTGAGATTTAATTTTTTTTAAATTAATGAATCAAAAAGTTGATTCTCTGAAAAACTAAGTAAAATTGATTAAAACTTAACCAAGCTAACCAAGAGAGAGAAAAAAATAATTTATTAAAATTTATGATGAAAAGGAAAATATTACAACAGGTACTACTGAAGTACAGAGGATAATCAAAAGCTATTTTGAGAATTTATATTCCAATGAGAAAGACATATGATATACACTAAATTGAACCAGGATTACATAAAAATGTGAACAGATAAATTTCAAGTAATGAAATTGAAGATGACATCAAAAGACTTCCAAATAAGAAAATCCCAGGACCAGATGGATTCTCAGGTGAGTCACACCAGACATTTAAGAATTTATACCAAGCCTCCTTTAATTATTACACAAAAAAGAATAGAAGAAAATACCTTGAAACACATTCTATGTATTTTTATCACCCTGATATGAACGTTGCCAGGGTCCAGCCCTAGCAGGAGTCCATGGGTTCCACACTGGTAAATGGGGCAGGGGGAGACAGTGTCGGTGATGGATGGAGAATGAAAGACACAGACTCTAGTTCTGGTGCAATCATTCTCAATTTATTCTGGGGAAGGCTGGGTTTGTATACATGTTTCTTCAGGCTTTGATGACAGGCTTGTGATTAATAAAATCAAGGAAGTTTCCAAAGCATAGGCAGAAAACAGCAGCCTTACAGATTATCCTTACCTAATCATAATTGTTTTAAGAATATTTAACTAAGTCAATGAACTAATACAATGTTTACTTCCTTAATATCTAAACTCTATATGACCTAAGACTATTCTTATTACCTTTGCGGTAAAGTGATAGACAAATAATGTCATGTGACCATCTCTACTAGGTCCATCTGTTTAATATCTAAATTGCTGAGTTAAGGGCTACAGGAGGGCAGTGGTCACAGTGGTTCTCGTGGCGAAGATTTCTAATGAATAGATTACATTTTCTTATGTAGCTCTTTTTCCCAGAACAGGGCATTGTGTACCATTGTTCATTATAGGGGAGACCTATTCTTTGTGGGAAGGAAGGAATGTTGTGAAACCTTATTCTTTTACCTTACCACCACACATAAACAAAACCATCATCTGGATTAAACCACCCTGTAGGAAACAGGGGAAGATCTATATCTACCTTCTCTAAGGGTTTGCCTTTAGGGGGGTACCAGTGCTTGCCATTGATAAAATAAGCCGGTCCATATCTAGTAGCTTTTGTGGGAGGTGCTTTGTGCTTAGAACTTGGGGAAACATTGTTATCTATAAGTTTCTGTGCCTCAACAGGTTTTGGCTGTGCCAGTAAATGCAGTGTTTGATTTTTAACATAATAAAAACATTCTTCTGTAGTGAGGTTAACATCACAGGGTTTCAACATGTGTTTTGTCTCCATCATGTTTTTCTGGAAATTTGTAGAATTATTCTCATCACCTCTAGCAAGATCCCCAGACTGAAATGAGTAATATATTATTAGGAAAACTCCACAGAATAACATCCAAGCTAGGGAGGCATACATCTGGCATGCAATCCTTTTAGGATGGGTCATTGCAATTATCCTTCAGTGGAACTCTGTCAAGCACTGCAAGGAGAGCCAGGCACATCTACAGAAAGTCAGACAAAGACATATTAAGGAAAGAAAACTTTACACCAATATTTTTGACGAACATAGATAAAGGATTCTCAATAAAATACTGGCAAATTAAATTGGAAAATTAAAAATGCCTGCACCATGATCAGATTGTGTTCTTCCCAGGGCTGCAAAGGGTCTTTTAACATCTGGAAATCAATAAGCATAATCCATCACATCAATAGACTTAAAGATGGGAATCACATGAGTACCTCAATAGCTGCAGGAAAAGAATTTGGCAAAATTCATAATACATTCATGATCAAAACACTAGAAAAAGTAGGGATAGAAGGAACATAACTCAACATTGTAAAAGCTATGTACACCAACCCCACAACAATCAGCATTCTAAACAGAGAAAAACTGAAACCATTACCTCTAAAAAGAGGAACAAGAAAGGTATACCCACTTTTACAATCTAATCATCATAGTCCTAGAAGACCTGCACAAAACCATTAGGCAAAAGAAAGAAATTGAAGAACAACAGTTAGGAAAAGGAGTGCTAAACCTATCCCTGTTTACTAACAGCATGATCCTAGATTTGCAAGACCCCAGAACTCCACCAGGAAACTTGTACAACTCATAAATTAAATCAGAAAGTTAGGAGTATAAAAAATTTACACTCATAACTCAATTGTACACCTATACTCCAAGAAAAATCAGATGAAAGATAAATTAAGAAAACTAACCCATTCACAATAACCCCTCAAATAGAAATAAACACAATAATTGGGAATTGATCTATCAAAATAAGTGAAATAACTCTATAGTGAAGAAAAAAACACTAAACAAAGAAATTGAGGAAGACCACAGAAGATGGAAGAACTTCTCATGTTATTGGATAGGCAGAATTATTATTTATTGCCAAAATGGCGATAGTACCAAAAGCACTGTACAGACACAGTGAAAATTTCATCAAAATTCCAGTGACCTTGTTCATGGAAATAAAAAAAAAAGCAGTCATAAAATTCAGTTGTAAAAATAAGAAGCCCAGAATATTTAAGCAATCCTTAGCAAGAAAAGTGAAGCAGGAGGTATCATGTTACCAGACTTTAAGCTCTAGAGCTATAGTAACAAAAGAGCCTGGTATTGACACCAAAAGACTCAAGCAGACCAGTGCAGTAGAATAGAAGGCACAGAGACAAACCCACATGAATATAGTAATCCCATACTAAACAAAGGCACCAAAAGCATGCATTGGAGAAAAGATAGCCTCTTCAACAAATGGTGCTGGAAAAATTGAAAATCCATATGTAAGATATTGAAAGTTAACCCTATCTCTCATGCTACACAAAACTAAACTCAATGTGGATCAAGGGCATAATACTGGATCAGCAATGCTGCACACACTGGAAAAAAAGTATTAGACCAACAATGTAACATATTGGTACAGAAACTGACTTCTCAAAAAGATACTTAAAACACAAAAATTAAAATCAAAAGACAAGGGCTGGGGATAAAACTGGTTGGTAGAGTGTTTGCCTAGTAAGCACAAGATCCTGGGTTCAATCTACAGTACTGCCAAAAATAAAAACAACAACAACAATAAAAAAAAGAAGACAATAAATGTGATGGCATCAAACTAAAAAGCTTCTTCATAGTAAAAGACACAATCAAGAGCATGTAGAGAAAACTTACACACTGGGGGAAAAAAAAAACCTTTGCTATCTGCTCCTCAGATAGAGTGTTAATTTCCAGGAAAAACAATAATTCAAAGCTTAATGTAAAAAAATCAATAAGCAGGCAAAGAAATTGAAGAGACACTTTATAACAGCAGTTAGCTCTATAAGATGAATATGGAGGACAAATTCATATAGATATAGAAAGAGGCATTATGAGGTGTGGAGTGGGTATATCTCTTTGGTGTGTAGGTAGGATTCACTAAGATGAGTAGGAAGGGCTCTCTGAGCTCTGTTGTGTAGTTTCCCTGGGGTGTTTAGTGAGGACTCATTGAAATGCATAGGGATGGCACACTGATATGTGAAGGGAAGTCTCTTGAGGTGTGTAGGGTGTTCCCTATTAGATATGCAGAAGAATCTATGAGGGGTGTAAAAGGGCTTTACATCTGAGGAGAAATGCTGTCTCTATTGTGTAGGTACAGCCTTCTGAAGTGAATAGTGTAATATCTTGTGTGTGTGTGGTACTGAGGATTGAGCTCAGGGCCTTGTGCTTGTGAGGCAATCACTTTACCAGCTGAGCTATCTCCCCAGCCCATGTAATATTTTTGATTTGAGTATGAAAAACATACTATTTTTTGGTGGGAGGATCCTTTGAAGATAGTACAGGGAATCTCTCAGGTCTTTTGGGAGGACACTCAATGGAGTATCAAGAGGACTTTCTAAGTTTTGTAGTTTTGGCCTTTGGCAGTGAATAGAAAGGGCTTTTTGGTGACTAGTGCAGGCTACCTGATGTGCACAGGTAGCATTTTTTGAGGTTTGAGGTTTGATGAATTGGCATTCTGAGGTTTGTATGGAAGCCTCTCTGAGATTTGTAAAGAGGATAGTTGAATGGGGTGTTTAGGAAGTGTCCTCTTTTGGTGAGAGGTATGTACTCTCTGAGGGTTGTAGATAGGTATTTCTAAGGTGAGTAAGTGGGGAATTCTAACATTAATAAGGACAAAATGAGGCTTAAGAGGAGGGTTCTCTGAGTGTGTAAATGAGTTATCTGTATTGTAAAAATAGTGTAGAAAGGTGGTGTGTAGTATTTGACAACTGCTCTCCAAGTTATGTAGGGATTAATAAATGATGTGTGTAGTATGGTCTTCTATGGTGTGAATGGATGGCCTTCTGTTGTGTAGCAAGGGTGCTTGATATGAGTGTGGAGGTCTTTCTGAGATATGGAGGAAGGTGTGACTGTGAGGTGTGCGGGAAGGGAAGGACTCTCTGAGGTTTGTTGTGTGGACTCTCTGATTTGAGTAGAGAACTCTCCATTAGGTGTGCAGAAGCTATCTCTGAGGTGTAAAAAATGGCTTTTGGCCATGCAGGAGTGCTATCTCATTTGTGTATTGAGAGTCCTGTGAAGTAAATACAGAGATCCATCAGATATAAGCAAGGAGAACACCCTGTGGTGGAAGATATCTTTTAGGATATAAGCCAGAACCTGTAAGGTGTGTAGATAAGGCACTTGGAGGTGAATAGAGAGAGTTTTTGGTGAAAATTGAGGTCTAAGATGTGTGGGTAGCGTTTGCTGAGGTGTGTAGCAGGAGCATTCTGAGATTTGAATTAACATTTCTCTGGCATTTTTAGGGATTACTCTTTAGGGTGTATAAGAAGGGCTCTCTGAGTTGTTTAAGGTTTGCTCAATGAAGTGTGGAGGGCATGTCCCTAAGGTGTGTATGGATGAGATATAGAGTTGTATAGGAAGTGTTCTTAATGTGAGTAGAGAGAAAATCCTTAGATTTATAGAGATGTATGTCTGAGGCATATAGAAAACTTCTCCGAGGTGTGAAAGTGGATTCTTTTCATTGTGGAAGGAGGGCTCTGTGAGGTATTTTTGGAGGGGTCTCTGAGGGGTGTAGGAGGATTTTATGAGGTTCATAGTAGGACTAATTGTCATGTGTGTGAGTGCTCAATTAAGTAAGTAGGGATATTTTTGATGTATATGGAAGACCAATCAAAAGGAATTTCTTAAGAGTATAGTGAGGATTGTATGAGATTAATAGAAAGGTTCACTAGGTGTTTAGGACTTGAAAAGGAGTATTGTATGTACTCATTTATTTGTATAGGGATATGTCTATTTTAGGTGTGTAGGAACTTATCTTGAGGCATATAGTGAGGACATTATTCAATGTGTCAGGAGGGCATTCAGATGTGTAGGGAGGCTTTTGTGATTTTTGTAGGGAGATAATTCTGAGCTGAGAAGGGAGGGTTACTCATAGGTTTAAGATTACTTTTTGAGGCTAGAGCTAGGAATAGGAATATATTTAGTTAGTATTAGAATTAGGGGTTAGTATTAGATTAGAGGGTTAAGGTTCAGTTCAGTGTTGGTGTTAAGATCTAAGTCAGTATTTGGATTGTAATGGGAAGGCCTCTGATTTGTGTTTAAATGGTTCTCTGAATTGTTGTAATGGCTCTCGGTGATTTATTATGAGGGTTCCCTGAGGTGAGTACACAGGATCTCTGAGGTGATTAGGGAAGGCTTCCAAAAAACCACAGTGAGTACTCACTGAGGTCTATAAGGGTATCTGTCTGAGGTGTCTAAAGACAGTTCTTCAGATGTGTAGTGAGGGTATTCTTTCATATGTCAACAAGAAACTAACATGTGTACAGAGGGCCCTCTGAGATTTGGAGGAAGTGGCCTCTGAGCTGTGTAGTCAGGTTACTATTATGTGTGTCAGAGGCTCCTTTACATATGTGGAAGGGTCTCCTAAGATGAGTTGAGAGGGTTCACAAAGATGAAACAGTAAGTTGCTCTGTAAAGTGTAGAAAGGGAACACTGAATTTTGTTTCAAGGGCCATTTGAGGTGAGTAGTTAGAGATTTGTGATATGAGTAGGGAGAACTAGTTGATAATTGAGGAAAGGCACTATGATGTTAGGCTTAGTGTCAGGATTTAGGGTCAGGTTCAGGGTCATGGTCAATATCAGTGTCAGGGAGGGCTTCCTGGTATGTAGGGAGGGTTGAGGTTTAGGCTTAAATTAGGGTTAGTGTCAAGCTCAGGACCAGGTTCAGTATTTTCAATTTATAGGGAAGGCCTCTGTGGTGAGTCAAAAGGGTTCTATGAGATGTTTATTGAGAACTTTCTGTCATCAGTAGATAGACTCTCTGGGGTGTTCATAGTGCACTTGGAAAGAAGTTTAATTAGTAGAACTGGCTAGCAAAGGAATCTAATTTTTACAAACTGATATATGTAAGGATGTCCCTCTGAAGTGTGTAGGAAATGCATTTGAGGTAAGTAGAACCAACTTTCTTTGATGTCTAAGGAGGGTACTCTGAAATTATTTGAGAGGTGCTTTAGGTTGGTAGTATGTGACTGTGAGGGGAGAGAACTATGACATGTGTAAGAGAGCTCTACAAAATGTGTTTGAGATCTCCTAGTGGTGTGTGGGAGGGTTTTCTGAGGTAGCTTGGAGAGCTCACTGAGGTGCATTAGGAGGGTGTTCTGTGAATTGTAGAAAGGGTTTAATGAGTAGTGTTTGATGGGCCTTTTAAGGTAAGGCACAAGAGCTCTGTGTCATGAGTAGGGAGAAAAACACTGACGTGGAAGGAAAGGTTCTATGAGGTTAAGTTTAAGGTTAGCATTAGGATTAGTAATGTGCCAAGGTCACAGTCATGGTCACTGTCAATGTCAGCAAAAGCTCTCTATGGTATGTATGGTGGGCTTAGTATTAGGGTGGGAATTAGGGTAGGGTTCTGTGTTGGGGTGTATTTTGAATTCATAGGGAAGTCCTCTGTTGTGAATTGAATGGGCTCCCTTAGTCATGTATTGAGGACTTTCTGAATTGAGTAGATGGGCTTTGTGAGGGATTTAGAAAGTACTTGAAGTGTAGTTAGTAAAGAGGGCTTTTAAAGGAATCTAATTTGTACTTGCTGAGGTACGTAAGACTGTTGTTGAGGTAGGTAGGTAGGGCTTTCTTTGATGTGAATGAAAGTTACTTTTAGGTTTGTAGAGAGAACTCTGAGGTTGGTAACTTGCAGTCTCTGATTTATTTAGAGGAACTTCTATAAGTTCTGTAGAATAGATCTTTGATGTGTGTCAGAGGCCTATAGATGTTTGTGGGTGTTCCTTCTGAGACGAGTTGGGAGGGGTTACTCATCTGTATAAAGAATGTGTACTTAGATGAATAAAGAGAACTCAGTGAGTTGTTTCTTGAGGACCTTTTTAGCTAAGCAGTGAGAGCTCTGTAAGAGAAGTAGGGTGGAATAACTGATGTACAAGGGAGGACCATATGAAGGAGAAAGGGGAGCCTGTGTCACCTGTACATCAGACTTGCTGATCTTTGTACTGTAGGGTCTCTGAGATGTATAGTGAGGGATCTTTTATAAGCAAAATGATGGCATTCTGATATGTGTATGAGAGCTCTCACAGGTGAGTAGGGAGTTTTCTCTTAGATATGCCAAGGGATCTATGGGGGTGTAAGTGGACCTTATGACTAAGTAGAATGCTAATACATTTGTGGAGGGAGGACCCCCTGAAATGATTAGTGAGATCACTCTGATATGTAGGGAGAACACACTGTGTATTGGTGGGAGGGTTTTTGAGGATAGTTTAAGAAATCTCTGAAGAGTTTGTGAGGGCTTTCAATGGAGAATGATGGCGACTTTCTTAGGTGTGTATATAGAGCACTCAGAGATGAGTAGGGAGAGTTTTGGATAGAAGTGAGATCTATCTGTGTTGTGTTTGTAGCACTGGTTGAGGTGTGTAGCATGGACATTCTGAGGTTTGAATTAACATCTCTCTGGTTTTCACAGGGAGTGTTTGCTGAGATGTATATGGAGGGCTATCTGAGTTGTTTGGGTGTTGCTCAATAAAGTGCAGAGGAAGCATCCCTAAGTTGTGTATGGATGGCACTTTGTGTTGTGTAGGAAGGGCTCTTGATGTGAGTAGGGTGGAATTACTTAGATGTGTGGGGGAATGAGTTTGTGGTGTTTAGGAATGTTCTCTTGGATGTTAAAACAGGTTCTCTTTGTGTAGGGAGGTCTCTCTGATATATGTAGGGAGGGCCTTCTGAAAGGTGTAGGGGGTATTTTTAAGGTTTGTCTGTGAACTTCTTGCTATTAGAGGGAGGGCTCACATAACTGAATAAGTAGGACTTTTGCAGTGTACAGGAAAGATCTCTGAGGTGAGTGGAAAGAACTCTCTGAAATGTGTAGTGAGGGCTCTCTGAGGTGAGTAGAAGTTCTCTCTGAGGTGTTTAAAAGCACCACATAGAAGTATAGGTGGTACAAATGTCTTTCATAGGAATATAATTTGTACTAAATAAGGTATATATGGATGTCTACCTGAGGTTGTCTACACACGTAGGTACTACTCTTGATATATGGATGATTTCCATTGTTGTTTATGGAGCACAATATGATATTTGTAGAGTGGGATCTCTAAGATTGGTAGTGTGCAGCTGCTGAGCTGTGTAAGGAGGTGTGTATGAATTTGGGTAAGAGTGTTATATGATGCTTGTCCTAGGGTTATTTGTGTGTGTGTGTGTGTGTTTGTGTCTGAGGCTCCCCTGAAGTGAGTTTGGATGGCTCACAAAGTTGCACAGTGTGTGTGCACTGAAAATTTTAGAAAGAACTCAGTGAGCTGTGTTTGGAGGGTCATTTGAGGTGAGTAGTAAGAGTTTGGCAAGATGAATAGGAAGAAAAACTGGCGTAAAGGGAGAGGACCATGAGATTAGGGTAGAATGGGCCTAGGGTTAGGGTTTAGTATCAGGGTCAAGTAATGGTCATTTTCAGGGTCAGGGAGGACTCTGTGGTACATAGGAAGAACTTAGGTTTATGCTTAGGGTTAGGTTTAAGTTCAGAGTAAAAGTCAATATTTATGGGGTGTAAGAAAGGCCATGGTGGAGAGTCAAAATTGTTCTCTGAGGTGTGTTTATTGAGGCCCGAGGCCTCTGTGAGGTGAGTATAAAAATTTTTTTAGGTATTTATAGAGGGTTTGCAAAAAAACATTGTTTCTTCTTGCAAAGAAGTATGGTTTTACTCACTGAGTTATGTAGGGACTTATCTGATGTGTGTAGGAACTGCTATAGATTTGAGTATGGAGGGTGTGCTTTGTTGTGTATAAAGGTTAAACTGAAGTCACTCTGAAGTTGGTAGCATGTGTCCTCTGAGCTTTGTTTTGTGGACTTTATGAGGTGTGCAGGATGGTTCTATGATGTGTGTTAGAAAGCTACAAGAAGCGCGTGGGAGGGTTCTTTCAGTTGAGTTGGGAGATCTCACTCAGGTGTATAGATAGGGTAAACTGAGATGAGTAGAAAGAGTTGTTAGTTGTGTTTGTATGATTTTTTGATGTGAGTAGTGAAAGCTCTGTTAGATGAGTAAGGAGGACAAATTGATGTAGAAGGGAGGGTCCCATGAAGTTTGGAAGGGGGATCTATATGGTTTGAAGTTAGCAATTATGGAGATGAGTAGCCTGAACTCTGAGATTTCCCATGTAGGTTAACTAAGGTGTGTAGTGACAGCTAATTGAAATTCAGAGGGATATCACTCTGATCTCTGTTTGCAGGGCTCACAGTGTTGTGTAGGGAGGTCTATGTTAGGTGGGCAGAGGGATCTATGAGGGGTGTAGGGGGCCTGTTTGACATAGTAGAAATGCTATTTCAGGTATGTAGGGAGATACTTCTACAGTGAATACTGAGATCTCTGATATGAGTACCAAAAATAAACTCAGATGTGGTGAGATGAATATTTGAGGATAGAAGAAATAAACTCATAGGTGTTTTGGTAGAACATCCAGAAGAGTATCTTGTGGGTTCTTTTAGGCTTCTAATTTTGGTTCTTGGAGGTAAATATGGAGGACTTCTTGGTTAGTTTTGAGAGCTACAGGAGATCTCTAGATGGATTTTTAAGGGTTTGTTGAAAGGGCATTCTAAGGTTTGTATGGGAGCCTCTCTAAAATTTGTAGGGAGGACTGTTGAATGAGATGTATAAGGTGGGTGCTCATTGGTAAAAATTAAGAATTAACTGAGATGTGTATTTGTAGACATCTATGTGAGGAAGGAGAGATCTCTTAGATAAATGAAGACAAACTGAAATTTGAAAGGAGGGCTCTATGAGGTGTGCAACAAGGCCCTCTGAAAAGTGAAATGGCATTCTGAGGTGTGTAAAGACATGGTATGTGGTGTGTAGCAACATTGATACAGTGATTGATAAATACTGGGTGTAGAAAATGTGTCTAAAGTGTCTATGGATGACCCTCTGAATTCTGTAGATAAGGCACTTGATATGAGTAGGTAGGGCTCTGAGCTGTGTGGAGAGGTGTCTGCCATGTGTGTAAGAAGTGTTCACTGAAGTGTGAAGGGAAGGTTCTCTGAGATTTGTAGTGAAGATGATTTGAGGTCTTTGGGGACACCTCTATTAAGTGTGCAAAAGCAAATTATGAGGTGTGTAGAAGGGCTTTTTTCTACATAGGAATGCTCTGTTGTGTAGTTAGGGGTCTCAGAAATGAGTAACAAAATCTATCATTTATGACGAGGTAGAACACAATGAGATGTAATGGGAGTATTCTTTGAGTATAATATGCGGAATCCCCACATTGTTCAGGAAGGTCACTCAACAGTGTATCCCATCTTCTCTGAGGTGTGTCAGGCCAACTCTCAGAGGTGAGTATAAAGGATATTTTTTTGAGTAGTAAGTTTTATCCGAGTTGTGTACTAGGGTGTGCTGTTGTTTGTACCATGGAAATTCTGAGGTTTGAATTAACACCTCACTGGAATTTATAGGGAGTACTCTCTGGGGTATATAGGAAAGGCTTTCTGGGTTGTATAAGTGTTGCTCAATAAAGTGTACAGGCAGTGTCCCTATGGGGTATATGAATGGGAATTGGAGGTGTGTAGAGAAAGCTCTTGGTATTAGTAGGGAGTCATTTCGACATGTAGAGAAGTGAGTTTGAGGTGTGAAGGAAATATTCTCTGAGGTGTTAAGTGGATTCTCATTGTTATGTAGGGTGGACTCTCTGACATGTAGGGAGGGATCTCTGAAGGGTGTAGGAGGTCTTTATGAGGTTTGTAGGAAGGCTTATTGATGAGAGTGTAGTGTTCACTTAAGTGAATAAAAGGGCTATTTGCAGTGTATAGGAAAGGTCTCTGTGGTGAGCCAAAAGTTTTCTCTGAGGTGTGTATTGCAGGTTCTCTGAGGTGAGGAGAAATACTCTCTATGTTGTTTACAGAAGACTTGCTAAGAAGTATAGTTACTAGAGCTTGTGAAGTACTACTTTGTACTCATTCAAATATTTAGTTTTGCCTCTGAGATGTGGAGGGAATGATGTAAGGTGGCACTCTGTTGAAGGATAATATCACAGCTTGATCAACATCAAATACAATGAGTCACAAATATAAGACACAAATACAACCACACACAGACAAAAACTTCTGAGGTTTTGGTGCTATCTAAATGTGAATTTGAGTGGAGGGCTAGACTCTACTCACATCCAAAGTCCTGTCCTGTTTCACCTCTGGTCTTCTTGGGAAATATCACCAGAGTTGTTGGTCCCAATATTGATACAGTGCTTCCAATTCTTGGGAAAGGCCCCTACTAGGCACTTTCCTGAGAGATAAGCATCCAAAGATGAGTAGAAAACAAGAACTCATAGCTCTGGACTTGCTGTCTCAACACAAGTGAGCAGAATGTGAGTTTATCTGTAATGTGGGTGCCTAGCTACTAGGGTTCCAAGTTCTATGTGTTCTACTTCCAAGGAAGTGAGGTCACTTCCTTGGATACTCCATAGCCAAAGCCCTTTCTCATACAAGATGGTTCTAATGGCACTCTGATATGCAGGTTTCTCCCATCTTCCCTTGACATATACACAAGTGGACATGGATACACCAACAAACCCTGCATCTGGTCCCCAGACTGTCCCAGATATAGCCAACTCACCTGGTTTGAAATAAAAGTTTGACTCAGACCCATTTTCTTCTTCTTAGTATGTGGGTGGTAATGAAGAAGTCTTTAGGTCTTACAATGTCTGAATAATTTTGACATTTATTCCCCTGGGATCATTCTAGTATATGCTTTTGAAGTTGTCATCAAGTGTCTAAGGCCATTTACATTCATACTCCTTGGGAACCATAATGTTTGAGTCATGTGTCTGTAATGCACCAACATACAGACAATACAACACAGAAAAGAGAGGGACAAGGGATGACACACAACTCTATCATGATGTGAGTCCAACAATGAAAGAGGGAAAATCTACTTCTACCTTTTCCTTGTTTTCACTTTGCCCCACTGGAAGTTTGTCATGACTGATTTTCATAGATTACCTGGATTGTAGACCTTCCAATGCTTCCTGTAAAATTTAGAATTGTTTCAATATTTCTTCTCATTGTATGATGTGGGTACACTACAAGGGATCACTTGCTCCAGAGAATTCTATTGTAGAAAACATGTAGCTTCCCCAATTAAGTGAATCCACATCAACATATGGTTTCAAAGAAAAATAAATCAGCAAGAGTCATGGTATTTTACTTCCAAGATGTAGTCATCAGAAGTTTCACTTCTATGTCTCCATAGTCCCATAGCAGTGGCACTGCTATAATTCTAGAGATTTTTTGGAAAATTTTGTGTGGCAGAAGAAAAAGTTCCAGGGAATCCACTAAATAGAAAGCAATAGTCATTTCTGTTTCCATTTCTAAATGCCTCACATAAATGAAAATATTTTCATTATAAAATTCATGAATGCAATTTTTATCAAGAAGAAATGGTGTGAAATTGTCAAAATTTTGTTCAATACCATGGTCATAACCATGAGAGTGAAATTCTCTTTTTATATTTCTTTGGAGAATATCTGCATTGCTTCTTTCAAGATCACAGCAGGTCATTTATTTGTGTGTGTGTTGTTGAAGACAGTTTCTTTTATTCTTCTACCTAAAATTTGGAAATAATGTCCCAGTAGAAGAACAAAGATCTAACTCATAAGTCAATATTTATTCAATAACTAAGGTTATTGGAATAGAGAGGACTGACAATTCAGTTTTGAAAAATGGAAAAGGACTAGGTAACCACTCCCTTCAGGAGATAGTCATTAATTTAAGGCAGGTTCACTGAAAGCCCTGTGCTGACATGTGAATGAATACAAGAAGCTGATTTCCTTCTCTTCTATTAAGAAAAATTAAAAATTAGCAAACCATCCCAAAGGCTTAGAACCATCTTGCTTGTGCACACAGAACTAATTAGCTTCTCATTATCTTCTCACAAAGGTGAGAGTCTGAAGGTAGACCACTGGCTTGGAAAGACTAAAATATCAATACTCATATGCACAATCACCCTTGTCTATGGCTCCCCGGATAGGTCATTGCTGAATGCTTCTGTGTTCCTTAAAATTTACTGGGGAACAACAAATGGGGAGGATCGCCACAAGGAAGACCTACAACTCTGAATTGTGCTGAGTTTGGTAAGCCCTGAGGCACCAGTGTATTTGAAAAAAAAAAAAGTCCTTGTTTTTAAGCTGGCAAAAATCAAAGTCATGGAAAATTATCCCCTCTTATCTCCTGCTCCTGTAGGTATTCAACTTACGACATTGTCATTATTTAATAATATTCTCTATCCATTAAATTTCTTTAGGAAGGAGAAAGAGACCTGTATGAGCTGTGGCAGGCCTGATAGGACCATATAACGAGTAGAAGTTCAGTCATTTTTCAAGTCAATGTCAAAATCCTGTAAGCTAACAAGGTCAGCTTTTGATAATTTCTCTTTATTGACTATGCTTGGAAAATACCTAAGAACTGATTTGATGGGATTGTTGCTTAATTATCCAAAATAGGAATAAAAGAAATCACAGAAAAGGGATAATGAAACCTGGGTTCAGAGGGGTTTGATTCCACTGAAAACAGATTCACTGTCTTAATAAAGAAGTCCCATAATATATCAAGTATATCAATAAAACCTACCTGAGTGTTAGTCATTTACCTCTAATACATCTTTCTGCCAATGTCCTCAACATGGTTCTGTACCCAGTTGTCCCAGTCCTGACTTTCATACTCTGAAGCATGGCATCACCACATCCAAACACTGAGACATCAGGCTCTGAGGGCTGTACTATTTCCTTTCTAAGAAGAGTATCCAAGATAAAGGTGTAATGTGCCAAACTCTCAATAGAAAAGTCACAAGAATACATTTTTTTAATTATATTTTTTATGACAGATAGACCAATGTAGACAAAATAAAAATTTTAAAGTGATTTATTATGACCACAGCTGCCCTACTGAAATCCAAATTAGGCAAATACAGTGATTAGAGGCACAGTGTGAATCCCAGAACAATCAACGTCAGTGTGAGATTGAGACACTCTGGAAACAGTACACAGAATTTGTCCTTCAGTCTTGGTTAGCAAGAAGCAACACAGCAGTGAAGGCTAAATATGCTCCCCTTCATGCCCTCACATCTGAAGCTCTGTACTCAGGGTATGGTGATCCTGACAAAAAGACCATGGAACTTAGGGGCCACCTGGTTGGTCTCAGGTGCAAGACTGAAACTCAGATCTGAAGGGTCAAATCCTAAGTGGCATGAAATCCCTGTGTATGACTGAGGGATGTTTGATTGCAATTGCATTATTTGTGACATATTCCTCCCAGAGAAGTGGGACAAAGATGATGTTTTTTATGTGGCTTGATCAGCTGCCTTCTTAACTCTTTCAGTTTCTGGGCATGTTTTTTTCTAATGGAGACTGTTGAGAACTTGCATCCTGGTTCCAGTGAGTGCTCTGTTTTAACTGTCTGCTTGCTGCCATTGAAGTTCATGAACAGCAGCCCTAGTCATGATAATTCTATAAAAGTATGGATTCTATAATAGGACTACAATCCACAGGACAACTATTATATCACTTTTGGATGGTGTAGTATTGGTATTACTATTAATAACTAAGGACAGATATTGCATTATCTTGAGGTGTTTTATTTTGATTTTTTGCATAATGGACTACATAATAGCTATTATATTTTCTATGGATATTATCACACACTTCTTATATCAATATCCAGGATCTATAGAAGCTATTACATTAATATTAAATCATATACTATGGATAATGTAATAGAATTAAAATCTCAGAGCCATTATTATATTAGTTGTAATATCTATAGTATGAATATTACATCAATTTAAATAGGCAGCTATCATATCATTTTGATATGTCATAGTATTGACATCATATTAGTATTAAAAGCCAAAAATGAATCTTTAGGTCACTTTTAGAAACTCAAGTATGCATATCATCTTAGGATTAAAATCAACATGGTAGTTAATACATTAATTTTAATGATGACTCAAAAATAATTTAATGCCAAAAATGCAGATATTTTATTAGCATATGGTTGTATAATATAAATATGCTAACGTTAAATGCTACAGAACACCTGTTTACTAGTTTTAGATACTATATCAAGATACTAAATGAATATTAAAATCCAGAATTAAGTTATTATATTGGTTTCAGAGTTTATGGAAAAGATGGCATATAGTAATATTAAAGACTATAGGACATATATCTCATTGGTTTCATTGGATATCATATTAGTATTTCAATGTAGAGGGGAGCTAATATAGTCATTTCAGATGCTAGACCATGAATAACACATTAGATTTAGAGGCTAGAGCACAGCTTCTATATTCGTATTTGATATACTAGTTTGGATATTATATAAGTATTTAAGTATTCTGAATGGCTGTGATATCCATTTCTGATGTTGTAATATCAGGCAAAGTATATTAATATTAAAGAACAGAACAACTTTTGTATAGTTTTCCATGCTATTGTATGCATATATTGTTAAAAAAAAAAAAAGGACATGGAATGGCCATAATAAGAATATTGCATTTTTATTGAAGTCTACATGGGAGCTATTATATTTGTTTTAGATGGTCACTATGGATATTATAATCAACTCTAAGTTCCCAGGGAATGTACTATATTAGTTTAATGTGGAATACTGTAAATATTTATTTAGCATTAAAGACCACATGGCAACTATTAGTTTTAGAGGATCCAACAAATTTATCACATTCATATTAAGGGTACAAAGCCAGGCAGCTATTCTGTTTGGTTTAGATTTTAGAGAGTGGAAAGCATGTTATTATGAACAGCCAGAGGCTAGTGTTTACAGCATTTTTAATGCTATAGTATGAATGTAATATCAGTATAGAAAGAACAAGGGGCAGTTTTAAAAATGACAGAATTCCTTTTTAAATTTAATTTTATTTATTCATTTTTTTATGTGTTGCTCAGAATTGAACCCAGTGCCTCTCTTGTGCTAAGCAAGTGCTCTAACAGTAAGCCACAAACCCAGCACCAAAGGACAGTTTTTATATGGGTTTAAGAGGCCACATATTCCATATTACAAAAATTTGAAAGGACTCAGAGAAACTATTAATTTTGGATGTAAAATGATTGATAATATGTTGGAATTAAAAGCCAAAGGACAACTATATTAGTTATAAATTCTAATGTGTGAATATTATGTTAATACTAAAGGACACAGTGGATACTAAGGATATTATGTGCATTTCAGCAGTCACATTAAGGGTATTAGTGTCTTCAGTCACAGTGAGTGTATTATGTGAGTGTCAGGTTCCACAGTGAGGATATTATGTTAGTGTCAGAGGTCAAGTGTAAACATTATATCAGTGTCAGAGACCAGAGTGAGGGTATTTATGTGAGTTTCTTGTGTCAGAGTTATGATATTATGTGAATGTAAGTGGTGAAATGAGGTAGGTATTAGATTTTGTTTTGGTGAATATTCATGTGTGGAAAAACATGATATAATAATCTCAATCACATAAAATGTGATGTTGTATATGTATACTCATCACCTGGAAGGCATGTCTAAGCAAGCTGCTTGCAAATTAATAACTTTATTCTTTGCTTTTATTTTTATTTTTTCTGTAATTTGTATGTTGACCTTTAAAAAATGGTATTTTTAAAAACGTGGTCAAGTGAGGATTGTATATGAATGTGAGAATCTACAGGGCATATACTTTGTGAGTATTTTAGGCCACAGTGAAGATATTATCTGAGTGTTAGAGGTCAAGGAAGAATATTAAGTAAAAGGAACCACAATGAGGATAAGTAAGTGTCATGGACCACATAAGAATATTTTGTGTCAGTGGCTATAGTGAGGTAATTACCAGAGTGTCAGAGGCATCATGAAATTATTATGTGAGTGTTGGTAGGCAGGTTAAAGATATTATGTAGATATGCACTGCCAGAGTGAAGATATTAGGTGTTAGAGGCCAGAGTGAGGGTAATATCTGGATTTCAGTGGCTACAGTGAGGAAAATTTGTCAAGGTAAATGGTCAGAGTGAGAATATTATGTGAGAACCTGAGGCCATAGTATTGATATTATATGAATATCAGAGGCCAGATAAGGACTTTAATTGAGTGTCTGATGTTATAGTGAGGATGTAATGTGAGTTTAAGAGGCCACATGGAGGATATTTTAAGTATATCAGAGACCAGAGGAAGTGTTTTATGTAAGA